>NC_051288.1:7583509-7941009 GCF_015220745.1 Sebastes umbrosus
TTCCTTTTAGCTAACGTAGAATTTTCTAAGTAATCCGCCCAATACTGTAAGTTTAGGACACGGCTTCTGCAGAAGTGTCCTCAACCTGGCAACCCGCATGAACTTCGAGTCTCGGGTCTAGGGAGGAGGGGGCGGGGGGGGGGGGGGGGGGGGGGGACGGCTCTCGGCAATATTTTGAATTTGGACTGAGGTACCCATTTTACACACCAGCTCTAAGTGTTACATCATGCTCCTTTCAGTAGCCTACAGTACTTGAGTAAATGTACTTTCTACCACTGTACCCAGCGGCACCGGAATACGTTTTGAAGTGGGGGGGACATCCAGTTTTTGGTGACGACCATGATGAATACAGTGTTTCCAACAGGATTCTGTGAGACTGTGGACACATTTTGTACATTTTAAAGTTAAATGCATCAATCTGGTGCACTTTGAGAGCAAAATGAAGAGGCTAGATCTATGAAGAACTTTGCACTATCGTAAACAATGTAATCATAAACAATTTGGTTGTATGGTGATGACAAGGCAAAAGTCCTACCCACAAAGCATGTTAAACAAGACAGGGTCCTTGCTTCAAGACGAGTAGGTTGCCGACATCCCCATAGACCCCCGACGCACCGCGCAACGAGCACTCCACGGCCCCAAGAAGCGGCGAGGTCCGGGCGAGGAAACTCAAGGTTGGAGCCGTGAGCCACCTCCACCCCGGGCCTTTCCAACCTGACCCAGAGTCCTAGAGTCGGTGCACCTGAGGAAATGCAATGCAATGGCCAGCGAGCGCCTTGGGAGACGTCTCGACCGCCGGGTTTAAACCCCCCGACAGACTGCGTGGACCCCACCTGTTTCGGCGGGCAGGATGTCAGATCACTTCGATTTCATTTGAGTAAGGCTACAAAATAGGTGTATATGATTGGATAAAGATCCAACATGTTGCGCCTTATAGACATTATTGCCAGCGTATAGTCCTGATTCAGATGCATAATGCGATTTCAAAGGTTCCTATAAATCAGATATTAATTTCAGTTTTCATGAGAGGGAGGCCAAGAGAGCAACAAAGGGAGGATACATGTGAATGAAGGCTCATCGGTATGCTGGTCTCACAATGCTCCAGAAGATTGATTTTCGCAGGGGGTGGGGTGAAATGTGGCCTTTTGCTTCCTCTTTCTGACTGTCTCATGCTGAATAGTCATAATCACAGTGATGTTTTCTTCTACACGTGATGCTCTGTATAGGTCTTTGCCTTGTCAGATGTCTGTTTCTCCGGAATCATGATCTCATCCAATTGATAGAAAAGGACAACCGTCTTGGAGACAAAAAAGATGACCCACAAAGAAATAAATGATTGGAGTGACTAAAAACAGCATCTCTGTGTGTTTCCCCTTCTAAATCTGCCAGTATACGGTGTGTGTGTGAAGCTGCATCAGCATCCACAGATGAGCCTTTTTCTTTTTTTTTTAACTTGCTCTCAACCATCTCATTCCTCTTGGTTCCTAAGAAGAAAATTGCCTGCTTAGATCAACAACCTTGATAAAGCCAACTGCCTTGTTGACAATGCCTTTAATTTGAATGGGCCATTAAAACACTGAGTAACAGCTGAGTTGCCTCAGTCTCTCTGACTGATGTGAAGCTGCTGGTCACAATGAGGCTGACACCGTTTCCAAGCTATAGGTCCATATGTTTTACTGCAGTACGATGGGAAAATACAACCTCATTGTTTTACTCCGTAATGATGCTTAAGCATAGGCTGCACTAGACTGAGTGACTGTTGGGAATAGTTATATATAAGGCAGAACAGAAACCCGGTAATAGAAAAAGTAGTTTGATTATAAAGCTGCACCAATCAGTGCTTTTATATCCACAATGTATAAAATGGCTATGTGTAATGTTAAAGAGATTGCACTTAGTGATGAACCAGCAGAGAATTATTATCCAACTCTGCATGTTCCCTCAGCTCGATGAAACGTTTTAGCATCTTTAAACAATTTGTTTTGGTTTTATGACTTTGCCGTTTTGGTTCAACGTCATCGTTTTCAGTGAAAAAGCTCTGATAAACCAGCCCGGTCGCACAGCAGTTCTTAAAATAGTCATGTAAATTGATATATTGATTCGTGTACATTTTTTTTGTCTGATGGTCAGCACGAAATCAATTCGTATGTAATCAACGTAATTGTGAACCGGGAAGTATAAAGGACGGCAAACTCCCTGTAGGGAAGAGGTCGGGGTTGACGGGTGGGTCAACGTCCTGTAGGAAACCACAAGTCAGAGTGTATTTGTTTGTCAAGTTATGGCACTTCTGAAGTTCTTTTAACCCAATCACAATCTTTTCCTAAGTCTAACTAAGTAGTTTGTTGCCTAAGCCTAACCATGTCGATCTATTCCTAAACCTAATTAAGTAGTTTTATTTTGAAAATTCTGGAGCAAAAATTTAAACGTCCGTCACGTGTTGCTGGACATTCGTAGGAAGACAGATGAAAAATACGTTGTTGAAATTCGTCACAAAAAAAAGAAGAAGAAAAAAGAGATCCGTGTCTATGTACATGAATCAAATAGAATACATTTTGTGACTATTTCACTAACTGCCGTGAGACTGTGTTGGATAACCCCACTGTATACCACCTGCTCAGAACCAGACAACCTGGCCTCATTTTTATTTACATTTTTTTTAAAGACATGATGGCGTAAAAGTTCTCTTGGAGTTCTCCATTTTAGATAGAAAAACGTAGTCCGTCAAACAGTTTATTTAGACAACATTAACAAGTTACTGTTATAATGTCAATTTAAAGGTTGCTGATGAACAAACTTTTGATTCCTTTGCTTCCTGATGGCACTACCAAAGTTGGGTCCCTGGGTAGTTAGTTCCATTATTCCCCCTCAATACAAGTCCCCTGCTAATAGGTTTTTAATGTAAAATATCTGCAGGAAGTGTTGACTTTAATTGACTTTGGCTCAACACTACAGGCTGTTACACCGTTTGTAGCTATACCTACAAAAAGTACTGCACTGTACTGTAATTTGTATATCACACAAAATCAATTTGTATGTAATCCACGTAATCGTTAACCAGGGAGTATAAAGAGTGACAACCTCCACGTAGGGAAGAAGTTGGGGTGGATGGGTGGGTCAAACAAACACAGGACTTTCCCCCAGGAGGTCACTGTTAGGTCCCGCCAGTTCCGTATCGCCAGTTCCGTATCGCCAGTTCCGTATCGCCAGTTCCGTAACACCAGTTTCGTTACGCCAGTTCCGTAGTTATTTTAACGCCACTTCCGTAGATATTTTAATCCAAACTTGGTTTATTTGTCACATAACTCCAGTACTTAATAATAATAAATTCAACTTATATAGCACTTTTAAGAACTCAAAGACGCTTCCTTAGTTACTTTAACCCAAACTAAGTTGTTTTGTTGCCTAAACCTAGCCAAGTTTTTTTCCTGTAAAGACGTAAGTTTATTTTGAAAAAAAATGTAAGCACCTAACGAGCGGAAATTGACGCGTGATGCTGGACATTTGTAGAAGAACGCACGTAAAATGAGGAATAACTTTTCATACGGTATCATACAAGCTGTTGTATGACGATACGTTGAACACCGATCAACAAAAAGGCAAAGCAGAAATGTAATGAAATTAATGTATGAGAAAAAGGTAAACAAAGAGACTCAGAGCAGCCGAATGTAAATTTTCTGAATTGTTTTTTTAATTTGTCCATGCTGGAAATTATTATTTGAGACATGAACATTATTTGCTGTTTGAAATGACCCTGTGTCCTCAAGGGGATCAATAAACTTTAATATTGTCATCATCATAAAAAAATACGACTATATTGTCACTCCATCAACACGCACCTTACGTCTTACTTGTCAGATATTAGCCGTGTGCCGTGGTTTCGCCTGGATCTTTTCCATCAGGTCTTTTATTGCAAATCTCTTATGAGGCGAGAACCCATCAGAAGCGTCAGACAGAGTGACAGGAGACAAGCCATCTTGACATAGTCTCGCTTCGACTGCGAAAACCAATATCCTCAGTATTTGCCCAACGCGGTTTCTCATTTCAAGGTCAAGATCACATTATGGAATTACGTCGTGTGAAAGTGGTTTTCAGGGCTCAGGAAATGAATAGGATGCAGTACATGTGTCAAACCTGCAGGATAATGTACAGTCATGGGAGGTTGTTTTTGGTATTGTCTCGGTCTATCAACGGATCTGGTACCACGACATTACACGGACATTCCGCATATCATGAATACGCATTTTTGCCTTTCCACCTTGTATGCCGCTCTTTGCGTATCACGCAACGTCCTCAGTTAGGTTCAGGCAAGAAAACCACTTAGTTAGGGTAAGGGAAAACATCATGGTTGGGCTTAAAATAAGTATGAAAAACACGCGACAATCGTCACTAACATACGTACGAAACAAAACACCGATCAACACTGGTCTCCTGGTTAAAAGTCCGGTGTTTGTTGTTTTTTTTTGCGTGTCATTTGTACGCCATGCAAACATCCACAGTTAGGTTCAGGCAAAAAAAACAAAACACTTAGTTAGGGTAAGGGAAAACGTCATGGTTGGGCTTAAAATAAGTATGTAAACTAAGTAAAATACCTAATACGTCAACGTAACGCAACTATGGAAAACATGTCAAACGTAAATACGTTACGACATATGTCACTAATGTAACTTACGAAACAAAACACCAGTCAACACCAGTCTCGAACATGGGCATTGTGGTTAAAAGTCCGGTGTTTGTTGGGCCCATCTACATCCCCACCCGACCACCATAAGTGGTTTTTCTCGCTTCTTATACTACGTCACTAACTCTTAACGTAGCATTTATACGGGGATGCGTTTACATTGCAGTCAGTACATGAAACAAGGCGTACAAATGAGAAGCGAAAATCAATAAAGGCGTACTTATTGCACGCTAAACGCCTTGTGAATCATCGTGGCATTTATATGCCTTTTTGTGCGAACGGGCTCAGTGGCACTAGGGATGCACCGATACCGATACCGATACCGGATCGGATGTCGGGCCGATACTGACTAAAATAGTTTAATTTTTTATCAATTTGTTGCTGCATTAAAAAGGTTTACACTTAAATTGTAATTCCTGTTAATTTTTAAGATTTTTTTACCAAATTGCTGGTGCATTTACTAGTTAAATTTTGTCTAACAAAGTTAGGAAAACAATGTTTAAGTCAACCCTGATGTTGCCTTACACATAAAAGAATGATCCCAGTGACTTCCACACAGTGAGGCATACAGCTTATTAGTTAAACACTGTTATCGGATCGGTACTTGGTATCACCCGATACCCAAAACCCAGGTATCGGTATCGGGACTGAAAAAGACGGATCGGTGCATCCCTAAGTTGCACAGTCGACCAAACCAACTTAACTGTCCCAAATATATGGCTGACACGTTAAATCACATGAGAGTCTCCACCTCTGTCTCCCTTCTTTCCTCTCCCTCTCTCTCTCTCTTTCTCTGTGTCATTCCCTCTGGCAGACATGATAGTTTCTCTAATGGAACGACAGGGAGTAGCTCCAGCGCCAGTACTCGTGGGGAGACATTTGGGATGTTGTAACGCCCTTGAACAGATCAGATTAACACTGCTGCCTGGGGGAGGTTTTCTCAGGGAAACATATGACGACACGTAGCGTTAAGAATTGGAAATGATGAAAGGAAAAATCCACGTCATGTCAATGTCAGCCCCGTCTTTGGATTCATCTGAACACATCGGCGTTATGAAGACATTTCAAAACGCGCGAGACAATCTTTCATTGCACCCATGTGGATGCGAGACACTGTATCACAATGAACAGTGAGGTGAATGTGGATTTCCTGCAGGTTTGACGAAGTGGAGTCTGGTGCTCCTTTTGAGATCTACCAAACCTTTCAATCTTGCTGAAGACTTTGGGGGGGGTTTTCCTATTTGGTTTGAAACCATCTCTTTGTTTTCATGTTGCACTTTCATTTCAAGATTGGGGACAAGCAAAAGACAGATTTAAAGGAAGAATGGCCAAAGTTCCACTCCTTACGTTCTTACATTTTCACAATAAAAGCCCTGGACATATGGTATTCGAGTATTTTGCATTTTCGTGTCGTTTATTTGTCATACTACCGATGTGTAAACGTCTTTAGTGAGGAAATGTTTTTTTTGTGATATGGTCGAAATAACCCTTCATTTATGTCAATCTATTCCATAAATTGGCTGTAGAATGGATTTGGGAGGTTTGTTTTTCCCTTTCCCCCCACTGTGCTTGATCATAAACACTACACAAATCAAGCACAGTTGACTGATATTTCATAGATTTTCATGAAACTGTCTGAGCTGAACAGATGCCCCCGTCTTTGCCTACAACCACCGTCTGTACATACAAGAGTTGATAGATTTTCAAAACCACTCAAGGAAGTATACTTATATCCATCGCCCCTCTGTTTGCCATGTTGACCCTTTGTTAGACCGCAAATCTATCGGCCTCTCTGGAGTTAACATGCATCATCTGCTTATGTAAGAAGGAAGGCCAACAGGGAGCAGCCAGAGAGAAAAAGCAAGAGATTATGAGTGTGCGAGTGAGCGACAGTTTGTGTTTGTAATTGGATGCGGCGGTGTTTGTGTACATTTCTGCATGTATATAAGTTCATGGTCTGTGTCTCCCTCCCCTCAGCCTATCAGTCGCTGCGTTCTCTGCCTCCATCTCCTTGGGTTATAAAGATAAGCAGCTGAAACTTTTTGGAGCCAAAGCAGGGAAGAGATCCAAATCCTCCCGTAATCCCCTGCCGGCTCATTCTTTAGCTGTAATTATGTATCAGATACAGCAGGCAACAAGCAGGCCACATCCAGGACCACAAAATATTACAAATTGTTGCTTTTCACAGACATTTTGCAAAACACTTAACCCCTCTCTTGATGAGTGTAGCATCTCTGTAGATTCGCTCGGCAAGCACCTGTTTGGGCGACTCGTTCAGCCATGCTTAATTGAAAGCTGTTTGCCACCACTGAGTGGCTTTGAACCTGTGCCTTTGTGAGAGTGGTTGAATTTATAGGTGATTACGGCTGTGTTTGTGCACTGGGAAACATCAGGCAAATGTGGGGTGTTTTCAGTACCATATGCTTTTGCTGTTATTGCTGTAGGAACTCATGATAGCTTGTATGTTTTGGTGGCAACCTTTAGGTTTATATACAAGTACTACTAATCTTCCCTCTGGTTGCAAAAAGAAGTCAGATTGTATAGAAGTCTATGAGAAAATGAGCCTACTTCTCACTTGATTTATTACCTCAGTAAACATTGTAAACATGAGTTTATTATCTCAATCGCTAGTTTCAAGTCTTCTTCAATACAGCATGATGTTCATTTAGTAAATTATGGTCCAATTTAGAGTCAAATAGATCATAAAGCAGGGTATGTTTTAGGGCGGGGCTACCTTGTGATTGACAGGTCGCTACCACGGTGTTGTCTGGTCTGGGTGTTGTCCGTGTTTTTGTCATGTCACCTCTGGTTGCAAAAAAACAAGATGGCGACAGCCAAAATGCCGAAATCAAGGCTTCAAAACCGTTGTCCAAAAACCATTAGGTGAGTTCACGGTGACTACATCCACTGTTTGGCTTAAAATGACTATGTTTGTTACGTTAATAAGCTACGGACGTAAATTGAAATAAGTGAACGTTGACTTTTGGTGTCACACAGAACACTAACAGCGGTCTCCTGGGTGAAAGTCCTGTGTTTATTTGACCCAACCATCCATCCACCTTGACCAACGTGAGTTTACTTCGTTTTTAAGTTTACTTACGCAAAAAAAGCACTTGGCTAAGCTTAGGAAAATATCGTGATTTGGGTCAAAATAAGTACGCTTGTTACGTAAAATAAGTAGCCTATGTTTGTTGCATACCTGATGTTAGTTACGTATGTAAGTTATTTAACAAAACTATGGTAAAATAAGTCAGTCACCGTTGACTTGGTTTCACACAGGAAACTAACAGTGGTTTCTTGGGTGAAAGTCCTGTGTTTGTTTGACCCATCCATCCACCCTGACCAATATAGGTTTACTTTGTTTTTAGGTTTATTTACGCCACAAAAGTACTGGCTACGCTTAGTAAAATATTGTGGTTTGGCTTAAAATTAGTACGTTTGTTACGTAAAATAAGTAGCCTACGTTTGTTACGTAACTGACGTTAGTTAAGTATGTAACAAAACTACAGTAAAATAAGTCAACGTTGACTTGGTTTCACACGGAACACTAGCAGCGGTCTCCTGGGTGAAAGTCCTGTGTTTGTTTGACCCATCCAACCTCCTCTCCCACCCACCCTATGTGGACCTTCTTGCTCTTTATACTAAGTCAGTTGCTCTGACCATCTAATAAAGACGCAGATGGGTTTCGATTGGAGTTAGTTGAAAGCCCGGTGCGTCTAATACAGACACTAAAGGGTGCCTTGGTGTGTCGGTATCAGAAGCCGAGGCACAGTAACCAAGCGTTGGTGTTTGATGAGATGGGAGTGAGAACGGGTTGGATTTACACAGTCCTCTACATTGCATATAGCTATTTCCTCTTTATGTTGATAAAAATATAATCTGGCTAGCATTACGTTCCCTACAAAGTGTTTTTGCTGATGCAAATGAGTTGTATATGAACATAATTTGTAGGAGACGAGGTTGGTGTGTGTGTGTGTGTGTGTGTGTGTGGTCATTAACACAAGCGAATCTGAGCAACTCCTCTTCTTTCTCAATCAGCTCCGTCCACTGCTGCAAGGTCCCTAAATGTCATGAGCACTCACTGTGAAATTGCAATTAACAACGTAATAAATAAGTGGTCGAGAAACAGTCTCTCGCAGGCCTGGACGGACAGAGGGACATCCAGCTAATTAAGATTTTATGATCAATTAGGAGCATTCGAGAAGAGTCATTCCGCACAAAGCAGCACAGGGACGTAATGAAGTTCAAGAGTCATTCATTTGGTTCTTCCCTGTTCCTTTTTCAGATATACTATACATTGTGTGAGTGTGAGCGTGTGTGTGCATGCATTTTTCTCAAGGAGAGTCTGCCCACTCCTCCACACACACACTCCCCATGGTGTGCACCTCCAGCCAGTTTGGCGTGGGAAAGGGCTGTGAAGTTCACTGAGCAGATTTAAAGTAGCTAAAAAGTTCCCTGCAGTGCCTTTTCCAATGCCTTTCACGTGAAGTGGGCAAAGCCAAGCTGGAATTATTTCCCTGTTCACAGAGAGCTGGAGAAAAAAAGAAAAGGATGGAGGGGAGCGGAAGGGAGTGGTCCTCAGAGGGCCCCAGACTGTAATGCATTTCAGGTTGAAACCAGATCATGGACAATTAGAGGAGAAATGGCTGACTTGGTAAACAGCGGTCCTCCACGGACCCATCTCAGATGGAGACTAATTCCACTCTCTGCGTCTGAGAGGAAGTGTTGTCTCTCGCTGTCATTAGCAGCGGCAGTTTGGGGCAGCCACAAATTCCTTCTTGATCGTTTAAATCATAAAAAAAGAACAAATTAGATTCCTCCACCTTTCTGTCTGGCTCACTTTTCCCCTCTCCTCCTCAGTCTAACATCCTCTAAGTGTTTTTCAATACATCAGCCGGCTGTTTCCTCCTCTGTCACATATTCCAAATATTACGGGTGGGGGAAAATGTGTTTTTTTTTTACGATTTTGAAATAGATTTTTTAATGCCAGGATCAATATATTTCCTTCATTTGAGTCTATGTGGAGGTAGAAGGAAGTTACCGTTTTTATTGTTGTAGTGTAAGTAACGTCACGTCATATCCGTTCCGTATCCATCAAAAACCAAAACAAACCGCAAGCCAAAACGAAAAAGTAGAAAACGGCGAAGGGTCCGGGTGAATACGATCTGCACCCTCACATTTTAAATCCAAAGTGGTAAACACTACACATCCAGTAAAGTATGGAAACACTTTGGGTTTCACACATTGACAGGAAAAGCTGAGCGAGACATCATGTCTAAAGCTGCATGCTAACTCTGTCATGGACAGGTAATGTTATTGTATTGAGGTAACGTGCGGTCAAATCAGCCGTCACTCTCATCTCTGTGGTCAAATGGGCCGACGCTACAACTGTAGAGCACCCATATACTGACATTTATGTTAAATGCATTCAAACGGCCCCGATGGAGCTGACCATGGATGTATAAAGAGAACGGAGCTAACGGGAGAGCTAGAGACGGACTTGGCGAAGTTAGCGGAATGGTAACTGTATATACAAAATACATATATGGAAATGAGATTGATTGGATTATATTCACCTGAAGTATCAAACATTACATATCCCTTATAAACTAAAAAGAAAATACCACTAATTTGTGAAGGAAATGTCTTTATTCTTTGATTTTTGGGTTGCTGGAAATTATTTTTTATAAATATTTCCTGACAGCGACTGATATATTTGACTTCAGGACATCTCTGACTACACACAAGCTGAAAATGAAACATTCTTACTGTATTCATTTCCAAAGTAAAAGTCCCTAGAAGTGTATGATTCAGCTTTCAGTGTTACAAAAGTTAACAATAAATCGTAATATCGAATCGCAATACTTGTAGAACACTGAAAAATTGACATATACATATCGAATTGGCACCCGAGTATCGTGATAGTATCGTATTGGGAGATTGGTGTATTGTTCCAGCCCTGTCAAATATATATGCAAAATGTCCCCTCCTGTCCTCCACCCTCCTTATCTTCAAGTGCAGGAATTTGTCAGAAACACACAGCAGAGGTAGAAAGACAGAGACGAATGGAGAGATAAAAGAGAGAGGAAAGGAAAACATGCCGGGGAGATGCAGTTCACTGTAATGAGCGTGACAGATTGGCCTCTAAACAGACTAATTGTAATAAGGCATATTCCCTTTTAAAAATAGATGAGGAGTAATGAGGCAGGGACACAGAGGACAATACAGAGTGCAATGGCGTGCGTGAGACCTGGACGAGCGTATCCGGAAGGCACTCTGCAATATGCGAACATGTTGTGTTTTGGCAAAGAACAATCTGCGGCCTTGGGCAGGGCATCGGAGCATCTCGGGTGGATTAAAGTCATAGCGGGGTGTCAAACACAGGCAGCTCGTTTAATTACACACCGCACGAGGCCTCGCACTTCAATTGTGTTGTGTGTATACGTACGGGTTGTGGTTGATAGGCAGATAACCGTTTTGTGGTGTTTTAATCACCATTTACACTGATTGTATGACAGTAGAGGCGGTAGCGGTGCCTGTTCGGGGTGTCACAAAACAGCAACACTCAAGCTGTGTTGCAAATCCATGCAACATACTTATTATCTCTGCCAGGCGTCGCCCGAGGAGATGATGCGTTCAGTCGTGTGTGTGCATCTGTCCGTCTGTCCACGGCTAATCCCGCATACTATTGGACCCATTAGCCTAATATTTTTGGTGCTTATTCATGACTTTATGCTCAAGGACCTCTTTTGGTTGCGGTGATTCACACTTTTTAAAAAAAAACATATTTTATTGACTGTTTTATATCATCATTGAATGCCGACTCCTCACTAATCTTAACCGGCCGGTAGGGGCCGCAAGTCATCAACAACTGCTTCAGCTTGAAATCTTGCTTCCGCTACGTATTACGAATTAATCCTCTCTTGATTCGCATGTCAAAGTAAGATACATTTAATGTATGTAGGCCTATGTATGTATAACTATCACTTATTAAATGACTAGGGATGAGTATTATTAGGATTTTATCGATACTGCTACCTTATCTGTTCGGTTCTTTATCAATACTCTTATCGATTCTTTTTCATAACTAAACAACTGTTTAGCAGTTGTTTTTTAACATATTATTTTTGGTAGAGAGATGAAGGGCTGCTTTGTCTTAGCCAGCTGCTAAGTTTACCAGCATTTTAAGATACGTGGCAAACTAAGCAAAACAGTTAGACTACATATAGAAAGCTTTTTGTTTTAGCTAGTTTGCAACAATTCGCTATTAGCCGAGCTAGCGTGTTGTGCTTGTGTAAACACAGCAGCGGTGGATGAGAGACAGCGGACAGAGCAGATTGAAATATCGCTTTTCTCCGGTCTTTAATAATTTAGCACCGGTGCCCGGTTAATGCCATGTCTCGATACCCATCCCTACAAATGACAAAACTGAACGGAGCGCTGACTACAATGAAGCACATCTTCTCATGTTGGTAAGAGGAGAGCTAGTTAGCTGATAGCACCTGGTGGGCAGCAGAGAGTTACAGTTACATACGGTGTAGCTGCTCGGAACCGCAGAAAAGCAGAACGTATCTACGTGCGAGTGAAAACACGTCTGATACGCTTGCGGTCTAGATGGGGGGTGGGTGTGGTTGCACTTTTGTAGTTCTAAGAGTTTTGAATGTGTAGCGTGTTCACATTAGAAAAGTGACAAGTATACTCAAAATAGTTAGTATGCACTCTAAAAAAAACTGTGTGCATAATCACACAATGCAAAGCACAAAGACAATGAAGGACCAGCTGAAAAAGAAATTCCTTCAGAAGTTTCACCTTGAGAAAGAATATTTGCTTTTTTCACTGTAAGTCTGAAAGAAAAATAATTTCACAAACTCTGGCTGGGGAAACAAAAAAAAGTTTTTTTCTGCACATTTAATGGGATGTTCTACTGTCATGGCTTATTTATTTTGCTAAAAGTTTCATGAGCATATCAAACCGTGAGCTCTGTATCATTAATCCAACTGAACCCACTGTTGTTAAACCTCAAATGTGCAAGCGTTTATATTTTATGTTCCTACCTACATAAAATAAAAGTAAAAAAAATATAAGTTCTAACCTCAGAGATTCAACTTTAATGCCATATCAAATAAAGCCCCAATCTCTCTTTTGATATTTTTTATTATGAAAGGGCATAATCCTAGGCTTTTAATTGACACAAATGAAGGAAGAGTTTCACTGATGGTAGTTTAATATTTATAATCTTCCAAATTGGTACAATTAGTAAAAAAAACATCTTCATGTTTGAAGGAAGTCAAATGAAATGTAGACCTAGTTCGAAAGCAACTTTTGAACATAATGCAGCTGTAGAATCACATTGTGCCAATGGGATAACACACTGTCACTGTGAACTTGTAGCCAATGAATGTAAATCCAAGCTGAAACCTTTTGCCAAGGCCAATTACCCATCCTTGCATCCAACTGCCTAATTATCCCAAATTAGCTGACTCGGTGGATTATACTATGAATTAGTTGTTATCAAATTCATGCAGCAGTGCTGAATATTAACACTGTAATTTAAAGCGAGTGATTTTCAAGCTAATTCCAATGTATAGGGGAGGACACAGCAGAAACACATGTACCCTGGTATAACACAACCTAATGCAACACTGCAAACTATATCCTCGTTAATTACTATTTAATCAACATTCTGAGCAAGTGTACATATGAGCTTTTGGATGATATACTATGATATGTTGGTGGTGCACCCACTTCGAATGTTGTCAGCCAATTGACTGGGCGTTATCGACGGTTATCAGCCTCATAGATATGGGTTAGAAGGGACTTTGTACACCTACTAATGGGTTCTGAAGGCTGTTATCATCTAATCACATGGTTGATCACCGATACCAATACAAGAAGATGATACCGACGTCTAGTGGCTGTTGTAATCATGAAGGGAGCAGAGGAGGAAGTCAAGCGACATATTAAAATTTGAAGAAATTCCCTCCAGGCTTTCCTGAGACATCACGTTCACAAGAATGGGACGGACGGACATACTGATGGACATATGGACAACCCAAAATCAATTCCTCCGGCACGGCGTAATTATAAATTAAGTCCAGGGCGTCAAATACACCAAAATGTTGCGCACTTCAGCGCTTGTTACCAAATCACAAGGCAACTTTTAGGTACTACAAGTACAAAAATAAAAATAGTATGGCACTAAACTATTGGAAATAACAATAAAGCCAATAAGAGTAGTATTTTATTATGAATTTACTTTGTCAGTAACATGTGTAAGTAAAAACTGGAGGTTGTTACTTAGCTACCGGCTCACTTTTGTCTTTTTGTGTGAGCATGTTCGAGAGCTCTGTGGTGGAGAGCTCTTCACACAGCGGTGTTACACGTCAGTCAAGCCCTCAGCGTGGGCTAGGAAAACCAAGAGATGAGTTAGTGGAGGACAAGGAGGTCGAGTGGAAGAGGAGGAAAGAAGAGGAGGAGGAGGAGGGGCAGATGGAGTAGCGAGGATGAAACATCTGCACGGCATGGGAGATGACAGAGCAAAGCTGATGTGACGGAGGGCGGGACAGCTGTGGGAGATAAGAGACAGACAGAGAGAGAGAGAAAGAGGGGGGGGGAAAAAGACAAGGAGGAAGAGGAGGAGGCGACGACGGGATGCTGGCCCGGTCTGTCAGAGATGAATGCAGCGAAACAGGTAGAAACAAACGGCAAACACGGAGCTCGCCTCGGTAGTGAGCTTCACACTTCAGTTAGATGAAATAAACCAAAATGGAAAACAAAGCCGACATTCATGGTCTATTTGAACTGAAGGATGACTCAGCTCTTTGGGTTGACCTTTGGGCTTGAAACCCTCTTTTTTTGCTGAAAGTGTTTTGTAAGACTTCACAAATTGCCAATCCCTCCCACTCAGATGCAGTTAAGTGAATTCCTGACGAAAATGCCACCGCGGTGTTACAGTTCCGTCATGAGAGAAGCAACTCAAGTGTTTATACAAATCTTTAAACCTGTTTTCAACCCTTGCACACCTTTACGTTGTAACCGAGAGTGTGATTCAAACAAACAGGAAGTTAAAAGTTTGATTACAGTTTTCTTTTGTTCATGAACATGGTAGAGCTTTATTACACTATTGTGGTATGTGGCAAGCCATGTATTCATGTGATTATATAATGTATAATTATTAGAGCTAGATTGTAGATACTGGTATCATATGAAACTAGACAACCTAAAGGAATCCATTGATACCAACCATGTCATACTAGCTTGTTGCCAAGGAGGTTAAATAACGCTCCAAACCTACTCTAAATTTTGTCGACAAAGAACGGGCATGGCCATTTTCAAAGGGGTCCCTTGACCTCTGACCTCAAGATATGTGAATGAAAATGGGTTCTATGGGTACCCACGAGTCTCCCCTTTACAGACATGCCCACTTTATGATAATCACATGCAGTTTGGGGCAAGTCATAGTCAAGTCAGCACACTGACACACTGACAGCTGTTGTTGCCTGTTGGACTGTAGTTTGCCATGTTATGATTTGAGCATATTTTTTATGCTAAATGCAGTACCTGTGAGGGTTTCTGGACAATATCTGTCATTGTTTTGTGTTGTTAATTGATTTCCAATAATAAATATATACAAGCAAGCATATTTGCCAACTCCCATATTGCCCCATTGTCACCGATATCCGATCCAGCTATTCGAGTCAGTATTGGCTTGATACCCGATCCATCGCTATTGGTGCATCCCTACTAGATAAGTACGTTTGTTACGTAACTGATGTTACTTTATGCATGTAAGTTACGTAACATAAGTAAGGTAAAATAAGTCAGCGTTGACTTGGTTTCACATATGGGACACAAAAAGTGGTCTCCTGGGTGAAAGTCCTGTTTGTTTGACTCGTCCAACTTGAACTCCTACCCAACCTATGCAGACTTTCTCGCTCTTAATACTACGTCAGTTGCTTTGACGGCCTAATACCGATGCAAATGGGTTTACATTGGAGTTAGTTGAAAGCCCGGTGCGTCTCATACAGACGCTAAAATGCGCCTTGGTGCGTCGGTATCAGACGCCGAGGGGCACTGACCAGGCGTCGGTATTTGACGAGTTGGGAGTGAGGACGGGTTGACCTTGCAGCGTAATCCACTTCTCCACTATCCAGCTATATGTTCAGAATTCTGAAAACTCCAATGTTCCACCAAAATATGGCTAAAAATATACCATGTACATTCACAGTGAGATTCTGTAAGCTCAGTTCTAAAATCTCGTTGTTGCATCATGACCTTTGGCAATGGTTTACGTGCTCCATCCCTAATCTCTCATGTGTTCAGCCGTTTGAGGTCATGTGGAGGGTGCGCAGCAGGCGTGCTCTGCTCGCCTCAACATCTGATAACGGCTGACCTATGACTCTATACAGTTGAGCACACAGACAGGATTATCCATTCTCAGGGCTGGAACAATGCCTCGTGGATTTGCCCGGGCTGAGCATAACACTCATGACTCATACCTTTAAGTTACAGAAATGTTTAAGGCAACATTTTGTCAGTGCGGCCGGGCCACCGTCTGCTATTTTGATCCAGCCCAGTCGCACAGCAGTTCGTGAAATAGTTATGGAATTTAATGTATTGATTCGTGTACATAGACACGAATTTCACTTTTTTTTTGTTATGATAGTCAGCACAAAATCAATTTGTATGTCATCCACCTAATTGATGTGACCAGGAAGTATAGAGAGCGGTGAACGGCGCGTAGGGAGGAGGTCGGGCTGGATGGACGGATAAAAACACAGGACTTTCGCCCAGCAGACCGGTGTTTGTGTCCCGTGTGAAACCACAAGTCAGAGTTGATTTATTTGTCACGTAACTCCCGTACTTAACTTACAGCACTTTAGTTATTTTAACCAAAACCAAAATGTTTTCCTAAAGCTAACTAAGTCGTTTTTGTCAAGTAACTTCCGTACTTAAGTTACGCCACTTCCGGTGTAATTTAAACTCAAACTGCAATCTTTTCCTAAGTCTGACTAAGTAATTTGTTGCCTAAGCCTAACCAAGTCGATCTTTTCCTAAGCCTAATTAAGTAGTTTGTTGCTTAAGGCTAACCAAGTCGATCTTTTCCTAAGCCTAATTAAGTAGTTTGTTGCTTAAGGCTAACCAAGTCGATCTTTTCCTAAGCCTAATTAAGTAGTTTGTTGCTTAAGCCTAACCAAGTCGATCTTTTCCTAAGCCTAATTAAGTAGTTTGTTGCTTAAGGCTAACCAAGTCGATCTTTTCCTAAGCCTAACTAAGAAGTTTAGTTGCCTAAGACTAACTAAGTCGATCTATTCCTAAACCTAACGAAGTAATTTGTTGCCTAAACCTAAACAAGTCAATCTATTCCTAAACCTAACTGAGCAGTTTTATTTTGAAAAGACTGGAACAGAAATTGACACGTGTTGCTGGACTATAGTTGGAAAACGATTAACTAAAAATACGTAGTTGAAAGTCATGCGGAGTGTCACGAAAAAGAAATGGAAACTCGTATCTATGTACACAAATCAAATAGATTAAATTTCGTGACTATTTCAGAAATTGCCGTGAGACTGTGTTGTTTGAATCGGAAGGTAATAGACGGACAAGAGGGGAGGCTGACGGCGCCGAGGACGGGCAACCGGCTAATTAAATACCACATCAGTGAGCACAGGAGCTCTATAGCCCGCTGTGAATGTAAGCGGGGAGAGAGAGGGCAGCCGTGCCTAACTCCAGTGCTTTCCAGTTCAATCCGGTCCACTGCAGGGCTCATTATGAAAGGTTTAGGGTGTACAGTGTTGCTTGAAAATGGTGGAGGGAGAGAAGAAAAGGATAAACACTTACAGTGGCTTTGAAGCAGAGAGAAGCTAAACCTCACTAATGTCTCTAACACGGGATGCAAGTTTTATGAATCCACCTTGTGTGCTCATAAAACCTCAGGTTTCTCATCACCATTTATAGTATTTCATAAGCTACAACAAGACCATATTAGCATAATCATTAATCTTACCCTTAATTACCAGAAGCACACAACTAAGGCTTTCCTGATTAATCTGTAAAGACTTTCATTTGTAACACCGCCCGCTCTCCTTGGGGTCCGTCTTCTCTCGCTCTCTGTTCATCGGGAGCGACGGGGCAGCGGTTTTATTTGCACCACTCGAGCAGAAGACAGAAGCCATTTTGCTCAGCGGAGCGGATCTTAGGGCGTAATTACGCCGGCTGATTGGTAAATTAGATTAGAGTATGGAGGTGCATGCTGTGTAGGAGATGGAATGAAACTTTGGGACTTCGTGGACCACGCTTTAGGAGGTGCTACCCCCTCGACATTTTCTCGGAGACGCATACACCCACACACATGGATTCACAATTTACACCTTTTGTACCGTCTAAAGACGAATGTGCCAAGGTGTGAGTGCTTTCCAAATGTGCCGAGCACAGATGTAAAGAAAGTAATGTTGCTGGTTCAGTACATCTCAAACCAATTAGTATATTACATTTGCAGTTGCCTCAGAAATACATCTAGAAAATAAAATAGCAATGAATAGAAGACGTGGAGTGGCGGAGCTCCAACTACAGAAGTTACATTATGTACCTCTAATCAGCAGAGAAAGTTAAAAGAAAAAAAAAAACTTACATAAAAAGTAAGTTAAATGAATAAGCAATGACCTCTGAGTTTGTAACTTGCTGAGAAAAAACTTTCCAGCAGTCTTTTTTATCTGCGGCAAACGCTGCCAGAAGTTTCATCACATTGGAGGAAAGGGGTTTATCATTATAATTGAGAGCAAAGATCAAGAAAAAACCCTTAGAAACCTATTTGGAAGCTAAAATGTTTACTTCAGAGGAGAAGTACTCCTTCCAAGAGTATAATTTAATGAATTGAACAAATAATATTCTTGTAAGTAATCTTCCCCAGAGGTTTTGGTGGCAAATATCAGGTGCAGGCACTCTGTCACTTTAGTGTTTGCCTGGTTGTCGTTTTCCGTTCCTCTTTACCTAACCGTTGGATGATACAGTACATAGGCTCTGTTCAGACCTGGCATTAACATACGGCTTGCGTGATCCGATCACAAGAATACAGCTGTGAGTACAGCTGTGAACGCACTCGAGACGCGTTGAGATCCGATGTTCTCGGACCACATTCAGAGGTTGGCCCGTATATGGCCACATTCTTTTATCAGTGTGTACGCCAATGTGTCCTGGGCCACATTGAAGGGCTGTCTATTCAACTGACGTGTGCGTAGATGTTGTGCTGCCGTAGCGCACCAGAACAACGCCCCGCCACTTTTCTTTTCTCCAAGGAAATAGAATATTTGCAGTCCACATAATCCGGTTGAAATTCATATACATTTTTTTAAGCGCTTGAACAGGCCTTTACATATCGGGGGTGTGACGAATAAACGACCAGTGGGCAACTCCGGGGTCTGAGAAGTGAAAGTGCCTTAAACTTGCATTCTTTCTAACAGCCAGCAGGGAGCGACTCCCATAGTTGCATGAAGAAGTCAGATTGTATAGAAGTCTATGAGAAAAATGAGCCTACTTCTTACTTGATTTATTACCTAAGTAAACATTGTAAACATGAGTTTATGGTCTCAATCGCTAGTTTCAAGTCTTCTTCAATACAGCATGATGTTCATTTAGTAAATTATGGTTACATTTAGAGTCAGATAGACCATAAAGAAGGGGATGCTTTAGGGCGGGGCTACCTTGTGATTGACAGGTCGTTACCACGGCGGTCTGGGAGTTGTCCACATTTTGGTCTTAGAACTTTAACCCTTTCACAGTGTGTTTTCAGTTCATGAAAGTTAACTGTAACATTTTGGATGCCTAAAAATGCCTGTTGTACTTAGATACACCCTCTCTTGTCACTTCTGGTTGTAAAAAAACAAGATGGCGACAGCCTAAAGGCCGAACTCAAGGCTTAAAAATGGGACTCCACAAAACCAATAGTTGACGTCACAGTGACTACGTTGACTTCTTATATACAGTCTATGTAAACGACACCAAAATGCTAAAATACTTGCTTGCGAATATTTCAAAACTATTCATATCGGCAACGATGCAAATTTGCAACAGTTACAATGCCTTTATAATAAAAGGCTTGAATAGATTTGTGCAGGCAGAGGACCAACTACCGGGATCCTATTGACCCAGAGCAGCGTCTGGCGGTCTGTCTGAGGTAAATTGTTGTATAGCCTAAACTACTGCAAGCTACTTTATTGAGGGATCCTTTTAGTAAAATGCTCTGAGTGAATGTATCTCTTGTAAACACTTATGCAGCGTATATGTCTAGGGATTTTATTGTGAAAGGTATAGGAACGGCAGGAGCGGATCTGGTATACGCTGCCGTTGTCTAGGTTGAAAGGAATAATACAGTTTGCCATGTTGTTGTACGCTAGGGTGTATATTTTGAATATGTATCTATTCCGCCCAACGGAATTGGTTGATTGTTCTGAAAAAATGACCTTGTTTTTTCGCTGCATAATATTCACCTTGCAGTCTAGTTGTATGGAAACGTAACTGTGAATGCAGTGTAGTTGTACGTAATTTTCTAGGAGATGTTAATGCCAGGTCTGAACGGGGCCACGCGCCCTTTTATTGACCTGCTGGACCAGCCACTAAAACAACAGCTTTGTTTTCGCTCCCTCTATCTGACCATTGTTGATGGGAAGAGCTCCTCCGGGAACGTGTCGGCATTTATCTACCTGTGGAGCTGCTCGTCCATCTGCCCACATCTACCAGGTACTGAAGGTAAGGTGTTGTTGGTGGCGTATAACTCAAGAACGGGAGGAAAAATCGGGGGGTTAGGTGTGGATGAGGGGGACGGGGGGGGGAGGGAGGGGGTTGGGGGGGGGATAGGCGTTGTAGATCAAGGGGGATTTTATGCTTGTCAAGCTCCCTTCGTCTTTCTGAGAGGCGAGGAGGGAAGCGGTGCAGCTGTCGCTACACTATCCACCTGGGTACTTCAAAAAGACACCCAGATGTTCAACACCGCGGCATACACACACACACACTCACATCATCCAGCACCCAACCCAGCCCCAACACCTCGACACACCACATAAACACAGAGACGGCTGGTGAGAACATTACCCACTTGACTTGAAACTCCCATTGCATTTGACACGTCCCACCCATCCTTGTCTGCTCCCATATTACACTGGCAACTGCAGCTGTTGCGATATCACACATAATTTGCTCCTTTCTTTCCCTGTTGTCATGTCAAAGAAGAAAAAAGACGATTTTTGTTGTACCAAGCCCGAGCCTTTATTACAACCATCTTTTGTAATAACAGAGGCATCAGGCGCAGAGACAATGTCAGCACACTACACTGTGGGTGGCCATAATTTGCTGTTTAACGGGCATCCAGATGGCTCAGTTGATTGGACCATAATGGCGGTATCATCAAAATGGTGGTATCATCAGTTCCTGTATTTTTAAGAATCTCCATAATCACAGGAAAAAAAAACCCCTCACAGATCTCCTAGTAAAGTCTCCTGTGTTGGAATGGTACAGTATGTACGAATATAGAGACCTCCTTAACATGCAGCTGTCCGTTTCAAAATTTGTACAGCGACTTCATTGGTCCACACATGGCTGGATTACCTTGTTAGGGGGCATTGGGGCAAAAGTTTGCTGTTGGAACGCCCCCAAATAAAGTGCATTCATCAGACCATTCGTGGTAGCTTCATTATTTGCCCACTCAAAAACCAACCAGTAATCCTATGCTGGAATAACACTACCGGGCCGCAGGTTTTCTGTGTGTCAATCAGTTTGTGGACATTTTTCTTAACTCTCTGAGACCCACAATAGACCCATTTTTTGTCTTTTTTAGGGGGCCACAGGGGGGATAGCAGGTCAACAGTAGATGTCACATAGAAGTGGTATGAAATGCCTTTTGCTACTGAAGCAGTTGTTGCTTAACGCCAGTTAAAAGGAGTGAGGAGTCAGCAGTCAATGACGGTATAAAACAGTCAATAAAATATGTTTTCACAAGTTGTGAATCACCGTAACCACCAGAGGTCCTTGAGCATAGCCTCATAAATGTGCACAGAAAATATTAGGCTGATGGGTCTAGCGGTATGCAAGATTAGCCGTGGACAGACAGACATGCACGACCGAACGCATGATTTCCCCCCAGGCCGTGATAAGAAAGCTTATAGAAACTAGATTTTGTCAAAAGACAGGGTCTCAATATTAAGCAATAATGCACCATCTGCCGTAGTTGGGGGGTTACTGGGGTCTGATTGGTAATCCAGTTACTGTTTTACATATCTTACTTATCATATAATTGCATACATAAAATATTTACTGCCGTTAGTCTTTTTTTTTTTTAAATTTAAACTTTTTTGTCTGGCTAAATTATTCTTGTGGGTTGGGGAAGCAAAGAAACAAATTATAAATACAGAATGCTTTTTTTTAATCTTCCTGCATTTTACATTTTT
Source organism: Sebastes umbrosus (assembly GCF_015220745.1). Taxonomy (NCBI): domain Eukaryota; kingdom Metazoa; phylum Chordata; class Actinopteri; order Perciformes; family Sebastidae; genus Sebastes; species Sebastes umbrosus. The sequence continues at coordinate 7,605,626 of NC_051288.1, forward strand.
TTATATTCTATTTATTTCTTTTCAATTTTGCTGCATGATAAACTAATACTGTTTTTTGCCCAGCCGACACATTAAAGGGATACTTCACCCCCCAAAATTATCTTTTGTATATCATTAACTGTTTTTTGCTTCTTCATTCATGGTGTTACCTTGAATTCTTGAAGAAAACTTCCTTTTTTCTTGCCAGAATTTTCGCAGTTTTTTATTCTTTGTTCGCCGTGGAGGCGATCGAGAAAAACAAAGTTTTCTTTAAAAATTCAAGGTAACCCGGGGTGAGTTACTGATTTACAAATTATCATTTTGGGGGTCAAGTATTCCTTTAATATCATCAAGGGGTCTTCCCAGAATCGGCTTGCATTTGTAGTCCCATTACAGATGTTAAGAACATCAAATCAAAGCAAAACGATTGGTGAAGCCTGTAAAACACTTGTTTTACCCTTTCAGTCCCTGCCAGCAGAGGGAGTGTTGAGACTGAAAAACCTCAGACGACACACTCCGGCAATTTGTGGAGGTAAAGCAGGCGTGGAGGCACACACAGACACCTTCACACACGTATACACGGAGTCCGACGCGATAGGAGCCCCGGTTTATTTTTTTTCCAGCCGAGCCAGGTTCAATTTCGACGCTTTGATCTGTGAAATAATGGCAGCGGGCTGCAACATTGTCATTTCCCGCAGGATCAAGTGAAGAAATTGAGAGAGACGGGGCTAATTCTGCCACGCTGAGAGCAAAGAGGCCGAGAGAGGTTGCACGGCGAGGAGGAGGGAGGAGAAGGGTGTGGGAAAGGGTGCAGACTCGAGCCACAAAGAAGGAGAAGAGAAGAGATGGCAGGGAAATTGAAAAAAAAAAATAGACAGAAGAAAGAGAAGGAGGACATGACGGTGGAGGGGTTGGTGGGGGTGATAGCCAAGTGGCAGCGGGATACAAATATAGGGAGAGATGACAGAGTAGATGAGGGAAGGGAGAGGAGAAGAGGATGGCAGGATGATAGAGAGAGCCTGGAGGAGAATGAGGAGGCGGGGAGAGAAAGAGAGGAAGAAGAGGAGGTAGGAGGCAGTAAAGCGGTTATGGCATGAGTCTTTCCTTTGGCAGTCACCAGGTGAGATGAGGGCAGACACCTCTATTCCAGCACAGGGCAGACCAGTGGCACCCAGGGTCTCCGGGGTCTGCTGAATATTACATGAGCCTGTCCGTCTATGAACACACACACACACTCGAATGCATGTCTAAAGATGCGAGCGTACATTTACACACACACACACACACACATATTGAAAAAGGGTGGGGGATGGGTGGATGAAGCCAACGGGGGCAAGTGGATCACAAGAGACTTAAATCCCCCAGAAGGAGGCAGAGGCTTCAGACTCGGGGAGGTGGGAGAGTGTTTGCGAGTGTCAGACCGGATCTTTACCGGATCAATGCGCTTTCCTCTTCGCTGACTCCGCGGAATATTCATTCATAATACATGCACATACATACGTGACCAATGGGGCCAACATGCTCGGGGGGGGTTGAAACGGGGAAAATGTAGTGCAATTCTTCAAATCTACATTTTCATTTTTAAAACAAGTAAATTCCGTCTTCATGTTGTTGCCTTGCAATTGCTGTCAGGGTAAAGGGTCGGTCCAGCAAAATGATTAAAAAACAAATTCTCTCTTACCTCTATTGGTATCTATGAGGGATGCACCGATCTGGCTTTTTCTAAAATTCCAGTATATAATGTATATAAACAAAAAATTGTATTGAATAGATCGGCCTCATTGTCACTAATATCCGATCCAGTATTGGTATCGGTGCATCCCTAATATCTAGCCATGGAGATAGCTTTGCTTTTATTTATTCACATTGTGAGATATTTGTCTCCGTCACAATACGTAGGAGGTGATTGGAAGTTTGTGGTGCTCACAGCATTGTAAAAAACTGTCATGAAACTAACAATAAAGTGAGGAATCTCTGTGTGGCTATATATGTGTCCTTTGCAGATCTTGAGAACTGTTCACCTGATCCACTTCACAATTGGTGGGTGTATTGATGGCTAGACAAGATATATATAATCTCTCCAGCGTGTTCTGGCGTGTACACCGGGGCCCTCTTACTAGTTGGCTGTGCACGGTCAACCTCCAAAGGGAGACGTCCAGGAGGCATCCCAATCAGATGCATGAACCACCTCAGCTGGGCCCCTTTCGACGTGAAGGAGCAGCGTGTCTACTCCGAGCTCCTCACCCTATCTCTAAGGCTGAGCCCAGCCACACAACGAAGGAAACTCATTTCGACCACTTGTATACGCGATCTCATTCTTTCGGTCACTATACCAAAAGCTCAGGACCATAGGTGAGGGTTGGAACGTAAATGGACTGGTAAATCGAGAGCTTTGCCTTCCGGCTCAAGCTCCCTCTTCACCACAACGGTCGGGTACAGCGCCCGCTTAACTGCAGAACCGCCTGTCCATCTCCCGCTCCATTTTACACCCACTCATGAACAAGACCCAGAGATACTTGAACTCCCTCGCTTGAGAGAAAAGACTCACTACCAACCCGGAGGGTGCAATCCACCGTTTTCCGTCAGAAATCTCTTAAAGCTCAACTTTTTAAAACTGATTTTAAGAATTTGGTTACTCTACTATTCTGCGTTTGTTGTATGTTCTGCTTAGTTTTCCACTTTAGTTTTTTCTACTCACTGAATTTGTCAAAAGCATATTGGAGTATCTAAACAGTATCATGAACAAAATGTATTCCTCTTCTCCGTTTTCTTCTTATTCATTATTATTATTATCAGCACCACAAACCCAAAAGAGTCGGTTTCATATAAATACCTGCCGTATCTGTTTCTTGAAACAGATGTTGATTTTTTTTTTAAGTAATTTTTCAGATGCTGTGTGAAATAGAACCACTGTATTTGGGCGGAGGCAGAAGTCTCAGAGACACAATCCTTACTTTCACTTCACTGATTTGAAGACTTTTACCCTATGAACTCTTTCAGAATCTGTTGAACAATTCAAAAAGGAAAAAAAAGCACGGTTGTCAATCAGACACGGGTTCACTCCTGTGTGTGTTACTGTCAGAGATCGCCTGTCAATCACTCGGCGTAGGTGGTACGGTAAGTTCTCAAAGTTGAAGCTATTAATGAAGTTTGAGTTTGTGGTGCTGTTTTTCTACATTTTATAGTCGTTATAATTGTGCATTTTTTTCTATTTATTCCAAAAATAATAGAAAAGCATCACTTCACCAGAACATACATGGATAAATGATATTTTTTTCGTATTGCAAATTTATGAACATTTTACAACAAACAGTCTCATCTATTATGCAACAGCCAGACAATATGAAACCTCTCCTTTTCCTCGCAAGAGGCCGATCGTCTAATAGTCCACGTAGTTCCCCTCTAACTCCGCGGTGATGGGCCTTTGTAATTCAAAGCCCTTATAGAGATAAGAGCAGAGCCTCTTGCCTCTCTCTTTGTTCGGGGGGTCGGAGGGGGGAGACACCAGCTTTATGGATTAAAACCTGTCGACAGTAACGGGATGTTGGTCCGTGGACAGCTTTCATAGTGTCTCCCCTCCTGCTATTGATTTCCTCCCCGCTGGCCATCACTCAGCCCGTCTGTAAGTGAGTTGTGAAACTCTTTGCGAGACGCCCCTCTTTGTTGGTCTCCGGTCATTCGGAGAGCACTCTTGTGTATGTGTGTGTGTCTGGATAGTGTTACAGAGGACGTTGAGGGCGTGTGTGTTTGTGTGCTTGTCAGAAAAGGAAGAAAGAACCAAAATACAAGTCGCAAAGTGGACTGAAATCGGGGGGTATTGAATCGTCCAACATGGGCGTAATTGCCACTGGGCTGGTAAACCACTAACAAGCAGTAACTAATAAAACACAGACTACCTGCTGATTTTGAATCACAGAAACACAATGGACCACGTATGACTCTTCATTCAAAGGATAGTTCAGATTTTTCACTAAAAGTTTTTTCACAGTCAGGGGCGGATTTAGTGATTCGGGGGCCCCAGGCAAACGCTGTCTAGCTTTACTTTTAACCCTTTCTTTAACTGGGAATGTAGGTATTGGCAGTGGTAGAAGAAGTAGGCGTACTCAAATCCTTTTTTCTTAAGTAAAACTATTAACTATTAATAGTAAAACTATTAATACCACAGTAAAAGTCCTGCATTCATTTCTTTAACACATTAATGCAACGCGCGATTTTTACCTCGTAGCGGGCTCATGTCATACGTCGCAAAGTAAAATTACAGATTAACACAATTAATGTGATAATGCAAATTCATTGATGAACGTGACTTGCAAGCATGGCTGCTCGATGCTCATTTGAGAGTTTGCAGGAGAAATAGCTTTGAAAGCACCACTAAGTCCAGTTATTTATTTAGTTAGCTATAGCTTATGGCCTCAACTGTTTTCATGCAGAATATAAACAGGCTTTCAGTCGTGCTGTCTTGGAATTTAAAATTTTGTAATAGTATTACTATTATTGCTTTTTACAAAAAAATGTATAGCTACCTCATCTTGCTTTAAAAAAAAAAACATTCCATAAAAATTACACATTTACGCCTATTTTTTGTCATGGTTATGACTCACGTACGATCATTTTCCTCATCTCTGGTATGATAGTTTAGAAGTCTGCATCGTGAGGAGGTTGGTTAGGTTGGTTGGGTTAGTTGGGTTGGTTGGGTTGGTTGGGTTGGTTGGGTTGGTTGGGTTGGTTGGGTTGGTTGGGTTAGTTGGGTTGGTTGGTTGGTTGGGTCGGTTGGGTTGGTTGGGTTAATTGGGTTGGTTGGTTGGTTAGTTGGGTTGGTTGGTTGGTTGGGTTAGTTGGTTGGTTGGTTGGTTGGTTGGTTGGTTTGGTCAAACAAACACAGGACTTTCACCCAGGAGACTGCTGTTCACGTCCCGTGTGAAATCAAAAGTCAACGTTCACTTTAATCTACATCCGTAACTTAAATAACATAACAAACATACTTGTTTTTACACCGAACCATGATGTTTTACTAACCCTAACCAAGTACTTTTGTTCCATTTTTGTTGTTGTTTTGCCTCATTTTACAACCACTTGTTTAAAACTGTGACAGTGAGCCGGGAGAAAATAGGTTTCCCTCAAAACGTAATTGAAGATACAGTTTAGTTGTATGGGCATGTAATTTTGTAGGAGACAGGGTTGTACAATTATATGGCAGGAAATCTTAAACCACGGGTCTCCCTTGCAGCAGTGATGGCAGTGTAGTGGGAAGAGTGACAGACTCTGATTTGGATAATGATCAGTTTTCATCACATTTTAACCAAATCATTTTGACGCCTCGTACATTTCATTCATGTCTCTCAAGAGGCTATAAAGCAGTTTTCTAAGAACAGAGAATGATCTGCAAAATTACAAATTAAGCTAGCATTATACCTCCTGAATTACTAAAAAAAAAATAACTGCACTGGCTGTGCTAATTGGTTTCTCCGTGTGGCTTCAAGAAGAGCACATACATCAGTCAGGTGCTCCTTATTTCTTTTAGGTTAAAGGAAATCTTTACAGCACATTTCCAGCCCATGTGCAAGTGGTTTGACATTTCAAAATTTAACAAAGGGCAATTATGAAATATATTATTATTATTATCAAATAATTTATATTTTATTGTATTAAAAATGACTACAAGTCATTGTAGTGAGAAAAAGTCTCAAGCATAATCACAAGGCTAAAACCACACTATACAGTTTTAGCCTTGTGATTACGATTATGTTGGAAGTTATAGATGGATTTTTTTGGAAATGAGTGCAAGTCTAAGTAAGTATTTTTCAGATCAGTGCACCTGCGCAAACCCCTGCCATGTTTAGGCAACAAAACTACTTGGTTAGGTTTAGGAAAAGATTGTGATTCGGGTTAAAATAAGTAGGTTTAACATACTTATTTATGTTTAGACAAAAAAAACTACTTGGTTAAGTTTGGGAAAAGATCGCTAGTCAGTGTAAAATAAGTATATTTCAAATACTTGGTTAGGTTTAGGCAAAAAAACTTACTTGGTTAGGTTTAGGAAAAGATCGTGATTCAGGGTAAAAATTATATTTTAAATACTTGGTTACATTTAGGCAAAAAAAACTACTTGGTTAGACAAAGTTGTTTATATGCAAACTTAGAAGAAGGTAAGAGCACTGGACTTCAACAATGTTTGGATCACTTTACCTTATTTGAAAGGAGGACATTTTAATTTTAATTTAAATTTTAGTATTAAGTAGCGTTGACGATAAATCATATTTTCATCATCATTTCGATATGAAAATGCACAATAAATCGCAAAAGAGGAGTGAAGCGTCGATGCACTGTCGTTGTCAAGTTCTTGCTGTCTTGGTATGGACTGTAGAGCCTCGGTGTTATCGTCATAAAGTATATGCGCAGCGTAACCCTCGGCTTTACGAGCCAAAACAAAAGCTTCCTGTATGTAAACTAACTGTTTAGCTTGTTTAGTTTGCCGCGTATCTTAAAATGACACTGACTGATGTCTGTGTTCTTCAGTCTTTATAAACTTCACTCAGTATTTGGATGTCTGGAATATGATCTATTTTATTAACATTTTAGATTTGTTACCAGTGAGATATTAATGAGATAGATAGTGACTTTACTGTTGTAAACATTACTGTTGCTGCTCAAGAAACAACATGTAGCCAATATTTCTTTATTTATCGTAAGTCATATCGCAATATTTAACAATGATATCGCCCATTGCATTTTTTCCTCATATCTTGCAGGCTTACTAAGAAGTGTGGACGTGTATGTGCTTGTATGTGTTTGTGCACGTGTGTGGGCGATACGGTGCGAGAGTGCACGTGCCACAGAAAGCATGAGAGAGTGGGAGATGGCCTGAGGGAGGCTCAGGGAGACATGGGCCGCACGACTCACTCATAATGCCATTACGAGGGAACTCGCAACTTTTAATGGCTTTTGCACTCGGCGTAAAGGGGATGGAGAGGCATCCTGCGCATTAAAACGACTGTTCTGGGGGATTAAGCTATCAGGACTCAAAAAAAGCAATTTTGTTCAAAAACATGTCTTTTTCCAGTAAGGTAAAAATACACGCATTAAAAAAAAAGAGGCCTTCTCTACATAGTGGTGATAAATGACCTCATTATCAGACGTCGGCTAGGTAGGGAGGCTATGCGGAAGGCCGTGTGGGATTAAGTGCAAAGTGTAGAAGCCGAAGCGGAGGAAAGATAAAGAAAGGGAGACAGTGAAGGAAGAAAAAAAAAGAAAAAGAAAGACGCTCATAAGTGGGGACGAGAAGCAACAGCACTATTAGCCGTCCTTGAGACGCTTTCAGAGTTGGAGAAAACATGTAAGAAAGAAAGAAAAAGTGAAAGCTTATGTTTCTCACACAGTCAAAAATGACTGTTTGTAGACCTGGCTATCCATCCATCCATCAATCCATCCATCAGTCCATCCATCAGTCCAGTCTGATACCCTTCAATCTCACACACTTTGATCTGTTCTCACATCTGAGCCCTCTCTTTGGCACCCCCCATTATTGTAAAGTGACACTGCCCCGCACCATCCTCCGTACAAGATGGAAGTTGAGATGTACGAGTAGCGTTTACCCATCAATCAGCGGTGAGAGGCCCCTGTGGCATGCAATAACACCAAGCCAGCCAGAGCTCGGAACTCCAGACAATATACAGTACGAGGGCTACGCGGTGAGTGATGGTGACATTGAGAGAGTGGCACTCGACTCGAAAAATGAGGGAAACAAAACTGATCCGTCAAATAGAAAACTCACAAATAAAAAATAAATTTGTTTTCTGTCTTTTTCCTATTTTTATCAGGATGCTTTCAATGAACCTGTCTGCTCTTTTAGACCCCGGAATTATAGGCACATGGGGGGGGGAAGTGTGGTGCTCAGGCTGCTGCAGCACCCCCAGGTGGCCAAGAGTGGAACATGATGGAAAGAAAACTTTACTTTTTAAATAATATTGCGAGTATCGGACTTGTTTTTCACTCGCACGTCTAAAGCAACAGATACGCTTTCATTTTAATCTATATAGATGTCTGCATCGGTTCAGTTTGTCTTTTGCTAAGCGATAGTTATACAGATATGCAATCGTCTTACCTAGGCATGCAAATCAGGAGAGGAATATTTCGTAATCCGTAGCAGAAAAGAGGAGCGAGGAGTCAGCAGTCGATGACTGTGTAAAACAGTCAATAAAATAGGTTGGCAATAAAACATGTTTTCAGAAAATGTGAATCACCGCAACCATGAGAGGTCCTTGAGCATACGGTCAAAAATGAGCTCAAAAAATATTAGGCTGATGGGTCCCGTAGTATGAAAGATAAGCCATGGACAGACAGAGATGCACACACACACTCAAGCACACAAACGACCTAATACATAATCTCCTGGCCGAGATAATAATAATTGTTGGTGCTGTTCAGTTTGAAGAGTAAAGTGAGTCTCTGGCACCTCCTTCCCAAGTTTAATTCTAAATCTACTTTTGCCAAAAACCTATCCTTGTAACCTGTATAACAGTGGTTTTCAAAGTGAGGTCCGGGGAACCCCAAGGGTCCTTGAGGGAGTTCCTGGTGGTCCCCAGCCAAAAGGGGAATAATTTATTTTCACTATAATTCCACAAGTAACACAACGACAGAATGTATGACTATTACGGTCATGGGTTTTATAAACTTTCTGTAATAAAACATCTAAAAGCAGAAATCGGATCAGATTGGGGACTCTGGGACAAAATCTCATCAAATAGGGGTCTGTGGTCTAACTTGTGTCAGTTTAGGGGTCCTTGACATGAAAAAGTTTGGGAACCACTGCTGTATAGTACCACTCCCATGCAAATTAATTGTAGTTTTTGAGTGTTCCAAAAGAAGGATACACCGATCCAACTTTTTCAGTCCCTATAGCGATACCTGGTCTTTGGGTATCGGCTGATACCGAGTACCGATACGATACCAGTGTTTTATTAATAATCTGTATGTCTCACTGTGTGGAACTGACTGAGATTATTCTTTTATGAGTAAGGCAACACCAGGCTTGACTTAAATATTGCTTTCCTAACTTTGTAGAACAAAATGTAACAAATAAATACTTAGATATAAATTTACTGAATTGTTATTTATCATTAAATTAATAAATCGTGCACCAGCAACTTGGTAAAACAATCTTCAAAATTAACAAGAATTACAGTTCAGGTATGAATCGTTTTAATGCAGCGACAAATTGGTCACAACTTAAATAGGAATTAAAATTCAAAAATATAACGTTTATAGTATATAAACATAGAATTTAATTGAATGGATCATTGTCACGATACCCGATCCAGCTATTTGAGTCAGTATCGGCTCGATAACCGATCTATATCAATATCAGTGCATCCCTAGTTCCAACTTCTCCTGAAAATAACATTATATGAAATGCCTAGTTAAACGATGAAAAAAAAACAAGCCTGTAAATAAAGGGAGTGCAAACAGAGCAAAATAAAAAAAACCTATGGGTTCAAAAGGTTGAAACTAACCCCTCCGGTAGCCTAAGAATTATTGGCCAGCAGTCTTTGACCCAGCTCTATTTGCTGTGTAACCTTTTGCCTTTCCTTGTGCTGGCTGCAGAGTTGCATCACGCGGCGCCGTACGCCGTCTCGACTGCATGGGGAGCTCAGCGAGGCAGGAAGCGCTGGGCCTGTTGCGATACAACAGACAGGCAGGTTGTGAGGAAAACGGCAATGGGCACACCTTCTCCGGGTTTGTCGGCAATAAAATTGAACCCTCCAAAGACAAATTTATTAGATCATGTGTGGGGGAAAACGTGGATGGGAGTGAATGGAATGAAAGTGTTGAACATAAATACTTTTTGTCTCTTTTCAGTTTGATAGTCGGCGAGCCGAGAGGGAGTCGTCTCTCGGAGCAAAGCTGCTGTCAGAGCCGTGTCGGCAACACGGAGTTCTGATTGTACGAGTGTGCTTTTGTTTGCTCCCTCTCAGGATCCTTCGGCTGTCAATCAGGCTCTCTCCTGATGTGGGTGGCCTTGTGCAGCGAGCGCACGCACGTCGGCGCATCCACGCGGGCACAAAGAGCCACATGGGTGTGCAGGCAGAGGCACAAAGGCCTCGTCCTCTTGCAGGTCCAAGTGCATACGCTCTGCTAATTACTTTCCCATTTATACTTAATGCCACGAAGGTCCTTTCAGATTGGCAGAATAACACTGAATTTGCACAGCCGCTGAACACGCGTCCTCTCCCGCTTTCCTCTGTTATCATTTCAGTATAGATGTGAGCCTCGAGTGTGTACGTATACAGTCTATAGAGGGGTTTCTTTCAAGTTGATTATGTATTAATGCTTATGTCAGGAACTGTACAACCTATTGCATTTTAATGACGATGATGATGAAACGTAGTAATCAGGGACGTGCTAAATGAAAAGCTCTTAAAAGGTATTGCTTTATTCCCACTAAGGAGAGGAAGAAGGATTGCAGTGACCGTTGTGGCATTAAAGGTCCCATATCGTGCTCATTTTCAGGTTCATACTTATATTTTGTGTTTCTACTAGAACATGTTTACATACTGTAATGTTCAAAAAAACCTTTCTTTTCCTCATACTGTCGGCCTGAATACGCCTGTATTTACCCTCTGTCTGAAATGCTCCGTTTTAGCGCATTTTCACGGAATTGCAACAGAATTGCGTTGCTAGGCAACAGCTTGGGTCCATGTGTACTTCCTGTCAGCTTTTGATATTCACATACATTGCAACCAGGAATAAAACTGAGACACATTTAGAATGTTTACGTTTAAAACTGTGTAACGGGTCTAAATATTGTATATTTGTGACATCACGAATGGGCAGAAATGCTGACAGCTTGATGTAAAATGCGGAGTGTCTGAATACGGGCTGTGTGTATTTCCATGTGGATTGAGTGTTTTGATACTTTCACATTATATATATATATATAGGACTTAAGCCTGCTTTATAATAAAAAAAACATGAACATCTCACTTTTTTATAATATGGGACCTTTAAAGTGGCAGTAGGCAGAATATCTTTGGCATCATTGGCCAAAAATTCCATAATAACATTTCAGCATATTGTAATTCAAGTGGTCTGAGAGAAAACTAGACATCTACACCTCCTCATGGCTCTGTTTTCAGGCTTTGAAAAATCTAGCCAGTGATGGGAGACTTCGACCAATCACAGGTAATTTCAGAGAGAGCGTTCCTATTGGCTGTGCTCCGGTCATGTGACCAGAACTTGGCGTTCCTTGAACAGATTTTAAAATGGCAGGCGCGTCACAAACTTTCTCATTTTACAGCTAAACCGTGCACTACAAGATGATTCTGAAAACATTTGAGGGGAGAAAATAGGCATTAACGTAACATAATATTGATTCATATTTGATCAGCGCTGCCTAGTTTGACTGTTTGTTCGGAGTTCAGGAGTGATTGACAGCCGGCTCTCATAGACAGCAGATGGACAGCGGACCTCAGATCTGCTCTTACTGCTTGTTTTCTTTCGGTCTGTAAAAATCTTGCGGATGCCGTTAGAAGCACTGGAGGACACAGAGGCACGTGATTTCTTTTCCCAGGTTTCATGTACTACTGTCACGATATAGCGACAGTTTGATAAAAATAACTTTATTTTAATCATATTTGCTCCAATCTCGCCTACTTCAGCTTTGACATTGATTTGAAAAGATCAGAACCTTTCCTTTAACACACCATTTTTCTCAAGCCTCCATCACACTGAATGTGAGGTGATAATTGGATGTAAAATGAATACATGCACAGGAAATATAGAAAAGACTAACAGACACAAATAGAAACAGGTGGGTGTTACTGCGACTACGGGCATTTTTAAGTACCAGCAATGACATTTGGGATTTTTGTTCAAATTTGCTGTGCATTGCTTGATACATATATACACAGTGTTATTACCCGTCTTGACGTGAAATTTAACGGGATTTAATTAAATTAATGGAGCATTTTATGGGTCCAAACACCACTTTTCTTAATGTTCCACAGCTGGGGTTTGGGTTGGGCCATCCACATACAGTAGGTGACCCCCAAAAATCAAGAAAAACAAGGTTAAGATAACCGTTTCTTCTGAAGTATTAATTGTGTGTTCTTACCATACAGTTTAGTTACTGTGTATTTTGAACTACATTTAAAAAAATAACTAAGGCTGTCAATGACAAATATTGTCCAGAAACCCTCACAGGTACTGCATTGAGCATAAAAAATATGCTCAAATCATAACATAACAAACTGCAGCCCAACAGGCAACAACAGCTGTCAGTGTGTCAGTGTGCTGACTTGACTATGACTTGCCCCAAAACTGCATGTGATTATCATAAAGTGGGCATGCCTGTAAAGGGTAGACTTGTGGGTACCCATAGAACCCATTTTCATTCACATATCTTGAGGTCAGAGGTCAAGGGAGTTATTGTAATGTTGCACATAAAGGACAAGGACATAAAACCATAAAAAAAAAAACATGTAAAAATTAAAATCTTACTATGTAATTGTGTGTATGTATTACATACTCTGATGGTTAAAATTATTTTTTTATTTGGGAGAGTCAAAAGTGATCATGGTTGCAGAAAGACCCAGTTGTGTAAACAGATATTTCGTGGACACAGAGCCGCAAACAAAAATGAGAGATCACGAAGGACAATAATGGAAACACATAGTGTTTGCTATATTTACATTTGTGCTACAGACTGGAACTGATGTTGACACACATGAAGTTGGTGTGGGTTGTTAGCTAAAGATAATGTATGTACTATCACATCCTTTGGCTCTTTTTGGCTAATAAACACTGACTGAGTCTGTTCAGATGTCTTTAAGAAGACCATGTGAACCAACAACTGGCAAAGTGCAAAATAACTACAGACCATTGTGCAGTGCTTTGGAGTCTGATGAGCCTTTTAAGCATTCAAAGGGGACTTCCTGGATCCTATTTCATTGTCTCAGTGGTACCCAAACAACACGCCCCCATCAACACAGCCCACTGTGCTGCTTTAACAACTGTTTTTGGTCTGAATCACTAAGCGATCCCAGCTTAGCAGGTGCTGCACAGGCCCACAGCCCGAGAAGAAGACGAATGAGGCAAAATAACTGAGATCACCACACTTAAACACACTTCTGATGCACTGGAGCATCAGGAAAAGATCAACTTGGTTAGGTTTAGGCAACAAACTACTTAGTTAGGTTGAGGAAAAGATCGCGTGTGTTTGAGTTTAACAACACAGGAAGTGGCGTAATTTAAGTTTGGAAGTTGCTTGACAAAGCTCACCCTAATCTGATTGCTCAGCTTTCCCGTCTTCCGCATCTGCGCTGTCACCCGTCTTCACAGCATCACTGCAGCCGGAGACTAACGGCCCGGCCAAACCGCCCGCATGAACATTGCGTGGCGGCTGCGTGACAGTATTTATAATCGCACCTAGACCTGTTTTATAATCAAAAAAGACATGGAAAATCTCACAATATGGGACCTTTAAGACAAAATAAAAAGGAAGGCAGTTTTAGATGTTTAGTTCTCGACTGTATTCTAACCTTTTCAAGTTACTCTAACCGCCGTCTGTTTATTGGTTTAACCTGATTACAGTCCGCTGCTGACATTCACCATTAGGCCCATAAAACCCAAGAAGTGGGACTAAACAGGTCTATAAACATCCCAACAGAAAAGATGGAAGAGAAGCAGAGTGAGAGCATGGAAAGTGTAAGGTTTTATAGCATGCAGAAGGTGGCAGAATGCATAATGTTGGCTTTAATTTAAAGGCCAGTTGGGAAAAGGGACGACAAAACATGTTAGTGTTTAATGAGCTCAATGATGGAGAGCCACATGTGCATTGAAAGAGAATAGGACATCCAAACTGTGATAAAGGGATATGCATAATAACGGTGCATGTTAGAACAATTCATTCTCATTCCCAACTCGTCAAATACCTACGCTCGGTCCATAGTCCTCTGCGTCTAATACTGGTGCACCGGGATTTAAACTAACTTCAATTTAAACCCGTCTGTATCATTCTTAGACGGTCAGAGAAACTGGTGTAGTCTAAAGTGCAGGAAAGTTTGCGTAGGGAGGAAGTTGGAGTGGATGGATGGGTCAAACAAATACGAACTGTCCACGGTTTCCATTGTGTCAGATGTGGAACCAAGTCAATTTTGACTTATTTTACTGTAGTTTTGTTATGTAACTTCCGTACTTTACTAACGCCAGTTACGTAACAAGCGTAGTTATTTACAAAACAAATGTATTTATTTTAACCCAAACCACAACCTTTTCTTAAACCTAGCCAAATATTTGAATGCGTAAACCTAACCAAGTAGCTTTGTTGAGTAAGTAAACCTAAAAACTAAGTAAACCCAATTTGGAAGTTTATTTTGAAAAGACCCTGTATGCATGTAACGAACAGAAACTCTACGTTTTCCTCTTAACACAGAAGTTTATTTTGAAAAGACACCGTATGCATATAACGAACGGAAAATGTACGTTTCCTGTGAACACGGAAGTTTATTTTGAAAAGACACTGTATGCATATAACGAACGGAAACTGTATGTTTCCTGTGAACACAGAAGTTTATTTTGAAAAGACACTATGCATGTAACGAGCAGAAACTGACTCACCGTCCCTGACTTGTCCAAAAGTGATGCTAGAGGGGCACCTGGAGTGTCATAGCTTGAAGCGTAGGGCCACTGACCAAGGGTCAGTATTTGACGAGTTGGGAGTGAGAATGTGTCAGTTGGAATACTAAAAGACTCTGAGGTAGATCCGATGATCTGTTGGCCCAGTTACAGCTGATCTTTGTTGTCATTATTATTAACAGTGGCTTTTATCCGCCACTCCACACCCTCCAGCTGTCATTGTATATCCACTCTCAGGCGTGGACGCCCGGCATTAAAAGCCACCCTTGAAATAAAGCGAGGCATCGTTGCCCAACACCTGCTAGTCAATAAAAGTTTCATTCTTTGGTGTGAGTGGTTTTATAGCTGTGTGTAAACACGTCGGCCCTTGCAGACAGTTTTGTTCCTATAACGCCTTCTCCAAGGGGAGGCAGGATGATGATGATGAACTGGAAATGTACAGTGTCTGCATATATCCCACATACTGTGCTGCATGTGAAGTCCAGCAGGAACAGAAGCTTGAGCGTAGGATGAAAAAAAAAAAATGATGTAGCAGTGTTCCACAGAGTCGTGCATGATAATTAGGGAGTATGTGGTACTCTTGAGGACATAAGTGAGGAGTTACAGTTGCATAAGCAGATTCTTGTGTAGGTGTACATTTTGAGTACTTCTGAAGTCTGTAATTTTACTTTTGTTTTATGTATCCACTGACCTGGTGCAGCAAGTAAGATTTCAGTGTAAAAGCAGACTGATGTTATAGACCCTTTTTGTGTTGACGTATAAATAGGTATTCGAATAGTTCAAATCTATGTTTTGCTTTTTGTTTTCAACAGCTTTATTTAGTCATTTGAAGAAATTAACTACATATCTGTATGCACCGTTACTTTCAAAATAAGAGCCCCAACTTTATAATAAAACTGAAGGTACACAATAACAAAGCTCTATTGATATTCAGTATTCATTTAAGTATCTAATGAGTTTACATTAAAAACAATATTGATTTGGTGTAATAAACCAAAATAAAGGTTGTACACTTTCTACATCCCACCTATGGATTTTCAACGTATTCTCATACGGTACGGTTTGTATATCTTACGAGAAGTTTTATATCTTCGTGCGTTTTCCTACGAATGTCCAGCAACAATTTGCTGTCAATTACCGCTCGTTTCATGCATACAGTCTTTTCAAAATAAACTTCAGTCTTTAACAGGAACCAACTTGGTTAGGTTTAGGAAAAGATTGTGGTTTTAGTTAAAATAACCATGGAAGTGGTGTAACTCAGACTTAAATCAACGTTAGCTCCTGGTTTTACACGGTGTACTAACACCTGTCTCCTCGGGCAAAAGTCCTGTGTTTTTGGACCCACCCATCCACCACGGTTCGCGATTACGTGGGATACATACGTATCACATTGCATTACTTTTTGTAGGTATAGCGACAAATTGTGTATTAGAACAGCCTGGGATATTAGTGGAATATCTTCTTTAGGTTATGAATCAAGAAACAAGTGTTGCTTTTTACCATAATCTTAACATTGATCTTAATAAAAACACAAGGTGTCAAGTTATGAATAAAGTCACGCCTACATCATGTTAAAAGTAGTCTGTTTGGTAAAAACAGCCTCAGGTCAGCTGGAGAACATGAACGCTTTGTATGCAGTTCACAAAGTTCCCCTAACAAATTCCACCTTGCGGCTTTCAGTGTGCTTTGACTGGCATGTTATTTTCTGCATTTTATATCAAAGTGCAAATTTTTGCAGCTTCTCCATTAGCGTTTCACCAGACACAGGCCAATTTACACACAATGAGGGAGGGAAACAAAGTGATGGAAAGTCAATGAAAGTCATCAAATCCAAATCAGCCTTTAGCCTTGGCCGGTTTGGATGTGCAGCTCAGAAAACCGCCACTAACACCTCGCTAAAATTGTTTATTCATGCCTTTTTTGTTTCTGTGCTTCATTTTGAAGGATTCTTTCAAAGTAAAAGCATTTGCTGAAATGCAATGTCCTCTTATACTTTGCTAAAAAGACATACAATTTTCTGTTACATTGGGTTTAATCTATAGGTTTTTCAATCGATTAAAGTATTTTATCGCAATTGATTGCATGATTGTCGATCGTTAATCGTGATTGATCGCACATTTTTGTATCCGTTCAAAATGTACCTTAAAGGGAGATTTGTCAAGTATGTAATACTCTTATCAACATGGGAGTGGGCAAATATGCTTGCTTTATGCAAATGTTTGTATACATTTTAGGACTGTCAACGCAATAATAACACATTAACGCCACTACTTTCTTTAACACAAAAAATGCAATTTTTAGGTTGTGGGGCTTAGTTTTAAAGCTAGAGTGAAGATCCTGGTATCATATGGAACTAAAGAACATAAGGAATCCATTGGTACCAACCATGTCATACTAGCTTGTCGGGCAAAAGGCAAAGAAACGCTCCAAACTTGCTCTTAATATTGGCGAGGAAAAATTGGCATGGCAGTCATAACATGGCAAACTGCAGTTGTCAGTGTGCTGACTTGACTATGACTTGCCCCCAAAACTGCATGTGATTATCATAAAGTGGGCGTGTCTGAAGAAGGGGAGACTCGTGGGTACCCGCAGAACCCATTTTCATTCACATATCTTGGGGTCAGAGGTGAAGGGACCCCTTTGAAAATGGCCATGCCATTGGAGCGTTCCTTCATGACAAGCTAGTATGACATGGTCGGTACCAATGGATTCATTAGGTTTTGTAGTTTCATATGATGCCAGTATCTTCAAAAGCTTTAAAAAAATCACAAGTTGCATTAATGCGTTAAAACAAATGTGCGTTATAATCACGTTTAACTTTGACAGCTCTGATTTTTACAGCTGCAATTTTTACCTCTAATTAAGTTGAGAGGAGTTTCTTCCACAGCTGATTTTTAGTGCTGTTTTGACCCCCGTGGCTGCAGTATATTGTATAACTTAGATTTGTGAGGCGGAGAGTTGCAATTCCCCCAAGGCTGCGGCAGGATTGTAGGTTCAGGAGGTTAGGCAGCTGGTAAGGCAGCAGGGATAAAACAGCCTAGACATGCTCACTGGCTGGATCTCCCTTCAATCACACCCAAGATTGGTAATGGATGCCTGCAGCACCTAGGTCACCCGGTGCACACACACACACACAAACACACACTCCCTCTCTCTCATGCACAGGTGGTAGTAGTTGAGGTGTGTGTGTGTGTGTGTGTGTGTGTGTGTGTCTTTGTGTGTGTGTGTGTGTGTGTGTGTGTGTGTGTGCACGTGACACAGCAAGCTCCACTCCATCTTTGTCACATTCCCTGTGGGACCGCAGCCTATCCAAGTGTCAGCCGACCTGCCAGGCAATCAGAGCTCAAAATGTCATCCGTAGCCTGAGCCTTGCCTTGCCAGGCCGACCGCCAGAAAGACCAGCCATATATCTTTCCGCGCCTCCCACACACACACACATACACCTACATTCTCAACCTTTCCTAGACCCCAAGTTATACAGCTTGAAAAAAAAGCCAAATCCAAGTTGAGGACAATATTTTTCTTTTAAAGCAAGAGGCAGTCTTTCTGAATCCGTCATGAAGTTAAACCAGCCTGGTAACAAAACCTCCATTTGACTGCGTTTGATTTGAAGGTATCCTTTATACACGTTCCCGAGAGGTCCATAAATTTCACCCGCCCTGTTGCTCGGCGAGCCATCGACCGGTTATCAGTCATGTGTCTGGTGAAAAACATGTTTTCATGGCCCACTTGATTATTGAGCGTGCACTCGTGCCAAATCTGAGATAAAAGCTTTAAAAGGAGCGTCGAGGAGGCGTTTGCCAGCTTGTATTACCACAATCTATCATTCTCTGATGTTTTGCGCGCTGCACGAGAGAACTGCCCGAGCTTGTGTTACCGCCGCGCCGGAGAAAGCCACTTTACAAGAACAATAAATAGCAAACACAAGAGATACACCGAGAGAGAGAGAGAGCAGCGCCGAGTACCAACAGTGGGCCGCTCTCACATTTCAAAAGCTTGTTTGAAAGTCTGAGAGGGGAAGTGGATTGTAGTGGTCCATATCCATAAATATCTGTTACATTCGATCTGTTACTCATATCAGGGCGGCGGCGAGCGCGAGCTTTATGATGTGTGATTCGATGCATGGTGGAAAGAAGAAGAGCTGTATTTTCATCCTGTGTCTTTTACCGCAGCAAGGTCACAGAAGTGGTTGATGTGAAAAACACACATATTGGTCTTGGTAGTACAGGATGTGACCTTCTAAACCACTTTCTTGCTGCTGAGGTTGTTTTCAGACAGACATTAGCAATGTGTGACTAAACCCACTCATTCTTTTCAAAAAGGTCAAGTCATTCTGTTGCCTAAACCTAACCAAGTAAACCTATGTTGGAAGTTTATTGACACTGTATGCATATAACGAGAGCAAACTGTACACTTCCTGTGAAAACCACAGTTAATTTTGAAAAGACACTGCATGCATGTATCAGAGGGAAACTGTACGCTTCCTGTGAACACGGACGTTTATTTTGAAAAGCCACTGCATGTATGTAATGAGAGGAAACTGTATGTTTCCTGTGAACACAGAAGTTTATTTTGAAAAGCCACTCCATGCATTTAATGAGAGGAAACTGAATGTTTCCTGTAAACTCAGAAGTATATTTTGAAAAGACACTACGCATGTAACAAGAGGTCACTGTATGTTTCCTGTGAACACGGACGTTTATTTTGAAAAGCCACTGGATACATGTAATGTGAGGAAACTGTACGTTTCCTGTGAACACGGAAGTTTATTTTGAAAAGCCACTGCATGCATTTAATGAGAGGAAACTGAATGTTTCCTGTAAGCTCAGAAGTTTATTTTGAAAAGACACTGAATGCATGTAACAAGAAGAAAACTCTTCACTTCATGTGAATGCTGAAGTTTATTTTGAAAAGACACGGTATGCATGTAACAAGAAGAAAACTGTTCACTTCATGTGAACGCTGAAGTTTATTTTGAAAAGACACTGTATGCCTGTAACAAGAGGAAACTGTACGCTTCCTGTGAACATGCAAGTTTATTTTGAAAAAAACATGTAACAAGCTGAAACTGACACACCGTCCCTGACACGTCCATAACGCTAGAGGGGTACCTAGAGCGTCATAGTTTGAAGCGTATAGGGCCACTGACCAAGCGTCGATATTTGATGAGTTGGGAGTGAGAATGCGTCGTTAAAATGACAAAGTATGTCATCTAATGCACACCTGTTTCAATAAACTTAATGCTGACAACAAGCATGAATTAATTCCTTTTTTTTTTGGCAAGTTTTTATTTTTCCTAAAAGGGAATTTTATCTGTGTTTTTTATTGTTATTACATTTATTTTACTATAATGGGCTGTAAAGCATACATTTTTACTCATTTGCAAATTTTCTCTTTTTCTGTCTATAACCAGAGGCTATTTTTGAGCCGTCCTCGTTGCAACGAGACCCCCCTTACAATAGGGCTGTCAGAAATCAAATCAATGCAGTGATGAAGCAGTGAACTTAAAGGTGACTAAAAGGTGACAAGGAAACGCTTTAATTTGTGTAATTTGCTCTTCCTTTAAGACCCTTTATTCATATTCAGTAGCTTATACTATATAAGTGTGATGCTAATTGCTAGGATTGCTTCGTTATGCCTCACACTTACTATACATACAGTACAAACCCATTAAGACGTGTTAGATGTCAGCTCCTCTGCAGTATGCATGTGTGTCTCCAGCTATACCGTGCGCTGAATAACAAGCCCGACGCCGTTTCACACGGGGAAGCCTGACATTTTCATTTTCGCCGTGGCGTTAAGTGTTACCTTACCTCGGGCCTGTCCCACCTCGACACGCGGCTGCGTCTGGAGGGGAAAGCAAGCGCACGCCGGCCGCACGCTGTCATCACTCACACCTGACTAAAAGGCCGCCGGCCCCATTCACGGAGATAACAAACAAATTCAATTGGTGGAAAGGGGCAGGCGAAAGCTGGTCTTTCAACAATCCCTAGATGACAGTAACAATAATGATGACACAGAGAGGACACGTGGCCTAACACACACGCACGCACGCACACACACACACACACACACACACACACACACACAATGACACACCAAAACACGCCACATATGCGTCATCCTTATGCCGTTACATCAAGGGGGAGATGATGCAGTTTATTGCCGTCTTTGTACCATCATGTGTGTTGCACCTTAGGCTGCAGCCTGAACACATGGAAGAGTAGGTATTAGGAAAATCTATATTTTCTTCGCTGAACGTCATTGTCACCGTCACTGAGCAGCGAGTTCTAAGAGAGAGAGAGGAGATCAAAGGCGAAGTGGAGCGATGGCCTCTGGCGGTGGAGACTCGCCCCGTCGAGGAGGTGAAGGACAAAGTCTCTCAGTGCTCCCTCCTCCTCCTTCTCCTCCTCCTCCTCCTCCTCCTCTTGCTTACTTTCAACCCGACCAAGGCTTTGTTCACCTTGTGCTTTGAAGCAGACTGCACACTTCATGTCCTAATTTCGCTTGTCACAGTCGCTTACGCTTACTCTAACTACAGACGTGTTTTCCATCCAACTCTTCCCGCCCTTTTTTTCTCTTTGCTGCTGTCTGCCTCCGTGGCTTCTGGCGGGCCACGTGGGATCATATGATGATCTATGATGTCACTCTGATTGTCGTACATCAAACCGGCAATACGTCATCGAGTATAGGCTCTCATCAACACCCCCACTTTTTGGGGGGAAAACGATGGCAATGGCGTAAACAGAGGAAGTTGAATCATGCCTCCAAATTTTAAATTTAACCCTCTGACTGATTTTACTGTCTTTCAGAGGCTGTATCAGTTTTAGAGCTAGAGTGGAAGGTTTCATATGAAACTAGAACACCTGCGGAATCCATTGGTTCATGCAAGCCTGTCGGAAAGGAGGCTAAATAACACTCCGAAGTTAGGCTAAATTTTGGCGAGGAAAAACTGTCATGGCCATTTTCAAAGGGGTCCCTTGACCTCTGACCTCAAGATATGTGAATGAAAATGGGTTCTATGGGTACCCACAAGTCTCCCCTTTACAGACATGCCCACTTTATGATAACCACATGCAGTATTTTGAATGCATTATAAATGTGTTATTTTCTCCTATTCTAAATTGCTGTGTTTGAATATTTCTGCATACTGGGGTCCCTAAACATTCTTTGAATTACATAAATTGGGTATCACTGTAAAGCTGAGACTCTTGTGGATCCAATGAGCCCAACTGTATTCATGTGTGATGATGTTAGTCCCCATAGTAGCCATTTCATTGTAGTGAGACCATTTTTTTAAACTTGACCTTAATGTATAAAATGACCTGTGGTGACCTCTAGGATAATCACAGCCTCATGAAACTTTACAGCCACAAACTAGAGACCTAGAGCATTCAGAGGATGGATGGCTTTCTCTAGATACATTGACAATAAGGGGGTTTCTGAGCAGTTTACACAACAGAAGTTCTCGCCATCCAATCGCCGAAAAATTTAATTCTTGCTGATATCGTCCTAAAGTCAAACGTTTTTGATACTAAATCACAGCATGGCTTTTTCTATGGTATTCCTCAAGGTCTTGGTGTCTTTGGAGGCATTATTAATCATTTTTATCAATTTAAAAATTGTTAAATTTAGCACCAAATTTGTGTAACAAATAGTATCAACCCAAAATGAGACCTAATAGAGCATTGGAATGGCCATCATATACTTATATATCATCACGTTCTACGCTCTTATACACTTTCACAATTTATTTTAATTGATTGATTCATTTTTATTTCTTATTAATGACTAAAACAACTTGACACACAGTGCTGAGCTGCATCTCAAATTAATCTTCAGGTTCCCAGCTTTCAGATGATGTACACCACTTCTATGTGACATCTACTGTAGACTATTTATCTAGCCCTGAACATCCCCTGTCTCCCACCATTACCCCTCTAAAAAGGAGGGTGTAATGGTAATGGGTTAAGTTGTTCAGATTCAGAACTTTCTGTTCTTTCTGTTCATTCCCTTTTTCAGCACGCCCTTTCTCCACCTAGCTGCTTGTTATTTTTGTTCATAGTAAAAAATAAATAAAGTAAAGAGCTTGATATCACTGATATCAAAACAATCTGACGAAAGCTAAGAAATATATGACATAAAAAGATGTGTTTTAGAGTGTAAATATAATTGCTTCTAATAAATGAGCAGATACAAATTAGAAGATTTAGACTAAAAACATAGCACGTAGTGACAATTTGTTTCATGGGGAAGTCTCAAACACAATAATTATGTTTGGACGATAACTGTGATTTCTCTCATCACATTTAGACAGCGATGTTACAGACGTGTTTCCCCTAATTGGGAGACCTACTCCTATACTCACCGCGAGTCACTCTGCGGATGAGGGGTAAATACGAATGCTTGAAACCTCAACCACGGTAGTATTAATTATTATTGTTCCTCTGAAGACGTGCGCTCTCTCCAGAGAGTTACCCAACGAAAGGGGAAGTCAATTGTCTGAGTTAATTAGTGTCTTCGTTTTTAAAAAAAAACTAAGGCTTCTGTGACACAAAAGGAAGACATGAAGGAGGAGAAGACATGAAATGAACACGGAGAGCGTAAAGAGAATAACAGGATGTTTAGACAGACGCAGTGTATAGCCTTGTGCCGGGGGAAAGAAACAAGAGAGAGAGAGACTTGGACGCTGCAACCACAGAGGCTCTGTTAGGGCTAAACTGGAGAGACGTGACTCAGACTGTGTACTCTATGGGAGAGAATGGAAAAAGATCCTTGTAGCGCTGCGTTCTCCTCATGCAAACCTCCACACAATGAACCGCACTCAATCGCAGAAGTGGGAGGAATACGTAAGAGGAAGACAGAAAGCCAGACAGAGGGGGGGGAACAATCAGACGGATGTTGAGAAATGTTCTGTATGCTGCTATGGTTAACCTTCATGTGAAGGAGGAGTGAAGTGTCTTCCACGCTTCTTTTCACAGGGCCTCTTTTCATCGCTAATCACCCCATCTCCCTCGCTGTAATCCTCCGTCTGATTTCTCTCAGTCGGAGGAATTCAGCTCTCTAGTCATGTCAGTCCACCACTGATATTTTTTAGTCAGAGAATTCAAGACCGTTCTGTGTGCTCTCGGCTTTCATCGGAAGAGAGCAGAAATTACTCGATAAGAGCGCTGACCACAAAGGGTTTCATTATGCTTCAAACGAGCCGAGTCGTACGAAAGTGGCGTCTGAACACTAAAAAGGTGAAAATTCCAAACAGCCGCCGGACTCGAAAGGCAGGGTTCAAAAGCCTGCTGTCATAGAGAGGGACAAGACACAGTAGAGCAGAATGAATGATGCACACTTTTAGACGGTCTCTTCTCAAAGGCATCCGTGCTGTCGCATAATATGTGAAAAATGACGGAAGCTGTTGTGTGAAGAATGGATAAAGAAAGGTTGAGAGTTCAAGCCCAATCATTGCGGAAAATAGGTATTATTTTCTGTTTTGGGAAGTAACAGAAATCATTGAACGCAGCCCGTTTGACATCTGAAAGGTATTGGGGAGGGGGGGTTTAGAAATCAAAATGTATTCATTTTGGGAAATGCTTCTGACCAAAGCGACGTACAAATGAGGAACCACAGTAGAGATCAAGGAGAAGCCTTCAAGAATAAGGCCCTGTCTACACATATACAGATTTTTTTTTATATTTTCCCCTCCGTTTAAAAAAAGAAAAAAGAAATCTGTCCACACGACCTTCGTTTTACAAAATATCTCTGTCCACACTGGAATGCAAAACGACTCCAAACTCTCATTGTAATATTTACACCGTCTCGGATCGTTTCCGATGAAACCCTAGTGTGGTTCGATTGCAGTGACAACATAATCCGACACATTTGTTGAGATTGACACTGGTAAACAACAGGATAACATGAGTGGGAGGGGACTGACCTGGACTTCTGCAAAAGTCCGATGTTTCCCCGACATCTGGGTAGAAGAGCACATAGAGAATTTGCTAAATAAAGTGTGAATATAAAGGTGAAATGGCTTTTCGTGTGTCATTTAACGCCACGTTGTTACGTGAAACGATCACGGTTATGTTTAGGCAACAAAACCAAGGGTTAAGAAAATCATCCTGGCTGGGCTTAAAATAAGTACGTAAACTAAGTAAAATAAGTACGTAAGCTAATTAAAATAAGTATGTAAACTAAGTCAAATAAGCACGTAAACTAAGTAAAATAAGTATGTAAATTATCTAAAATAAGGATGTAAACTAAGTAATATATGTACGTAAACTAAGTAAAATAAGTATGTAAATTATCTAAAATAAGGATGTAAACTAAGTAATATAAGTACGTAAACTAAGTAAAATAAGTACGTAAGCTAATTAAAATAAGTATGTAAACTACGTAAAATAAGTGCCCAAACTAAGTAAAATAAGTATGTAAATTATCTAAAATAAGGATGTAAACTAAGTAATATACGTATGTAAACTAGGTAAAATAAGTACATAAAATAAGTATGTAAACTAAGCAAAATACGTACATAAATTAAGTAAAATAAGTATGTAAATTAAGTAAAATATGTACGTACACTAAGTAAAATAAGTACGTAAACTAAGTAAAATATGTACAGTATGTTAACAACATAACAGAAGTACAGCAAATACATCACAAACATCATTAACAGAACTTCAAAATATCTCAACTACACTATACGAACACCGGTCTCCTAGTTGAAAGTCCTGTATTTGTTGGACCCATTCACCTCCCCACCTGCAATTAACAGTTTTTCTCACTTTTACTTCTATGTCACTAGCTCTAAGCATAGCGTAGCATATTTACGCGAATGCATTTGCATTGCAGTCAGTACAGACTACACACGGCGTACACATAGCACGCCAAAAGAACGAAGAAAGGCGTCGTTAATGCACACAAAAACAACTTACAAATTTACTTGTGTCATTCATACGCCATTTGGTGTGACCGAGCCGTATCACCACATACTGTACAACAGCAGCACCTACGACACCAAATGTGCAGTGATTGGGGATTTTTATGTATTCATGTATTTTACTCAGCATTCCAAAAAAATGTAAAATTATGCTTTTTTTTTTTTTTTTTTATCAAACTCCAGAGTGAGTGTGAGTGCACCCCTGTGGGCGCGAGGCAATATTGAGTGAGGTTTACTGTGAAATCTGTTAACATATGCCTCCTTGGCAGGGTCCAAAACATTTGATTGATGACAAAACAGCGAGGGATTTAATGCCTCTTCTACTGCAACCCTGACGCCTAAACTACCCCGCGTGTCAGCACACGGGGAAATACGGCCACAAATTGAAACCGTGGGAGGTGGGGGGGGGGGGACACAATATATATATGGTACCGTCCAACTTTCCCCAAATTCATTTTTCGGGGTGGGAAATACAATTTGCGGGGTTGCTTGCACTGCAGAAAGAAATGGGTCTTTGGTAGGGGGTGAGAAATGAAAATGAACGAACCGATACGGAGTCTAGGGGGTTTGTGTGTGGAACTGATTCCACAGCTTCTGGCCCCACCGGCGCGCTGTGATGTGGCTGACACCTTCTACAGACGAATTTATTTAGCTCAGCGGACTGAATTAAAACTCAGCTGGGCCGCTCTGTGCTGTTTACCCATTCAGAGGAGGCTGCCATTCTTTGACGCGGGGCAATGCAATGTGCAGATGAAGGAAGGCAGGGGAGGGTTGTATTTTTGATGAGGTTTATTCCACCTCTCATGACTCAGGGAGCTGACAGAGGCGTTGCGCGCGCCCAAGTCCTCGGTTACCCCTATAATTCTAAATCGTAAAAAATAGACGTTTTCGGTTCGCTGGTGTTTATCTGGGCGCCTCGCTAGACCCCCCGCGGAGAATGACCGGCCTTGCATCGTTTAATCCCTATTGGATTCACCCTGAACTTATTCTGGCTATTTCATGCGTTCTCCCAAAGATGGGGTTGTCCCGGAGGCGAAGATGAGAGTGAAAGATGAAAAAAAGAGTGCAGATTTGAGGACTGTAAACATGTACATATGTAGCAGAGGTGCAAAAAACAGACGGATGGAATAAGGCGTCGAGGCAAGAGGCAGATAGCTGATGGGTAAACAGGCTCTGGCATGGGCTAGAATGAAGAAGTGTCCTCCGGTGGCTGGGACTTTGGAGAGAATAAATGCCAGTGTTACAAACAGCCCAAACCGGTATTAATCTCCCCGATAGCCTTCATGCCCGCCGTGCATTAGAGGAAATAGCACGCTAAGCCACAGAAGCGTTCAATCTTTTCCACCGCACGCTCCCCGAGTGCCGCCTGCAAACAGCCGAGGCCCAGCGCAATAAGGAATGATGGAGGAGCCGAGCGTACAGGCAGCCCCATCCGCCGCGGCGTTTTACATTTTAATCACATCACACAATAAGACAGGTGGAAATCAAGCGCGGGCAGGTGGAGGGGAAGCAATTAACGGCGACAGCGGAGGGAGGAGATAGAAGAGGAGGTGGGGAAGAAAAGTGCAGAAGAGTTTCGTCTCCCCGTCGTTCGTCGACTGTCTGGAAAACAAAAGGCTTTAGATCAGATTTGGGCTTTTTAATTCTCCGGGGCGTTGATTTAAGGTCGGGCGCACACAGAGTATTTAATGGTATTGAAATTATGGAAAGTGTTCAAAGCCGTAGGAAAGAGGATTAGTGCCATTTTGTCCCGTTTGGGGAAAGTGACCTTGTTTACTCACACCCTCAAAGAGGTCTGACGGAGGGCTTACCAAGACACGCAGCCTCTGGTCAAACTGAGAATTAAAACTCCAAATTAATTGCTCCCGAGATTATTCTCCAGACCTCAGGAGGGTTTCATAATCACCCAGACAGGGTGGTGGTTTTTGTCAACCCCTTGCTTACTTTTTTAACCCCCTGAGACCTGCAGGATTGTGGGGCGATCCTGTCTTTCAGATGCTGTGGGAAGTTCAGTTCTGATATTGTGTGAAATTAGAAAAACCTAAGGAATCTATTGGTACCAACCATGTCATGCTAGCTTGTTGAGAAGGAGGTTAAATAAGGCTCCCAAATTTTGGCGAGGAAAAACTGGCATTGCCATTTTCAAAGGGGCCCCTTGACCTCTGACCTCAAGATATGTGAATGAAAATGGGTTCTATGGGTACCCATAAGTCTCCCCTCTGCAGACATGCCCACTTTATGATAATCATATGCAGTTTTTTGAATGCAGTATAAATGTGTTATTTTCGCCGATACGAAAATGGTGTGTTTGAATATTCCTGCATACTGGGGTCCCTAAATAGTCTTTAGCCACATAAATTGGGTATCACTGTAAAGCTGAGACTCTTGTGGATCCAATGAGCCCGACTGTATTCATGAGTGATGATGTTAGTCCCGATAATAGCATTTCATTGTAGTAGTGACCTCTAGGATAATCACAGCCTCATGAAACTTTACAACCACAAACTAGAGACCTAGAGCATTCAGAGGATGGATGGCTTTCCTAGCTAGATTGACAATAAGGGGGTTTCTGAGCAGTTTTCAGAACAGAAGCGCTTGCCATCCAATCCAAAAATGTAATTCTTGCAGAAATCGCCTAAAGTTTTTGATCCCAAATCACAGCATGGCTTTTTTCTATGGTGTTCCTTAAGGTCTTGGTGTCTTAATGTGGTATTTTGGAGGAATTATTGATCATTTTTATCAATTCTCCAGTGGTAAAAAATGGTTAAATTTAGCATCAAATCTGTGTAACAAATGATATCAACCCAAAAAATGCTGCAACAACTTATGAGATATAATATAGCATGGGGATGGCCATCATATACTTCGATTATAATGTTGTAAACCCTTATACACTTTCATGACTAGAACAACTTGACACACAGTGCTGAGTTGCATCTCAAATTAATCTTCAGGTTCCCAGCTTTCAGATGATGTACACCACTTCTATGTGACATCTACTGTTGACCTGCTATCTCCCCTTAAAGACCCCCTGCATTCTTCTTAAAAAAAAGACAAAAACGGGTCTATCGTGGGTCTCTGAGGGTTGAGCAGGAAACCTCTCCCAGAGAGTCCAGCGGTGGCAGGAATCACTACTGTACGTGTAATTGTCCAGGAACTGTGCCAAAGTCAAATGGAGTCTTATGGAGTCAAATGGAAATCTTATGTTTTGCTCATTTTTCCCCCCGACAGTCATCAATCTTTTAATCTGCAGTCAAGTGCAGTCGGGGTGGTTTCTGCCGGGCCGCTAAAGCACGCTGCACTCTCAAGGTTTTACTCCTAAGTGTGACAAATGAAGAGTGGGACAGGGCTGCACACGCCGCCTTGCAAACTGATGCCGCACAGGCACTTGTGATAGAGTGACTACAAAAGGGCAAATATTAATTAACGGGGGTTGAATTTTTTTTTTCTGTGGGTTTTTAAACGTCTCACTTCCTGGGAATATATCACTCTTTACCTGGGAAAAACAAAGGTTTGTCTGCTATAGGCTTGATTTTGCAGATATTTAATCATAAAATGGGGTTAATTATCATTCTGTGACTGGAGGCATTATGTTTTTTTGGGGTTGTCCATCTGTCCGTCTCATTCTTGTGAACGCCTGGAGGGGATTTCATTACGTCTGGCACAAACTTCCATCTTCGAAGATGAACTGATTTGAATTTGGTGCTCACAAAAAAACACAACTCAAGAATTCATATGTTATTTATGACAATTTTACACAAATGTTTATCAGGGTAAAGTGATGAAGTGATGACAGACGTGGATGTAAACTGTAACTTGACTAGTTGGCGGAGGCATACAACCGCGAGGCGGTAATTCATAAAAAGGTGAATAACATCAAGCATGGCAAGAGCAAACTTAGCTGCAATTTGGAGCGGCAATCATTGATGAGATGTGATGCTGCCACATTTACAATTTACATGCAAGATGTAGATCGCAGATCACTTTGTGTGAAACGGGTCCCTGATTCATGAGTTTGAGGGCTTTGTCAGACACTGCACAGTGGTTTATGATACTGTGAGATAGGATTTTACAACTCTGGAACTCATTTCATCACCTTGGCATCTAATACTAATGCACCGAAGCACCCTTTTAGCGTCTGTATGAGATGCACCGGGCTTTCAACTAACTCCAATGTAAACCAATCCGCGTCATTATTGGACAGAGTAACTGCTCCGGCAGTCAGGTGACGTAGTGTAAAGAGTGACAAAGGGAGGAGTTCGGGATGGACGGACGGGTCAAAAAACACAGGACTTTCACCCAGGAGACTGCTGTTTGTGTCCCGTGTGAAGCCAAAGCGTAAAGCACTTAACTTATGTCACGTCAAGTTGCGTAGCCTATGTAGCTAGCCTACGTAATAAATACTTATTTTAACCATAGACCGCAAATAAGAAGTGGATGTAGTTGCCTTGACGTCACCCATGGCCGTGGTAGTGACCTGTCAATCACAAGGTAGCCACGCCCTAAAGCATCCCCTGCTTTATGGTCTATTTGACTCTAAATGGTACCATAATTTACTAAATGAACATCATGCTGTGTTGAAGAAGAATTGAAACTAGCGATTGAGACCATAAACTCATGTTTACAATGTTTACTGAGGTAATAAATCAAGTGAGAAGTAGGCTCATTTTCTCATAGACTTTTATACAATCCGGCTTTTTTTTTTGCAACCAGAGGAGTCGCCCCCTGCTGGCTATTAGAAAGAATGCAAGTTTAAAGCGCTGGCTTCACTTTTCAGACCCGGAGGTTGGCGCTTGATTTGAACCCAAACCACAATCTTTTACTAAACCTAACCAAGTAGTTTTGTTGCCTAAACGTGAGTTAGTGACGCCAAAGGGTCCTGTCCAAGCTTCTATATGTGACGAGTTGGGAATGAGTTGGTGTTTTGGCAAAAGGTCCGGGTAACAACCTGTATCTAGATCCTGGGGTGTTCATATTGAAGGAATCTACTGTCCAAAATAATGTCCAACCAGTCGAGGCAGATAGCCGCCCACCCAGAGCCTGATTCTGCCCAATGTTTCTACACATAAAAAAGCGAGTTTTTTTCTTGTCACTTGTCACACCAAGTGCATGCTCACGGGGGATCTCTTGTTGAGTCTCTAAAATTATAGGTCTAAATCTGCTCTATATGAAAAGCGTCTTGAGATAACTTCTGTCAAGATTTGATGCTGTATAAAAATAAATTTAAATTGAATTGAATAAAAGTCCAATACACATGTAGTGGGTATCAGTCCCACTAATGAGTCCTGATA
This sequence comes from Sebastes umbrosus, assembly GCF_015220745.1. Lineage (NCBI taxonomy): Eukaryota > Metazoa > Chordata > Actinopteri > Perciformes > Sebastidae > Sebastes > Sebastes umbrosus. Next base: position 7,636,457 of record NC_051288.1, read on the forward strand.
AATTCGACCCAAACTGCAGCTCTATGAACCATCAGCCTTTTAATGAAACATAAAATCGGGCTGTCAAAGAGCTAACCCTTGATTCCAATAAATCATTCCAGTGTGGTGTGTGTTTGCTCCACAGCTCCAGGGGGGTTGATATGTAAAACCTACAACGAAAACCCCGTCTCGGGCCGCCTGAAGGAGCCACTCACCCAATAAAAACATTTGGAATTCAGCGGAGAGCTTCAGTGACGGATATTCTAAGTGAATCTCAAGAAGCTTTTTTTTCTCTCCCTGACAGGAATTAAGATCTGAGGGAAACACCGAATCCTCGCCGCGGTTCAGGTGATTATTTGGGCACGAGAAGAGCCCCGCGATATCTTTCAAAAATATATTTCAACCTTGTCAAACTGTGCTTGACAGTACCCGTACTCTGTTGGGCAGTGCAGTTGAAGTAATTAAAAAGTGAAGTGCTGGGATTTGGCTGGGAAGTTGCTCGCGGCTACTATACTGCATCTGCCCTCTGCTGAAGAGCATGTGTCGGGGACTGTCATTACCGGCCGTGAGCGAGCTTGTTAGCGCCGAGGTCGGCAGCTATAAGGGTTAACAGGACAATGAGGAGCGGCAGAGAGGCGGGGTGAGAGGTCAAAAGCTGGGGTCGTACCTGGGAAGTCGGAGCATTAATGGGACACTCAGTTTTGGGCTGAAACGCATTCATAAAAACACACACGGATCGATCGGAGGCCTTTTTTCTGAGCTTTCACTCACTGGAGCTCAATCCAAACTACATTTCCTCTTGGCAGTTGATGATATGCACTAAATGCGCCGTGTTATGCAACTCTCCTGGCTGTGGAGGTGTCTATGACCTTTTGTGCACCATCTCCCTACACCCACATCTTTAACCCCCAACCTGTAGAGCCCCCCACCAAAGAGCACAGCCTGCAAGGGGCGGTTACCGAGATGGATAGAGCCAAACATGGAGAGTGAATGTGAGCGAGAAGGTGGGACGCTGGTAAAGGTCGCATTTGCTTGCCTCCCCGCCGCGCCGCCAAACCCCTCTTCTCTCTCATTAGTACCGCACGCCGCAGAGCGGGGAGGAGAGGGGGGTTGGGGAGGGGAAAGCTAAACAACTTGCCTTAAAGAATACACTGAGCCTCTAACCAAACAAGCCTGCAGAGACTCTTTATGCCTCGCTTCAGCCTGACAGAGCAGCATATGTTGTTTACATGCTAAATTAGCAAAATCTTGTGAATCTCGAAGACGGGCTACAGTCTGCTGCGTCGATGCTGTAGGAAATGTGCCGCAACAGCAGGGTAGGCCAAATGGCTGCGTGGCATCAGGAACTGATGTGTCAGTTGTTGGATGTGTTGTCTGTTTTTTTTACTATAATTATCTGACTAAAAATTATTCCAGTTTGCTGTGGGGAGCTTTTGACTCATCACTTTCAGGGGCGGAGCCTAAAAGCCATTAGTATGACTTCTGGTGTTTGGTCTAAACATGGTTCTACGGAGGATGGAACCTGCCAAAATAAAAATAAATAAATGAATAAATAAGTAAATGACTCTAAAAATAAAATAAAATATATATATGTCCTTAAATACAAAATAAAATTAAATATATAAAAAAAATGCAAAGATAAATGAATACATTTAAAAAAACATTAAAACTAAATATATGAATAAATAAAAGGCATAATTAAACAGAGGAGTAAATAAATACGGGAATTAATACTAAGATACATAAACAAAGAAGCAAATTAAAACTGAAATTAAATTTATGTCACCTTTTAGCAATTCATTAATGGCTACATTTATTTCTAATATTATTTTTGCTACATTTATTGACATATTAATTTATTCATTCATTTATTTTTGGGAGATTTGTTGAGTATTTAATACTCCTATCAATATGGGAGTGGATAAATATGCTTGCTTTAAGCAAATGTATATATATATATATACTGTATATATATATATATTTATTATTTGAAATCAATTAACAACACAAACCAATGACAAATATTGTCCAGAAACCCTCACAGGTACTGCATTTAGTATAAAAATTATGCACAAATCATAACATGGCAAACTGCAGCCCAACAGGCAACAACAGCTGTCAGTGTGTCAGTGTGCTGACTTCACTATGACTTGCCCCCCAAACTGCATGTGATTATCATAAAGTGGGCATGTCTGTAAAGGGGAGACTCGTGGGTACACATAGAACCCATGTCATTCACATATCTTGAGGTCAGAGGTCAAGGGACCCCTTTGAAAATGGCCATGCCAGTTTTTCCTCGCCAAAATGTATCACAAATTTAGAGTTATTTAACCTCCTTCATGAAAAGCTAGTATGACATGGTTGGTACCAATGGATTCCTTAGATTTTCTTTTCATATGATATCAGTTTCTTCATTCTAGCTGTAAAACTGAGCCCGCTACAACCTAAAAATTGCAAGTTGCATTAATGCATTTAAAGAAATTAGAGGCGTTATAACGTGCGTTAACGTGTTATTATCACGTTAACTTTGACAGCCCTAGTTTTGAACACCTCCAGCCCATATGGAGTTCAACACTGTCTTTACTACAGCGCCTGACTCCCACTTTTGTTCCTGTCATAATTACGCCGGTCACTAGAAGTCGCTGTCATCTTCTTTTATACCTTCTTTCAGTGATCGTCCATGTGAATCAATGATAAAACCTGTATAAGGCCCCTTCTGACCCACAACTATGAGGCTGATAACCAATGACAATGCCCATTTGATGACCTGATAAACTGATACATCCTTGACAAGGCTAAGCCAAGACCGATAAACTGCTTCTGGGCTCTACTCGTGTGTACTTTTCATTGTACATCATTTCCAAACAGAAAACTTTCCAATAGACATCCGCACTGGCACCGACAGCAGTGCATCTGTTGGCTTACTAACACTGCCTGGAACAGTAGACCGCCAGAGAAAAGAGCCAAGAGTAGTGGTTGAAAGGTAGAGGAGTAAAATAAAGACAGCTTTCCTACAGTAGCATATCCTGTGTTACCGTTATACCAGGTGTTGCTCAAAGCGATGCTACAGATGCCTACTCATCTGGGAGTTAGAGGAACCTTTTGCATGTGCTCGCTTTCTCTCACATACACACACTTGTGCACTTCATGCCTTCAGTTTGATCTAATTAGGGATTGAGCAGAATGCTTCACAGCTGACACCGGCTTCAATGTAAGCCACAGGGCTCTACAGTTTGGACAGACACCATTCCTTATCAACCTGCCTCACTGCTGATAATCCGGCTAAACGGCTAAATGTGATTGCAGCCTGCCTGTCATGCTCTTTTCCCCTCCTTTTGTACCTTTTTTTGTATGCGTAGTGTTAAATTCACACAGAGTGGCGTCGAGTGCAACGGAGTGGCCAGATCTTCCTACTGGGTGTCGTGTTGCTGAGAGCTAATGTAAGCTCAAATTTGTTCTGATGCGTTCACACCTGACAACCTCAGTGACATGCCTGATCTCACTCTCATTGTAGTGACATCAAAGCCACATTTCTGCCGCCCCGGTCTACGCTGAATGTCTACATGTGCTTCTGAAAGTGATGTTCAAAGAAAATTCCTTCTTACTTTACTAATATTTCAGCTGGTTAGACTGTTATCATCAAATGGGCGTTATCAGTGGTTATACGCCTCATAGTTGTGGGTCAGTAGGGGCCTGCTACACCCACTAGTAGTTTTTTATCATCGATTCACATGGGCGATCACCTAAAGAAGGGATAAAAGAAGACGACAGCGACCTCTAGCTGCCGTAATAACTACAGTATGGCAGGACCAAAAGTGGAATTCGGGCTCCGTAGTATAGACGGCATGAAACTCCATATGTGGAGGTTGAGAGCAATGGATGGGACACAAAACACAGATCGGTCAACCAGGAGACCGGGGTTTGCATCCCGTGTGAAACCAAAAATGTTAGTTTTCTTTGTGCTCTCAACCTTGAGTTGAATTTTCACTTTTCAAACGTATTTATTTTAAGCCAAAGTAATGCTGCCTTCAAATGGAGTCGTGTTTACCGTGTTCACGAGAAGAGTCTCTTGTGGTATTCATGACCTCGTAAGTGGAAAGTTTCTGAAAGCTTGTGACGTGTTTGTTGACGTCATCAGAAATGGCGGAGGCCTTGGAAGTTAATCTTTCGGTGCAAAATAAGTTGATATATTAATTATTTTAGTTGTTTATTGTTTTTCTTTGTTATTTTAATAAATATGTCTGAGGAAAATGTTGTTATTACCAACGCCCTCATTGCGTTCCTCTTTCATTATGTCTTTGCATTTCCTGCATTATGTTACCCACTTGCTAGCTTGCTAAATTGTTAGCCTCTGTGGCTTCTAGATGCCAACAGTAACGTTACAAGCTGTTACATTTCATTCAGTTTTACAACATGTTAGAACATGTTGCTTTTAAGTGTTTCTTTCACTTTTACAATGTAGTAGGTGTAGTAGGCCCCTACTGACTCACATCTATGAGGCTTTTAACGGCTGATAACGCCCATTTAATGAGCTGATAACGGTTGAATCAGGTGCAATTTTGCAGTTTTACCCATCAGCCAGCCATCACTACTCTAGCCTCTGCATGGCTAGAGTAGAAGAAGTAGAGGTTTCGAACCGGAAACAACACAAATTGCCTTGGCCATCTAACCATCCTTTGATGATAAAGGTAGTATATATTGTATAATGCTAACCTCTACATATACACTAATACTAAATAATTTTTAGTTTCCCTCATAGAATCCGGATGACATAATGTTGTATTTGCATCTTTAAAATGGTAAAAATGGTAAATGGACCGCATTTACATAGCGCCTTTCTACCTTAGCAGACAAAGCACCCTACAATTTATCATTCACACACAGACATTCATACACCAATAATGGCAGAGCTGCCCATCGGAAGCAACTTGGGGTTCAGTGTCTCGTTCAAGGACTCCAGGAGTCTTTGACTGATGTAAATTCTAGGGTCTTTTTGGGAGAATATTAACTTCAAATAAAAATATGAAGCTGAACAACGAAGTTGGCAGTACCAATGTTCAAAAGGTCTTCTGAGGTTATGACGAGTCAGTAAATCAGCTTAGTGAGTTGCAGATTTCTACACATTGCACAGGGTGTAGCTCCATGGGATGATGTGTGTTAACTCTAATCTCTCAGTCAGTTCCTGGAGGAATAACTGCATGGTGAATAAATGATCATCACGGATGAATGAATGTATCTGGATAAATTAAAACACTGCAGGTAACGGCCGATGAGACTGCTGCCGTTTCTCTTTTATTTTCTCTTTCTAGCTGCAGCTTTGTTATTTTCCCTTTCCCAACATCCTGCTTAATGAGTCGAAGAGCGCACATGTGTGTTCCACAGCTTAACATAGTTCTAATAAAGAGTATGGGTTGATGTACAGCCCTATGGAGGACGGAACCTGCCAAAATAAAAGATAAATGAATAAATAAATGACTCAATAAAAATGTCATTAAATGTAGCTAAATAATATTACAATTAAACGTAGCCATTAATTAATTAGTTAACTGATGCAAAATGTGACATAAATTAATATTTCTGTTTTAATTTGCTTCTTATTTATTTATCTTTGTATGAATTACCATTTCTATTTACTCTTCAGTTTGATTTTCCCTTTTATTTATATATTTGTTATGATTTTTAAAATGCATTTATTTATTTATTTTTGCATTTATTTTTATTTATTTATTTATTGATTGATTTTTGCATTCATTCTTTTTTAAATGCATGTACTAATTTATGTATTTTTCCATTCATTTATTTCCGCACCATTTCCCCTTTGCATTTCACCCATTATTTATTTTCTCCAAACTAAAAATAGTAATACAAAGATAAATAAATAAAGAAGCAAATTAAAACAGAAACATCAATTTATGTTACATTTGATCAATTAATTAAAGGCTACATTTAGATTTTAATATTATTTTTGCTACATTGAATGACGTTATTTATCGAGTCATTTCTTTTTTTATTTTGGCAGGTTCTGTCCTCCATACAGACCGGGAATAGTACACATATGGCTTTCCCATTTGACATCCAGGCTGTACTTTGACTAGACACCATACACTGTGTACAGCAGTATACTGTTAACAATACAGTAAATCAAATCTCAGTAGCAGATCATATGACTTACATCATCATACAATATAAGCCTATTAATGATCTTCTGTGATAAAGATGAGGGAAACTATGCACTTGTATGTAATATGAGAATGATTACAGCCAGTAAGGATCTATTACTTCTGTCACATGTTAAAGGCTGCATTTTAATGACAGAACCGCAACCTACCCATAGTCATATTTCAGATCTAAGTAATCTAAACCACTGAAGTGAGATAGGACTGCGGTAAACTGTGCGAGGCAAAGCTGGAAAAATAAAAAAAAAGGCAGAACTAAGCAAACATCAAGGAGCAGGGAACATCCCTGTGATCTTCAAGCCTTCCTTTATCGAGGGGGACTGTATATTCTGCAAACTGCTGACACTTCACATGCACTATACTGCACAGGGAGAAGCTCCCTGCACAAAAAAAGCAAAACTGTCTAAAGTCGGCATTTCGCCCATGATAGATATACTTCTAGCCAGATTTTTTTTCACATGAAATGTATTCCTGTCACAAGAACATAATGAAGGCTTCTTCTAGCTGTTTACCTCTCGAAGGACTAGTTATCCACTTTGTATGGCTGTTCTAAAAATGCACAAGAAGGAGAGGGAGGGGAGGGAGAAATCTTGACAGTGACAGTGGAAGCTGGAAGGAATATAACCTCCATTTTGTTGCGGGAGATTCGAGGTATGACACGAGGGGAGGAACGGGAGGCGTGAACAACTTCCTGTCCTTCATTTGTCATTAGTGACACGTGTCGGCACAAATAGCATTCACTTCTCGGAGTGTTTCCACGGGAGGAGACGAGCACAACAATCCCAGATTGTTTTCTGATCTCAGCGGGCGGTAAGAAACCGCAGAATCATGGAACAGCAGTTCATGAAGTAGTCACGAAATTTAATGTATGGAATTGTGTACAAAGACACGAATTTCCCATTTTTTTCGTGATGGTCAAATCAGTGCATATGTAATCCACGTAATTGTGAACCTGAAAGTATAAAGGGCGGCGAGCGCCACGTAGGGAGGAGGTCGGTGTGGATGGGTGGGTCAAAAAACACACGACTTTCGCCCAGGAGATTGCTTTTCATGTCCCGTGTGAAACTACAAGTCAAAGTTGATTTATTTGCCATGTATCTTCTGTACTTAAGTTACGGCACTTCTGGAGTTATTTAAACGAAAAAAACCACATTCTTTTCCTAAAGCTAACTAAGTAGTTTTGTTGCCTAAGCCTAACCAAGTCAATCTTTTCCTAAACCTAACGAAGTAGTTTGTTGCCTAAGCCTAACCAAGTTGATCTATTCCTAAACCTTACTAAGTAGTTTTGATGCCTAAGCCTAACCAATTCCATCTTTTCTTAAACCTAAGTTAGTAGTTTTGTTGCCTAAGCATAACCAAGTCGATCTTTTCCTAAACCTAACTAAGCAGTTTGTTGCCTAAGCCTAACCAAGTCGATCTATTCCTAAACCTAACAAAATGGTTTGTTGCCTAAGCCTAACCAAGTCGATCTTTTCCTAAACCTAACTAAGTAGTTTGTTGCTTAAGCCTAACCAAGTCGATCTATTCCTTAACCTAACAAAATGGTTTGTTGCCTAAGCCTAACCAAGTCGATCTTTTCCTAAACCTAACTAAGTAGTTTGTTGCCTAAGCCTAACCAAGTCGATCTATTCCTTAACCTAACTAAGTAGTTTTATTTTGAAAAAACTAGGGCTGAAATTGACACGTGTGTCATGTGTTGCTGGAAATTTGTAGGAAAAAGCACGAAAAAAACATTGTTGAAAGTCGGGCTGAGCGTCACGAAAAAAATGGGAAATTCTTGTCTATGTACACGAATGAAATAGATTAAATTGCGTGACTATTTAAAGAACTGCCGTGAGACTGTGTGTACTGGGTGTATGTGCCAGTTCTCTGCATATTGTTTTGCATTAACACTCCAAAAAAGAAAATAAGTACCTTTGGGTCTTGCTGGTGTGATCACATGCTGCCCATGTGTTTCTCTGCTGGCAGGGCAGCAAACACACAATAACTGTGCCATCATGGCCATTGTGTTATTTTGAGAGACACGGCAAGATTGAGTGCAACAGCATATCTCGCACTCTCGACATTTCAGAGCATTTACAAAACACCTACTGCTTAAAAACCGGCCTGTCCTCAAAAAACCCTGATAAAAAAAGGTCAGTGAAACATTTCGAAAAACAAGCAAATGCAGATCTTCTCATGATAAAATAAATTCAATCTGATACTGTTTGGAAGGCAATGATTACTGCTGAATGTTCAACACAGTCTCACGGCAGTTTGTGAAATAGTCACGAAATATAATCTATTTGATTTGTGTACATTGACAAATTACTCATTAGATAGGAATGAACCTTTAGAACTGTAAGCTGTTAGACAGAAAGTAGTATTTGGATGGAATAAACCTTTGAATCGATAAGTTCTTGGACAGAAAGTAGTATTTGGGCGGAATAAGCCTTTGAAACAATAGGTCACTTGACAGAAAGTAGTATTTGGGGGGAATGAACCTTTAAAATCAATAGGTCGTTAGAAAGACAGTAGTATTTGGGTGGAAAACCAACCTCATCCTGAGCTTCCTGTTAGGATAGCAGCAGCAGGAGCAGCAACAATAGTAGTGGTGGTAGCAGTAGTAATAGTAGTAGTAATAGTAGTAGTACGAGCACTTGCAGCAGCAGTAGTAGTAGTAGTAGCACTAGCAGCAGTAGTAGTAGTAGTAGCAGCAGCAGCAGCAGTAGTAGTAGCAGCAGCAGGAGCAGCAACAATAGTAGCAGTGGTAGCAGTAGTAATAGTAGTAGTAGTAGTAGTAGTAGCAGGAGCAGCAACAATAGTAGCAGTGGTAGCAGTAGCAATAGTAGTAGTAGCACTTGCAGCAGCAGTAGTAGTAGTTTTAGGAGCAGTAGTACTGGCAGCAGTATTAGTAGTAGTAGGAGCACTTGCAGCAGTAGTAGTAGTAGTAGCAGTAGCACTAGCAGCAGTAGTAGTAGTAGTAGCAGCAGCAGCAGTAGTTGTAGTAGTAGTAGCAGCAGCAGCAGCAGCAGTAGTAGTAGTAGCAGCAGCAGCAGGAGCAGCAGCAACAGTAGTAGTAGTGGTAGCAGTAGTAATAGTAGTAGGAGCAGCAGCAGGAGTAGCAACAACAGTAGTATTGGCAGCAGTAGTAATAGTAGTAGTAGCAGTAGCAGTAGTAGTAGGATCAGTAGCACTAGCAGCAGTAGTAGTAGTAGTAGTAGTAGTAGCAGCAGAAGCAGCAGCAGCAGCAGTAGTAATAGCTAGAATCTTCAAAACTGCAATCTGCTGAATTCTAATGCTGAATCAGCATTTCCACAATAATTGACAGAAAAACGTCAAAAAACCTGTAACATTTATACAGCAAAGAAAATTAATAATACAGAGGCTTTCAGACCTGCCAAAAAGGAAATTGTGGTGAAGCTGCTGAATTTCTGTCATTATTTGGGACCCCGGTCAAACCTATGGACATTAGAGGGGTAATTCAGAGATTTAGTATTGCCCTTTCATAAAGTTTGGGGACTTGCAAGAGACAACCGTAAAAGAAGAAAGGTTAAAATTGGTGCACCAGAGGCACCGATATCCTGACTTTCAGTCCCTATATATGCGTAGACAGAAAGACACAAAGGATGTCATTACGCCAAGAAATGGAGTTATGGGATGTTGGGGTGTAGGCCAACCAAGGACAGGAGCTAGAGCAGGACAGGACTATAGATTTCAGACAGGCATGAGTTTACCCGGCCGTCATTAGCAGCGGGATCACGTCCACCCCGAGGCCCCTCGCTCTTTCCCCGACCCCGTCCTTCACCTCCCCGGCCTGGAGATGGAGAGCTGGCGGGCTACATTTAGACACACATAAGGGTGTGCAGGTTTCATTCACACATGCAGACGCACACTGAGGAGTGAGTATTAAATTCAGCTCTAAAGGTCCTTTGTGATGGGAGTAAGCGCAGACCTCCTAGACAGCCCAAATCCTTGGCTATCGATTGTAAGTCTGCTCTACCCTCAGCTGCAAGTGTGGAATAAAAAAAAAAACTCACATCTCAAACGCCGAGCTACACCTCTGTTTAATCTAACGTCATGCTGTGATGATGCTTTAGGCTACATTCAAGAGAACTGCTTTAACTTCGTAGGAATTCTTTAACTTAACACCTCTGAATGTGTTTGTGCTGACCTCCGGTAAAGTTGTCCACGTGCTGCGGTGATGTCGAAGTGTACTCGAGGTGTGGTCAGTACACTACTGGCTGTTTAATAAAATGAGTAGAGTAGAACTCAATGTTAGCTTAGCCTCAACACCATGGCTATGACTAAAAGGCATTAGCTTAACCTCAATAACATGGCTGTGACTAAAAGGTCAATGTTAGCGTAGACTCAACACCATGGCTATGACTAAAAGGTAAATGTATGTTAGCTTAGCCTCAACACCATGGCTATGACTAAAAGGCATTAGCTTAACACACCATGGCTAGGATTAAAAGGTAAATGTTAGCTTAACTTCAACACTATGGCTATGACTAAAAGGTATAGGTTAGCTTAAAGGGGACATATTATAAAAAAAGTGAGATTTTCATGTTTTTTTATTATAAAGCAGGCTTAAGTCCTATATAAATACTATGAAAGTATCGAAACACTCAATCCACAGGGAAATACACACAGCCTGTATTCAGAAACTCTGCATTTGAAACAAGCTGTCAGGATTTCTGCCCATTTGTGATGTCACAAATATACAATATTTAGATCCTTTAAGCCTACACAGATTTAAATGTAAACATTCTAAATGTGTCCCAGTTTATTCCTGGTTGCAGTGTATGTGAATGTCATCAGCTGACAGGAGGTACACATGGACCCAAGCTGTTGCCTAGCAACGCAATTCTTTTGCAATTTTGTCGCAATTCCGTCGAAATGCACTAAAACGGAGCGTTTAAGACAGAGGGTAAATACAGGCATTTTCAAGCCGACAGTATGAGGAAAATAAAGGGTTTTTTGAACATTACAGCATGTAAACATGTTCTAGTAGAAACACATAATACAAGTATGAACCTGAAAATGACCATAATATGGGACCTTTAACCTCAACACCATGGCTGTGATTAAAGGTTAGCTCAGCTTCAACACCACTGCTATGACTACAAGATAAATGTTAGCTTAACCTCAACAATATTGCCACAGTATGACTAAAAGCCTCAAAAGGTAAGGTAAAAGGTTAGCTTTGCGGGATGATACTACTATTCGTTCAGTAGGCCTATGCTATTAATTGTAGTTTAAAACTTAAAGGTGTTAAAGTCGAAGTTCAGAGATTATATCTATTGCCTTGGCTCTCATCTAACGGTGCTAATAGGGCTAACAGTGCAGAGCTAGCAGTGTTAATCTGGGGGGGAGAACTGGAGGGCGGGCGCTATGCTTTATATATCTATAATATGTATGTTTATGATGTTTAGTGTGTGGAATGCTGACCCCAAGTGACCCAAAAAAATGAGTGCTACTTTTTTTTTTTGCTCAGTTTCACAGGTGCGATCTTTCACCTTAGATAAATCCTTTAAAAATGTACTGAAGCCCCTTGCTGCTGGCTAATGGATAAAAGTGTGTTTCTTACATAGAGGCTAATTAAACTGTTAAAACTTCATTAAACATTTGCTGTAGAACCAAAAATACAAATGGTAGCTAAGAGCAGCTGTGTGGAATCTCAAGACTTAATTCCGGATGAAATCACGGAGGGGTGTGAAAATAAACAGTTCATTTTTCAGTTGTCACTTTCAATTTGTCACATCCTGCACGAGGAGACAACAGCAGAATTGAGGAGTAGAAAAAAAGGAGCAAGATGTCTGCTTGTTTTTTTGTTTTTTTTGCTTCCGTGATGGGTTTATTTTTGCATAGTGCAGCTTTAATGTAAATATCCTTACTTCATCTACAGCTGGGCTAAAAATACTACACATCCCTGTAAAGAATTGTAACATTCCTCGATATTTCCAGATTTTCCCAAGACAGCGTATCCCTGACTTTCCCCGTTAAACGTTCCTTAATGTGCCAGAAATATTCTATGACCGGTGGGAACCTTGAAGCAATCACAGGCATCAGGTAATGTTCGGGTGGACGGGGCGGTGGGAAGCAGAAAGGTTACTCCTAGATGAAAAGAAGCTGAATGATAATAGAGCACACGGCAGGCCCCGAGATGATTAATACCATTCTCCTCTCCCATTTGCTGTTCATTAACTCACTATCTGCCATAATGGCCTGAGCTCAAATGAAAGGGGAGGGGAAGAGGAGAAGTTCACGTTGGGCATCATTAGAATGAACGGAGAATAGAGGAGGTGAGACGGAGGGAGGTGAGGAAAGTGTGCTGATTAGTGCAGCGGTTATCTACATCTTAATCAAGCCGAGTATTGCTTTCTTGCCCCGAAAAGGCCACACACTGACAAAAAAAAAAGAAACGGCACCATTAAGCATAGAAAAGTCAATCGGAGGTGCTGCTGGAGTTTACTGTCCGCAACGTCTTGCTGAATAAATATTAAAGTTGACATGCAAAGTAATTTTGATAGCAAAAAAGAGCTTGTTAGGGCCAGTGCGAAATGTCAAAAACCAGAGCCGCTAAAAGCGGGGCCTCCAATTTTTTACATATTTTGTTCTCCGCAAAAAAAAAAACGAGAGCGCCTCGAGGGAGCAGGCGAAGTAAGAGGCGGATTGGATAAAGAGAAAAGGGAACGTAGATAACACCCGAGTGGATGTGCATTTAGAGAGGCATAACACGTAGCATTTCAGTTATGGTAAAACTCCGGCAGAGATAAAAGCATCAGGCATTATGAATCCCTTTCTGCCTGTGCATCGGGGTTGAAAAAGACGGACACACGCAATTGGATTCGGAGAGCTGCCGCAATGTATTTCAATCTACGTCAGCGCTAACCTTATAAAATGGGAAACTATTGAACTGATAGAGAGGCTGGAAGAGGGAAAAAAAAGGCATCCGCTAAGACAGCACAGGAGCCGTGACTGATAGAGAACACAGGACGCCTGTGGAGATTCAGTAATTATTCTGAAAGGATGGAAAATAAAAAGTGACAAAGAGGAATGGAGTGTGAAAAAAGGTAGAGGAAGAGGTGTTTTCTGAGTGAATCATATTGGTAAAAAGCAACCAACCTTAATGTCTCTTGACCGATTCTATACATTCTGTAAGCTTTGACTTCCTGAACAAAATGTTCTAAGTATTCCTTGAAACCTATAAAGTGACTTGAACACCACAATTATAGCATGTACAGTACTGGTAATGCCTGTAAAAGCCGGTGCGTGTCCTCAGGTGCGTCGATATTTTATATTGTAAATGGGAATGTCATTATTTTTAGCAATACAGCAGCGTTCATATTTAATACTCTTCCGGCGCTGTCTCGGTCCCTTAAGTGCATCCCTACAGCTCCCACAGCGTTTGCCAAATGCATCATTATGTCATCAGTATCGCTTAAACGCAGCTCTGTAGGATGGGATGGGTTCCTAAGGATTCTGGGTGGGAAGAGGGGTGACCTTGCTTGAGGTGTTTTGCAACTGTGAAATATTCAGGAATGTTTGTCCTCATTGTGGTATGTGCATTTACCACGAGGGCACTTTTTGCGTTGTTCAATAATAAATATGGCAAATGTTCGCATGCAATATGCAATGGAGAAACAAAACGACTGAGGAGAGGTGAGGTAATATTTTCATAGCTAGTATGGCAGCTGAATGTATGGGCTTTCAGGAAATCGTGTCTGAAACATAAACCTTTTCTGAGCGAAACCAGTACATCCCGTCCGAAACAGAGCAGAGTCAGGCAGGTTCTGATTACAAGCAGTCTCATCAGGTCCAGGTAGACCAAAGAACGTATATTGCCAAGAACTGAAAGTCAATTGTACGTTCCATTGCAACATCAGTGCCCAGCAGCAGAGCTACGCTTCCGCCATTTTGGACTGAAAGCGACTAACGCACGCCAGCAAGACGTCCGCCTACAAAGTGCTGTACAAAAGTAAAACTAAATTATTTATATTCTATTATGAATATAATAAGCGTTAAGGGCAGGGTCCCATAATTGTATTATTACAAGTATTGGGTTGGTACAGTATGTCAATAAGTCTGATGGCCGAGTGGATCGAAGCGGACCGGCTCTGATTATGATTACACAATATTATAATAACTGTTTAAGGAAAATTTGGATCAGGACATTTAAGAGCATCAGGGTCCTTTTGGAGGTCAACACTTTGGATTTGTTAAGATCGCTACATCCCAGAGTGTCCTACTTAAAGGGATAGTTCAGAGCAATTTTGGGGAGGAAAAACTGGCAAGGGGTCCCTTTTCCCTTAACCTCTGACCTCAAGATATGTGAATGAAAATGGGTTCCATGGGTACCCACGAGTCTCCCCTTTGCAGATATGCCCACTTTATGATAATCAGCTGTGGTTGCCTGTTGGGCTGCAGTTTGCCATATTATAATTTGAGCATTTTTTTAATGCTAAATACAGTACCTGTGAGGGTTTCTGGACAATATTTGTCATTGTTTTGTGTTGTTGATTGGTTTCCAATTTTAAATATATACATAAATTTGAATAAAGCAAGCAAATTTACCCACTCCCATTTGATAATAGTGTTAAATACTTGACAAATCTCCCTTTAAAGTACATATTGAACAGATAAAAAATGTGTGATTAATTTGCGATTAATAATGATTAACTATGGATAATCATGCGATTAATCAATATTAACTATTTTAATCGATTGACAGCCCTAATTTAGATATATTTAGAATGTGTTTTCAGTTGTGAGTGAGACAGTCATTTCTGACGCCAGAGCCACCAGACTTCATTGAAAAAAACAGTAATTTTACCTTGCAGGGGGTTGCTGGTCTAAAACTGCCTCAATCAGATAGTTTGTTTATGTTATTGCGTTTGCCTTTGGTGAATTCGAACTAACCAATGACGTCGGTTATGTCGGTTACGTCGATTACGTCGATTACGTCAAGAAATCGCCCCCAGCTTTAGTTCTCATTAAAGCCGCTCCCTCTCTTCATTCACTCTATGGCTTGCTCAACCATTGCTGCTCTCTCGCTCGGTCGTTGAGCATAGGAGGAGTGGCCAGATTTGAATGCTGTGTGTTTACAAACAGCAACCAACAAATGCAACATATTACACCTTTAAACTGATATAGATTTTTTTTTAGGTGCGCCTTTCTTTTAGGTGTCTAAAATACGTTTTGCTACTGCCCCCGTCCACAACAACAATTGCTTTGCTTCTGTGCTGTAACTCCTGTCTGCTTCTCCAAACTGGGGGGCGTGCCGACCGTCATCTACTGTA
The DNA here is from genome assembly GCF_015220745.1 of Sebastes umbrosus. Classification (NCBI taxonomy): domain Eukaryota; kingdom Metazoa; phylum Chordata; class Actinopteri; order Perciformes; family Sebastidae; genus Sebastes; species Sebastes umbrosus. Next base: position 7,651,896 of record NC_051288.1, read on the forward strand.
GGTAACACACTGACTATGGATAAGTACCTCATACAACCCCACTTCATAACACCCAAACTATCCCTTTAAGCAGTAGAAGAATCCTACAAAATATATTTGTACTTGTACCACATACTTGACATCGGCAGCGTTTGATGCGAAAATAATTAAATTAGTAGGATTTTTCTTCTTCAAAACTATAACAAAAATCTTTCATGGGCAATGTTATTGACATCTTCTTTACTGCAACCAACAACCGTACATACAATAATTTCCACTGTGTCGACTGTGATGACACCTCTGCTGATTCTAACTGATAACTAATACACATGTTCCACTGCAGAGGCTGGCGTTACTGAAATGTAAAAATGGATTTGGCAAACAGGTATTGAATTAAATCAGCGTATTAAATATGTGGATTTTAGAAGAAGATTAACTTGTTGCTTATTCACATCTATGGGAGGAAAAAAAAAAAAAAAACGGGTTACCCGGAAAGAAGTGAAGAAAGTAAAGATTTCTTTCTTTCTCTACAAAGGATAGTAATGCATCTGGGGACTGAGACTAAGTGTTGTTTTGTAATGCCCACTATCTTACCAATACCGAGAGCAGGATTCAAACAACAACAGGTGCCATTGGGGAAAATGACTCCCTATTATGTATCTCCCCCAACTGAAACACCAAGCCCATACAAACAGGACTATCATTACTCCGCCATCAGGGTCCGAGAAGGCTCGAGAGACCTGAGTGAAATGAGTGATGAGAACATAGGATTATGTGAGAAAGAGGGAGCGAGAGAAAAATAGGGGGTGAGTGAGTGGAAGAGAGGAGTGATGGAGCAGGTGGACTCTCATCCATCTTCTCTCTGCTGACGGATATATGAGTGTGTGTGAGTGTGTGTGTGTGTGTGCGTGTGTGTGTGTGTGTGTGTGTGTGTGTGTGTGTGCGTGTGTGTGTGTGTGGGGGGGGGGGGCTGGGCTGGCCGTCAGCCGCTGTGATGGATGAGAGATAAGTAGTGAAAAACATGTAGATTGAAATGACAGCCATGCAAGACACACGCAAAGGTGTCACAGTATGAGTGGACATAGCTTCAACAAAGCCGTGATGTTGAATGACTTTGCTACATTTAGGTCATATCCAGTAAAACAGACAATTAATAAGCATTTAAAAATCAGTGGTGTCCCTTTAAAAGTTGGCATTATAAGAATAGATAAGAGAGAGATAGAGAAGGACCTCATGAATACCAATTAGATGAGTAACAAATAAATATTAAATAATAATGTGCATAATCCAAAGTGTACTCAGCAGTGCGTTTTACCGTAGAAAATACAACTTGGCAGGGGCTGTGGTATTCCAGAAATAGATCAGCGTATGAACAGTCAGAGCACATCACAGAAAACACATGTCACTGGTGTGCATTGGGCACATTGAACATTCTGTTGTTGGGGTCATGTCTGGCCACTGTGGTTTGGCCTAACACTTCAGCATACACTAAGTTGAGTACTGAGACTAGTCGAAAAATCATCTTAGCATTATTCAAAGTGGTAGTACTTACTCCTAGACACTTTGGGCTTTAATCATATTCCATTTAAAAAAATAAATTCTATTAAGGGTGACATGGTGGATCAGGGATTAGCACTTTTATGTAATAGCAGGTCCTGGGTCATGAAGGCAAGGGGATGAAGTTTGACCCTGAAGTGACCATGCTCCTTTAATTTGTTTTTTCTCAGGTTAAAAGCTTTTAAAACGCACCCTTAAAAAATAAAAGAGGGGAGAAAAAAATCTGATATCTGATCAGATTCACACCTTGGAATTCATCAAGAGTCATTAAAAATAAGTTTTTCTGCAACATTTAGGAATATTTAGCGCCTATTTGGCGGCCATTTTGAAAAATGGCTTCCCTGGGCGCTAAATTCGCAGCGCCCCGATATTTATTCATAACATATAACCCTACATCTGTGCCAAATTTGGTGCTTTTATCGCAAAATGCACAATTGTTATGCTTAACTGCCCCGCTATAGTAACCAAAAGTCACTTTGGTAGGCTAACTAGCATCAACTGGATGTCCCCAAAGTCCAGCTCGCTTCGACAGGAAAATACCCTCAAAGTACTTTTTTCCAGTAGTGGATATTATCTGGTTTCACTATTATGTCAAGAAGGTACTCAATGCTTTTTTTGTCCATACTTGTCCATACAATATGTATCATTAGCAGGAGCAGCAGTGGGTTTCCCCATCGATCGCCATATTACAGCGCATCCCACGTTGAAATCTCTTCAGTCTGCAGCTGCGGTTGCGCTTGTTCCCATCACACTCTGTTTTCCCAGAGCATTAGTCTCGTTCTAAACCTGCACAGCTCAGTAGATGGATTGGTATCTACAGCTCCGGAATATATATATGCCCGTGTTTCTTCCTTCATGTCATCTGCCAGTCTGTCAGGAAGCTGTCTGCTCTTTCCCAGCTGCCAGCCAAACCTCGCCGAAATAATGTTAGTGCCGCACCCGCTGTGCATATCCCCGTGTGTGTTGGTGAGGGATTGTCGGTGTGACAGGTCTGCCGGTAACTGCACTCTAATTACTGACTTGCAATGTCTAAATTCTGGGAAATCTAGTAACCTTGTTAGGTTAAATAATCCATCTTCATCAGCAGTAAAGACTCGCAGAGAGTCCCGGCACTTCATCAATTATTCCATTATGCCATTCACTCTTCTTTTAGCTCTGATTTTGGTCTGAACCAACTTCAGAGAAAAAATATCAGTCTCTTTAGCTGCTAAATGCTCCACTACGTTCACCAGCTAGACTCTAACGTTGTCTATCTGCTGTTTGCTGCTGGGCAATAGTGATGAGAGCTGTGAGAATGAACCAAAACAATCAAGTTCGGGGCCATGAAATCAAAACAATTCGTACGTCACTGCGGGCGACTTCTTCCATATTATTTATTATCATTTGACCATTGTTAATAATAAAAAACAGAATAGAGCGAGTTCACATTTTTTGTACATCATGGGTTTCGGTTAAAATAAGTATACGTAACTTCAGTTACGTAGCCTATGTTAAGTACTTTACTTAACATACTTACGTAACACAAAATAAGTCAATGTTGACTTTTGGTTTCACACGGGACACAAACTGCGGTCTCCTGGGTGAAAGTCCTGTATTTGTCTATGATAGTCATTCGATCCATTGTTAATATAAAAATACGGAATAGTGCATTTTACTTTTTTTCCCCTTCATAATGGTGACATTAAACAGGTGGTTTAATGTACATAAACAATCCGTTCTCAATGCCAACTTGTCACTTACGGACATTTGGTCAAGACCCCTTGGCGTCACTTAGGTTTAGGCAACAAAATTACTTTTTTAGGTTTTGTAGAAGATCGTGATTCGGGTTAAAATAACTACGTTTGTCACGTAACATAGTTCCGTAGCTTATGTTACATATGTGACGAAAGTTAAGTGCTTTACGTAACGTATTCACGTAACTGAAAATAAGTCATAGAAAAAAAAAAAATATTAAGATAAATTCTAAACTTGGTTAATTTCCGTACATTGAGAGCTAAAACAGAAAACTTAACTACTACTTTTAACTAATTACTTAAAGTGGCCAACCACATTAATAAAGATACTGAATATCTGCATCTGCTGTTGTAATGGCCACTTTCCTTTCAGAAACATCATCACCAGTGTAAGCCCCTGTGTCAGCTGAGCCCTAAACACCATAAGACACCAGACTACAGAGCTTCCTCCCTGGAGATGTCATTACCAGCTCTTTGAGAGGGGATCCATCAATGGGAGGAAGAGAGGGAGAAGTTTTCAAACAAGTTGGAAGGGCTGCACACAGACGGAATCCAACCGATCGCATGAGTCTCCTTTAGATTTTTCAAAAAGTCACACATCCTATATAGATTAATGAAGTTTCTCCATGTAGCAATCACAGGAAAGCCTTGAGATAGGGGTTTTCCTTCTAGTATTCTTTTCTTTCATCACTGCTTTTGAGAGCCATTTGTAACGCAAAGATCGAAGCAGTTCTGTGCATCACGCTGTGCAGTGTTGGAGTCCTCCCTCTGCCTGCATGTCTGTCCTGTGAGACTGCAGGACGGCAGTAAAAACTAACTCTGACCCACTTCCCTGTGAATCATCCTGCCATATGCTGGTGTACACACCCTATATGCACACCACAAAACCATCTCTCTCTTTCAACCAAATACCCCCCAAAAAAACTCCTCTAATCCACGCAACCAGGCTGAGTGAGCACAAAGGCGTGACGGCGGCGTGTTGAGGCCGAAAGCGTAGAGACCGCATACTGAGCGAAGACATGCAGCTGATTGAAGTTTGTCTGGGAGGAGACACAAAACGGATAGATGTGGAGAACGCGCAATCAAATGTTTCATTTTGTGGTTAAATCAACTTTGAACTCAAGTCCTGGTCCACTGTTTCCCTTGAGGTGTAAAGCTGGATCCGCGTGGCGGTTAAACAGAGATCAAACAGCTGGTCCTACTAACAACAATTGTGTGCATATCCAAAGCTTTCCTCCTCAGAGCCACATGGCTCCATTGTTGTCCAAAAATGCATCAGTGAGACAAACTGTTGCACTGGGTGACATGTTCCTTCATTACCATGAACACACAACCTGTAGTTTATTTTAAGGGATGCAACGATTTATCGGCCTAACATCGGTATCAGCCGATATTTGTCGATGTTGACTGCCGTCGGCCTATCGGCAAATTAGATGACATTCGCCGATGGCAGCGGCCGATGTTTATCTGTTGTGCCGTCGACATGTTGTGTTGGTTATTTGCGGTCGATCTCAGACAACAGTAACCAGCTGCTGATTCAGAGAACAAGCCATTCAGCTTCGGCTGTGTGGGAGTATTACACGGTCTCGGAGAAAAGATCAGCGACAAGAAAGTTATGTTCACCGAAAAAACGATTTTATATCTTTTTTTAGGACATGGCAGGGGAACAAATCGGAGATCAACTTTTTGCGATGTATTGTTGGTGCAACCAACTACACAGCAACTCTTCAGCATTGCGTTATTTCTATGACCGGTTTGTTAAAAGTAGAAGTTTGGAGACATGTTTTAACTTTTTCCGGTTACTCTGTTGCCGCCTACACGGGATGCAGGATTGTTTTCCACCTAAAAGGGGCGAGGTGATGAGATCCTATAATCTGGATGACGTATTGCCGGTCTGACGTATAAAAAATATAAAAAACGACAGTCTGCATAGGGAGGAGGTTGGGGTGGATGGATGGATCAAACAAACAGGACTTTCACAAGAGGCCGCCGTTCGTGTACTGTGTGAAATCAAAAGTCAACGTTGTTTTATTTTACCTTACGTTTGTTACGTAACTTACATACTTAATTAACGCCAAGTTACGTATGTAACAAGCGTACTTATTTTAACCCCTCTTTTCCCACTAAGTGACAAACCTAACAAAGTAGTTTTGTTGCCTAAACCTAAAGTTGTTTTGTTTCAGTTTCACGACGACTGAAGCGATAGAATGGTAGTGATAACCACTGATAACGCCCGTTCAATCTGCCGATAACATACAAAATTAGTTCCTCAACACCCAAGGTAAAGTTCCTGTGTGCTTTTTCCCCAACTGCTGGGTAAAGTGAAGGGGGTTAGCCCCCGAAGTGAGCTCAAGCTTTGGCCCCTGGAGGGCAAAAGCAAGTCTCTCCTGTGCTTCACGACCACGGTCTGGAAGCTGAAGCAGGAATGGTTAGCAGTCAGAATAAAAAAGGCAAACAACGCAGCAAAACAAAATGAGCCGCAGTAACACATAGGGAGAAGAGGAGACCAAAATGTGTAATTGATATTTGGTCTGACGACTTTATAAAGAATCAGTTGGAAGTATGTAATGTTATAGTTCTTTAGTGCGCTCGTATCAATGCAAAGTGAAACCAAAACTAAACAGCTCAAATCTCCATCCATCCATCCATTTTCTTCCGCTTATCCAGGGCTGGGTCACGGGGGGGCAGCAGGCTTAGCAGGGAATACTAGGTCAAGTCATAGTCAAGTCAGCACACTGACAGCTGTTGTTGCCTATTGGGCTTGAGTTTACCATGTTATGATTTGAACATGTTTTTTATGCTAAATGCAGTACCTGTGAGGGTTTCTGGGACAATATTTGTCATTGTTTTGTGTTGTTAATTGATTTCCAATAATAAATATATACATACATTTGTATTAAGGAGCATATTTGCCTACTCCCATGTTGATAAAAGTAATAAATACTTGACAAATCTCCCTTTAAAAGGTACATTTTGAACAGATAAACTATTTGAAGCGATTGACAGCCCTAGTGTGGCTCCAGTTTGATATCATTGGGAATGTTTGGATTGTATAGTAGTACTGCTTTTGATGCAGTTTATTTTTGCAAACTCAGTGTGTGCATCCTGTCCAATTTTCAAATTCTACACAAAGGAGGCTCTGAGGTCAAAAAAAGCAATTTGACTTCAAAAAGTTGGGATGGAAAGTGATAGAATAAGGTCACAAGTTGGAATATTGTTCTGTACTTTTCTGAAGAAGTACACTTCCCTCGGTGCCCCCTTTAGTAGTAGAAGTAGATGCTGGATTTGGACAATTTTCTGACGCACCAACGGTTGATTTTTTATAGAGCATAATCAATCTGAGTAATTACCTTTCTCATTTTGTTTATGCTCCCAAAAGGAAGCGACTGCATGAAAACAACCATCTGTCTTCAACCAGCTGCTTGTCGTCGCATGGTATGTGGTCAAGACATCTTTTCCGTTTTGATTGGGGGGGTTGTGTTTGAACTACAAGTAAATGGATGATAGCAAAAGACATTTTGCAATTACAGCGTTCAACTTGGATTTCAACTGAAACATCAGGGCACACCAAGAGCAACGTTTTGAGGCCATCTGGGCCACCGTGCCCCAATCGGGCCTTTTTCTGTCCTCCTACCCCCCCCCCCCCCCCCCCCCCCTGTATCCTTTCTCCTCTCTTTCTTCTGTCCCCCTGTTTGAGCGGTTTGTAATTGAGATTCAGACTCACAGATGGATATGCCATGGATGCTGGCTCCGACTTGGCTGATACACGTCCAGCTATCTGTGGAGCCAGAGACATGAGAAGAATCCCTCAGCTTCAAGGCCCCTGCATCGCCGAGGCAATTAGAGCAATCTCCCGCCTCGAGAAGTGAGAACGGGCCTCAGTCAGATGACGGTAATTGCAGTTTTCATACATGGGGCCCGCTCCCTTTTGTAATGCTGCGACAACCTCGCCGGTTCAGCCAACCCAAACTTGTGTCTAATTAATTTGAATCGTCAATTTGCATAATTGAATATTTGCATATTGTAATGCGTTCTCCCGCCTTTCGCGACCGACACCGGCTTGTATTTGCAGACGTATGCTTGTCAGGCCATTGACTCTTTATGTGTACAGCAGCAAATGTTTGTACATGACAGGAGTTTGAATGTGACCCTGTCACACTCGCAAAGCCAGAAGGTAGTCCAGATCCAAGAACCGTGTTTGAACAAAACTTGAAAGTCACAAAAAAGTTTCAGAAGAAATGATGGTCAATAGGACGTTATATATAAACACGTTGGATAACAAAGGGAACCTTAATGTGATAGATGGTCAATAAAACATAAGAGAGCGATGAGAAATGTCCATCACAGTATCCCAGAGCACATGGTGATGTCATCAAATGTCTCGTTTTGTCCGATAAACAGTCCAAAACCGAAAATATTAAATTTACTATAATGTAAGACAAAGAACAACGAATTCAAACAACTAATAAATGAATCCAAATAATAGTTTATAATAGTGATCGTACAACTTGGGAAACTCAAAACTCGGAAAGTAAGACATGATAATGTCATGATAATTATATTGTACGATACATGGAAATGACCTCGATAATTTTATGTTATCGACTTATCATATGATATGTGGACATGACCTAGATCATTTTTACGTTAACAACTTATCATACGATATATGTACAGCACATGATCTCGATAATTTTTACGTTATGGACTTATCGTATGTGGACATGATTTTTATATTAAAGACTTATTGTACGATATATGGACAAGGCCTCAATAATTCCTACGTTATCGATTTTTTGTACAATATATGTACATGATCTCGATCATTTTTACGTTATGGACTTAATGTATGTGGAGACGATTTTTACATTATAAACTTATCGTACGTTATATGGACAAGGCCTCGATCATTTTTTACGTTATCGACTTATCGTACGATATATGGACATTACCTTGATCATTTTTATGTTATCGATTGATCGTACGATATACGACCATGACCTCGATCATTTTTACGTTATTGACTGATTGTACAATAAAGAGATATGATCTCAATCATTTTTATGATATTTATTTATCGTACAGTATGTGGACATGACCTCGATCGTTTTTACATTATCGACTTATCGTACAATATATGTACATGATCTCGATCATTTTTACGTTATGGACTCGTCATATGTGGATATGACCTTGATCAGTTTTTTACGGGACAGTTTTAAAGGGACATGACTTTGACTTATCGGACGATGTATGGACATGATTTCTATCATTTTTAAGTTATCGAATTATCATACAATATACAGACATGACCTCTATACTTTTTATGTTATTGAACTTACGATATATAGACATGACCTTGATCATTTTTACATTGTCGACTTATCGTACAATATACGGACATGACCTCGATAACTTTTACGTTATCGACTTATCGTACAATATATGTACATGATCTCGATCATTTTTACGTTATGGACTCGTCATATGTGGATATGACCTTGATCAGTTTTTAACGGGACAGTTTTAAAGGGACATGACTTTGACTTATCGGACGATATATGGACATGATTTCTATCATTTTTAAGTTATCGAATTATCATACAATATACAGACATGACCTCTATACTTTTTATGTTATTGAACTTACGATATATAGACATGACCTTGATCATTTTTACATTGTCGACTTATCGTACAATATACGGACATGACCTCGATAACTTTTACGTTATCGACTTATCGTACAATATATGTACATGATCTCGATCATTTTTACGTTATGGACTCGTCATATGTGGATATGACCTTGATCAGTTTTTAACGGGACAGTTTTAAAGGGACATGACTTTGACTTATCGGACGATATATGGACATGATTTCTATCATTTTTAAGTTATCGAATTATCATACAATATACAGACATGACCTCTATACTTTTTATGTTATTGAACTTACGATATATAGACATGACCTTGATCATTTTTACATTGTCGACTTATCGTACAATATACGGACATGACCTCGATAACTTTTACGTTATCAACTTATCATAAGATATAAGGACATGATCTTGATCATTTTTACGCTATCAACTTATCGTACAATATATGGACATGACGTCAATCATTTTTGCTGACCTTGATATTACCCGTTGTTTTTACATGCGTGTTTGTTCAAATTAAAAATGTCACCAACATTTTAGACAACAAGGGGCCAGAATAAACAGCAGGTTTTCCCCTGCATTGCGCAGACTTTGCACATTTCTGTTAGCAGAGCCAGAGAGTCCAATTTATTTACTGTTTTGGTTGTGTGTCTTTTTTTTATTTAGGTTTTATTTATTTAGAATATATATATATTTTTTTTCCACATTCCAATTTCAAAGTCTGATTATCCGTAAGAATTAAAAGTCCATTGCTTTTTGAAAGGGTGTACGTGCATTATGATGCTATTATATTTTCATGATATCAATGGCATAAAATGGTCTTAAAATGACAATAATATCTTTTATCGCAATTATTTCTGGGGCAATATAGCATCCAAAAAAAGTAGTTATTGACATGATTGCTGCCCTTCAACAGCTGAAATGGATTTAAATAGATTAAATTATTGTGACACAACTTTTCATCCATCTCACCATATTGCTTGTGACAATGAGTAGTTGTGAAACCCCCACTAGACACACAGGTTACAGTGTAACTGCTGCAGTGAATCCTAGCCAAAACAGTATTATCAATGGGGTCCAGGAGCACATGTATGGATCCCCTTCAGCAACATTCGCAGTGAGCCAACCTGGAAAACACCCAACAAACACGAGCAGAAAAAAAACTGCACCGGCCTCCATGCGGTGATACCACACACCTGCTATATCAAACCCAGGATATTAAAAGCCACGTGCATAAAAAGAGCTTTGGCGACCGCTTGGCTGGCTATCTGACTGATATCTGATTGGTTGGCCGCGGCCGGCCAGCTGGGCAAAACCTGAGAATGTGGTTATTCCCTCCGGAGTGAACGTGCAGCTGCCATCCAAGAGCCTGCTGTTTGTTGTTCTACCTAACACTCTCTGTAATTAGGCAGATTCAGAGCTGCCAGTAGCCGACACACACACACACACACACACACACACACACATCCACATCAACCTGCGATGCTTGTCAGATTTCCTCATCCGGTTGATCGGGACAACGGGAACATGTTTTTCAAAGAACAGTAGAAGAAGAAACGAGACTCCCCTGCGGTGTTCAGAAGGGGTCGCAGCATTTTTTGGAGCTTGTTAAGCAACTAAAAATATCATTCAAACGCTTAGAAATCGCAACTTTTGCTGAACTCGGAATTCCATTTATCGAGGCATCATCAATAAATCACCTTTTTTTTTATAGAACACGCCACCTGGCACTGCGACGCTTCTCTGCACGCACCTGACTTCAAAGAGCGAGAACAAAAGCAGGAGGGAGCCCCAGCGTCCCCAAATGTGAGGTAACGCCGCCACCGACTCCGCCGGCGCTAATAGATTCCCTGTGCATTTAGTTTTGAAAAAATAAAAGCACGATAAAAGACATCGTATCCTGTTGCATAAGCGCCCGTTCATAAATGTGCAGGGGAACACTTCACGGGGAGAGCGAGGACTCCGAAATCACTTTTTTTTTTCTCCCTCTGCTAAGTGATTAAATTCATTAAAATCTCTTCAAGTAATTGCAGCTCATCTATGGCAGAGTAAATATTCAATTAATAGTGCTCTTTTTACATAACTATGATTCCTTCAGTCCGTGGCGCACAGCCTTGCATGTCTCCCCGTCATTAATTAAAATTTCTCTTTGGAGGTCAATTAAATTCCCTTTAACTATTCATTAGCCACAATACAGGGCGGCGCTGGAAATCTATTAAAAGAGGAGCTCATCATGCGTGTGTGTTGTAAGAGAGTTTTTGGGGGGTTGGGAGGGGTTCTCTTTGCTTTCCTCCCGGGCAAAAAGTGGGCTTAAGCTCTCTCCGTGTCGAGGTGGCGGGCTGAGCCGCGGCGAGCCGAGGCGGGAGCTCTTTACCGGTCTCCGTGGCGTGTTTGGCCAAGGCTGACTGGCTGCCAAACAGCCAGAGACAGAGCGGGGATGAATCAGCGCTGACAAGGTGAAGCCAGCTTCGTGTTCACGGGCTGACAGCTCAGGTGCTCAGAGAGATGGAGACACAACAGATTACATTTAGGCCACTGCCGGCAGAGAGAGAGAGAGAGAAAGAGAGACAGAGAGAGAGAGAGAGAGAGAGAGAGAGAGAAAGAGAGAGAGAGAGAGAGGAGGGGAGGGAATAGAGGGGGAGATAACACCAGAGAGGAGGGAAAGAGTCCAAAATGGCTTTTGGACTCCGGGAAACTTTTTCTCAGAGATAAACGGAGAAAGTTGGACTTATGTGTGGGTGTTAATGTGCGTTGTCAATGTGTGGTGGTATAAGCCGCCCAAAAAATGTGATGATTTGGAGATTGGGGTGAAGGGTTGGATGGGTTAGGGAACGGTAAGAGGAACGTTCTGCCGCTGGTAATGTGTTTAACTGAGAGAACGCGATATACTCGCTGTGTGAATAATGACTTTTGGTCTATCAGGAGCAAAGGTGGAAGTAGCAAAGTAGACATTGTTAGAGAGCCTCGAGAAGTCAGGGTTGGGTATGCATGGATCCAACTTCCTTTCTCGGCACACTGATTCCGAGTTAAAATCAGGATATCTGTCAATACCGAGTAGCGATCCAATACCAGTGCTCTCATCTTCCCAAATTTTAAATCTGTATACCTAACTGCGTGAAACTCATTGGCAAACTTTTCTTGTATGTGTTATAGGGCTCATTTCAAAAAGACAAGGACAAACAATGTAGTTAATTGTGTTGTTGTGTAGAATTTGTTGAATATCCCTCAACTACAAGGACACTTGGTATCTTCTATCAGTCTTGGTATCTCTTTAGCGATGTCGTGCCGATCCTCGCCCTGCTTGGTTACCTGACGCGCCACCCAAGCAGCCCGGGAAGAGCGCCGGTCGTTGATCCCAACTTTCATAGCGGCCAAACGACGGGACTGCAACTTCCGTGTCCGTCACGTGATGTCATTGGGCCCAAAAACTTTTTCCCATAGACTTACATTGGAAAAGAGACATCTGTAACTCAGCGGATAACTTTTTTGGGGGTAAATTCCCCAGTACTAACACTCTAATAGCCCTAAATCGCACTAATAGCCGTGGGTCCGTTAATACAGTATATGAGCAGCCTGCCCAAGGAAAGTCTATTTGTAAGAAACACTGCTTATGTTTCTAATCGCATTAAGATTAAGGCTACATTTAATTTTTGTTTCACAAAACTAATATTTTTGTTAGGTTATGTAAGTACTGAAACGGTCTTGTCATTGAGTAAGTAGTTGTACGCTATAACAACTAAAAAGGCTTTTGAAGCAGTTATTTAAAAAAAAAAAACGAATATTTCTCATCTGAAAGGCGGTAATATTAAAAGTTGTTTCATAAATTCGTCTTAATTGAATTTGTGCTCATTCAAAGACAGTGTAATAAAATGCTGAATGACTTTAAAACAGCTAAGTTATTGTTTCATAATGAATGGATTTGTTTCCCTGGCACAAAAAGGGAATATATAACAGCAAAAACAAAATATATAAAACCATCTGTATCGGCTATCGGCCAGATTGTTATTTTAAACATCAGTATCGGTCCAGAATTTTGCAATCGGTTCATCCGTAGTATAAACGGCTCATTCTAAGTCCAAAATGGCGACTGTTGTCAAAAAAACACTGGAGTTTCGTCTCGTTCAGATTCAAACCAGGGATGTTGCGGTTAAATGACTGTTGGTACAAGACAAGATGTAGACTGTGTTCTACCATATTAAAGTCCCTCACTTTGTTGGCTCAATCATCTATCTCAACCCCCCTCCTTTTAAAGCATTTTGCGACAGTATAACAACATCACGCTACTTCTTTTGTTATTTAGAGATTGCTATCTCGACCGCAAGAAGTCACTCGTCGAGAGAGAAAACGTCATCGTGGTTCGTTTTTAGGTGTTTGAGCGAACGACTGAAGCCTGTAAGGACACTCTCAAGGTGGCGTATCTCTTACGGATCTTTTCTGGAGCGATGACATTGAGAATATAATGTTTGAGATGCCTACTCCTCTCCCAACTCCCCTCTGATTCATCCTAATAGCAGTGAAAGCATGCCAATGTGAGTGATGTCCTCACTCCGGACACACTGCAGGGTAGCTGCTCTCAGAGCGTAGTCCTTGAGGCAGCAGCTGGGGAGCCCTTTGCAGAAAGAGGGAATTGTTAAAATCAAATTTTCATTTCAAGTAGAGACGAGGAAAAAAGTACGAGTGACCATTCTAATCACTGTTTTCCCTACTAATTCTGTTATACTAATGATAAAACTCCTCCCCAAGGACCACAATTTGATCACACGCCATTGGACTATTTTTGGAACTTCTATATAGCAGTGTACCATAGCGTGGTAAACTGCATTGCGTCCTATATTATGCTGTATCGCCGCCCCAAGGCTAACCCTGTACTGACTGCTGGCACGTAAACATAAACTAATCAGAACATTAATCTTGCCCGTGCAACCGTGCACTTTTTGAAAGCAGCCCATCTGTGAAGGCTTCCCAATTAGCCGCCGTCATATGGCACAGGATGGAGCAGAACGCCGATACACACCGTCCTTGGCGCACCACTGTACGGGTGGGGAAAATAATAAACAGTATGCGTTAGACTAATCCGCCGTTAGGCTGCGGGATTTTCATCTGCAAAGCCCTGAAGATAAAGTCGAGGCTTTCCTTGAACCAACCATTGTGCATCTCTGAATAGGTTTTTGTGTTTTATCTCCAGCAGAGTGTTTGGTCGGACAAATAGCTCACGTCGGACCGCCAAAAACAAACAGCAGTCGGGAGCATCGATCAGGGATGCACACAGTATCAAACCACAATAGCAGCGAAAACAACAGCAACACAATGGAGACTATAGCGAGGAGTCAACAAAAGCCTCCGCATCCGTCAATCCGACGGAGAAACAGCGTGTTTGTGTGTGTCTTTACCTTGCGTCCTCCTGTGTTCAGCTTTATGGGCGTGAGGAAGGGGTCAAAGATCATGTGGCTGGTCTCGATGTTAACTGGCGACTGCCTCTTCCCCACCGAGCACAGGTTCCAGGCCGAGTTGACCAGCCCCCAGAACGACGGCACTGCAACACAAAAAAGACATGTTCAAAAAGAGGTTGAGAGCGTCTGCAGTGACGAGATAGAGGCGCGTTCCTCCGAGAGGTCGCTGGGCAGAGTTTGTGCTTCAGTATCTTTTTTTTTTTTTAATTCAGACCTTGCCAGACTCACAGCAGGAGAAATGTAATTAGCAGAACTCGACTGATGTGGGGGCTTCTGAAAGCCGGTAGAAATACTCCGGGCTTGGACCTATACAGGTTGACACTAAATTAATTTTTTTTTAATGTTTTAATGTAATCTTTTTTCAAATTCTAAAATTGACATGGATTTCTTACATTCTTGGTGTATCATTATTATTATCCTCATCATCATACTTCATTTTTGATATAAATGTATTTATTGTTTTGAAACTTCTAATAGCAGAATATCTTAATTTCATGGCTCAAACCTGGTGCAAGGGGTGTAGTAAATACATAAATCAGTATGCAGACACACATGCACAGTATAGGCAATACACATACATGGCATACATACAGTACATGCTAATTGTAAGTGAAAGAAATGCAGATAAATATATTAATAAAAAAAGTACTTAAAGCAGCATTGGGTAGAAATTGGAGCAAATATGATTTAAAAAAGTTATTTTTATAAAAACAGTCACTATATCCTGATATTTAGTGCATGAGACAGGTAATCTGAAAAGAAAATCATGTTCCTCTGTGTCCTCCGGTGCTCCTAATGGCATCTGCAAGATTTCACACAACTTGTCAGAAGTGATCTGGAGCCTTGCCATCTCTGAGCAGCTGTCAATCACTCACAAACTCTGATCAGGCGGTCAAAACTAGGCAGCGCTGATCAAATATGAATCAATATTCTGTTATTGTAATGCCTATTTCTCGACTCAAATGTTTTCAGAAACATCTTGTAGTGTACTGTTTAGCTGTAAAATGAGAACGTTTGTGACCAAGCAGCAGGGTCTGAAATTAACTTTCTAAGTATTTTTTTTGATCTTCCACTTTTGAAATCTCTGCACTAAATGAAGGAATGAAATTTGAGATGTGTTGTCATTCAATGTTCAATTTATTTGACATAAAAAAACATTATATGCATGGTAAATTACAGTGTTTAAATTACACCATATCTCCCGGGGGAGCCCCCTATTTTTGGGGGCTGGGAGGTACTGTACACAATACTGTACTGTATTATGTTATTGTCATCTATAGCGATTTTTGGCATAAAAACACACAATTCGAATGATTATTATTATTTAAATATTTACTTTGATTAAAAAAATCTTGGCAAACTGCTTAGAGCTAGTGTTAGGAAGTTAAACAGGTCATAATTCTCTCTCTATTATATATTTTATATTGCTGTGAAAACATCTCCAAAAGAACAACTGGATTTATTCAAGTTTCTCGCCAAACACATAATTTTACGAGATAACATTTGAACACATCATGATAACGTTGTAATTTGATACGGCGTGCATATGCGTCATTGTGCATGCGTAACTGTGGGAAAGAATCAATAAGAGGAATCGATAGTCACGGAGGCATGAGATGCCAGGTAATTGGACAACTGCGGTTCTCTAATCCCATCTCCAGCGTTTTCCCTGCCTGCCAAAGTGGCAGGTGTCCTGATGATTTTACTGGGTGCTAATTTCAGACCCTGCCCGACAGCCATGTCGAGATCAGTTAAGGAAATACCAAGCACCGCCCACCAGCCGGAGCAAATCTCCAAATTTCTTCTTCATGTTGCCGGTGTTATTCCGAAGTCAACGGCAATGGCTTGGCGTGGCCTCACCTGTGTAATATTATGTTGATGACATTGTCATATTGATTACTAATGCGATACAAGCTGGATTTGGCGCCGTGATGCCGTCGGCACAGGTTGCCAAATTTGGCTACTTTTTAAATTTGCCAGAACGAGTCATAATGACGAATGCCAGTTTGACCGGTTGGCATAAAATCGAACTGGTGTAAGCTTGTACACTGGACCGGACCGGCAACACCAGAAATCAACCCAACTCTATGTCCACCTGAGTGGACGTGGTTATTTATTTTCCACGCCTAAAGAGGAATTAAAAACAGTTAATTTATGCATGAAATGGTTTGAAAAATATTGCAGGAATTGTGACAACAACAAAATGAAAAAGCTCTTTATCAATCCTGCAGAAGGACTCAGTCACCTTGGATACTTGGCAGCGTTCATTCTTCACCTATATTTAGGAACCACAAGTCATTTAATTTTGAACACTATAGGCTCCAATGTGCCCTTATCCATCCATCTTGAAGATACAGCAGCTAGTCCTAGACTGCCGGGGTGAGAATCACGAAGCTTAGTGGGCGAAACTGATCCGCAGTGACTTTTAACAATTTGGTCAAAACCTCCCTCTGAACAGAGGAAGTATTAGAGAAGTGGAATGAGCCTATAATCAGCTAACACATAGAAGACTGAGAGGACAGGATGGCACAGTGAGAGGATGTCAGCACTGTGGGTGTGATGGGCATCTCAGCCAGTCATTCTCTTATGTAAGACTTGGCCAGCGGGGACCAAGAATTCCATCTCTTCAACAGGGTGGGAGGCGAAGGCTTCTCGCCACTACAATATCTGCCAGAGGCCTAAAGCTGTATTTTTCCCATTTAGGGAACACGGTATTACACGGAGATGAGTCACTGGAATTGTGTCTCCACTGAGATTTTTTTGCCGGAAAATTTTGAAGAGAAAAAAATGCAAATTCGTGATGAATCAGTGGGAAGCAGACACGGCAGCGTAAATTCGGAGCTGAACCTCGGCAAGTCAACAAGTCCTACATTTACAGTGGTTTGCGGTGCTCACAGACACGCTCTGGGGAGAAAGCACTACATCACTGTTCAGATAAAAGCACGGAGTCAAGAGAAACATCCATCACCCTTTCCACCATGAACACGGTGTCAGCTGGGGGGGTGTGTGCAGATTTCACGCTGTTTCCCACGATTAATAAATATCAGCAGAAAGAATTGGTCTAAAGTAACTCAGCAAAACACAAGTGATCGAGCTGCTACCTTAAAGCTGCACCGCTAAATATCTTATATTCACATCAGGACTGTCAACCGACTCAACTAATTCATCGAGATTAATCTTCAAAGGGAGATTTGCAAAGTATTTAATACTCTTATTAACGTGGAAGTGGACACATGTATGTATATATTTATTATTGGAAATATATTAAAACAAAAAAATTACAAATATTGTCCAGAAACCCTCACAGGTACTGCATTTAGCATTAAAAAAATAATTTCACCTATGTATCGCGATTTTATTTTCACGATTTTGATGGCGATTTTTTCATGCCAGAATCAATTTATTTGTTTCATTTGAGTCTATGCGGAGGTAGAAGGAAGTCCTGTTCCGAATCTGTCAAACGGCCGGCAGCGAGCCAAAACCAGAACGTCGAAAACGGCGGAGGGTCGGCGTGGATACAACCTGCACCCTCACATTTTAAATCTAGAGTGATAAACACTACACATACAGTATGTAAGTATGGAAACACTTTGGGTTTCACACATTGTCAGGAAAAGCAGAGCTGGACATCACGGCTAAAGCTGCATGCTAACTCCGTCATGGACGGGAAATTTTATCGTATCTCGGTAATGTGCGATCAAGCCATCTGTCACTCTCATCTCCGTGGTCAAATGGGCCGACGCTACAACTGTAGAGCACCCATATACTGACATTTATGTTAAATGCATTCAAACGGCCCCGATGGAGCTGACAATGGATGTATAAAGAGAACGCAGCTGACGGGAGAGCTAGAGAAGGACTTGGCAGTAAGAGGAAGTATACACGTGCGACTACATCCGGTTTTCAAAATAAGGTGTTAAAAAAGGGAACTGTATATACAAAATACATAAATGGAAATAAGATTGATTGGATTATATTCACCAGAAATATAACAAATTATATGTCCCCTTATATGTCCCTCAGAAAATACAACTCATTTGTGAGGGAAATGTCTTTTTTTGGGTTTCTGGAAAAAAAAATGTAATAAATAATGCCTGACAATGACTGATATATTTGACTTCAGGACATCTCTGACTACATACATGCTGAATATCAAACTTTTTTACATTATTATTTTAGATATTTTTCAAAGTAAAAGTCACTAAAAGTGTATGATTCAACTTTTTCCTATGGTCTAGTGTTAAAAAAGTTAACAAAAATTGTAATAAATCCTAATATTGAATTACAATACTCGTAGAATCGCAATACTTTAAAATCGCAATACATATCGAAGTATCGTGATAGAAATTGAATCGGGAGAGATGTGAATCGTCCCAGCCCTACTAACCTGGGTGTCTGTTTCCAACCTTTCTGATCGTCTGAGTGCTGTTGTGTGGACTTCCATTAAGGGATTTCTCTGCGTTTCTAGATTCAGCACTTGGTGAATACAATGCTAGTATTACCAATAGGAATGATGATTTACGTTACACAATGAGACCTAAGTTGTAATAAACCAGAATAACCATTGAAGCCACTTAAAGCAACACAGAATAGATAATAAAATGTTGAATCTTTTGAATATCTGGTTTTGAATGTGATGTAGGAAATGTGGACTAACAATAAATCCTTCTCATGTTTCTTTAATCCACTTGAAGGTCATGAGGTCACAAGCTGGGCTCAACATACATACCCCGGGCCTTTCATTGCTTATAAAAGACTTTCCTTGAAGCTTACCTCTTATTTATCAAACTAAAAAATCTCTAAATCTAGCAGGCCTTAATACAAAACCAAAAATAATCTCATTTTATGTTTCAGATCACTTTGAAATAACCATCCGGACTTGATCCTTCACTGACTGACAGATGACAAAAAGGTCCACTATAGATAACAGGGTGGTGAGACATAAGCTATGGCATACTGTAGGGACCTTAGTCACACGGCACTGAGTCACACTGCAATAAAAAGCTTTTCTTGGTAATGCTGCTAAAGGTGGGAGTTCTTTCTGTGAGCTGTCAATACTTTGAAAAAAAAAAAAATCTATATATTTCGACCTGCACAGCACCAGAAAAATAGTAAATACAGCTTTCTGAGATATGCCTTTAAACTTGACCTCAAGTACAATGCTGTACATTATGCTGACTTTCAGAGTCCTTACACACCAGGAGGCGAGTTGCTGATTTTATTCATGTCAGCAGAGTGTGGCAGCAGCTTTGTCTGCCAGTCCAGCAGCAGCAGCAGCAGCAGCAGCAGCGGTGGCAGCAGCAGCGGCATGGGACTAGATGTGTGGTCGCCGCCGGCCGCTCACTTGAATCGTTCTCCATTTCTGCCACTTGTACATGAGCCTGATGAACTTTGGCAGACTGGCCCTCTCGAGCTCGGAGCACTGAAGTGTAATGTTTGACCGAGATGCGGGAGGAGTCTCTGGCGGTTCTGTCGAGCTCTGTGTAACGTATCAGTGGCAGCTAAAGCTACTTCATGGGTGTGAAAAGGCCAAATTTCTTAAGGGGAGCTCATGGGTTTGCTACAGGAGTAGTAACAGGAACTGTCCCTCCATTCACCAGAGAAAAGGCTTATCACAAAATGCTTCCATACAAGTCACAGAGCTCACTGAATGGTTTGGAATCGACAAACAGCTTTTGCCCTAAATCATGAGTTGCTGAGGTGCATTCAATTCAAACACAATTCCGAGAGATACCAGACTGAATCTCAACATTATTATTTATTTATTTGTTTTCTAAAATGTATCATAATTTACTTTACAACAGTATGTATGAATAATTTACATTTTTATATACTGGAAAAAATGCACAGTCCACCTAAACACCTGGCCAATATACACTTTAGTCATGTAAATTATCTTAGCATGTGCCCGTTCGGGGCGTCGCAGTTCGGAGCATGTGCTCGTTCAGGGCGTGGCAGTTTGAAGAACCATTAATCGCTCGTTGACTCTACTGAAGCGAAGGAGACTTTGGTTGTAACGTTACTATATCCAGCATCCAGCAGTAAAACTGATGTGCAGTCAATGAGCGACGGTCTGTACAGGCCTGCTGTGGACGACATGGACGACTTAGTCCACAGAGCCCTGAAGCCCAACCCCACTACTGCGCTGAGGTCTGCTCCCTTGTTTATTCAACGTTTTTTTTTATATTGAACATGTCGAAGCTCCCCAACTTCGAGACTGCACGTCCATGGGTCCCCACCAATACACCCAACAAGTGTGAAGTCGACCGGATGAACAGTTCTTGAGATATACGAAGGACACAGACATGCAGAGATTCCTTGTTTTATAAGTAGATACAGAATCGCACATTTTTCTTTAGTCTTTATATTCTTTTTTCTAATTCATATTTTTCTAATAATCATACTAGCACAGCCTCAAGAGGACTCCTCCTGGCATTTCATTGCACATATTGCATGTGAAAAATAAAAAACCTGTGAATCTGGAATCATATGCAATTTTGATTGGCTATAAATTGCATTGGTAATGATCCATAAACCACGTTGTACCATGGGACATAAAATCCTCACTTCTGGCAACATAGACCAATGAGAACCAGCCATTCATAAGCTAGTGTGTTAGCACGTCATGATAAAGCCACCCAGCAAGTGCTGTTCAGTTCAATTCCTGCCGTTGCTAAAAAATGTACTCCGTCACTATCTGTACACAACAGCAAAACGGAAAGAAAATCACATTACAGATGGGTTGAATCATCATTTGTTAAAGGTAGCATTGAGTAAGGAAGTAACCTGTTTCATCTGGGAGGGAGGTTCCAGGGAGAGAGAGGGAGAGAGGGAGAGAGAGAGAGAGAGAGAGAGAGCTGATGCTTCTGATGCAAAAGTCTTCATGAAAATGACAGGAAATCCATGTGCAGGATGGGAATTGTACTGTGAGCGAATCGATCCATTAAACCCGGGCCCCTTGTCGTAAACGCACACATAATTATTAGCCATTGATAGATTCCTGAATGCAACTACAGCGGCAAGGGACATCACTCACTGCTGACAGAGGCACAAGCACCTCCGTCAATATTCCACAAGACACCCTCCTATAGCTCCGGTACCTCCTAAATTTCACTTAGGCGGGCTCGCGAGCGTTGGAAGCCACTTTCATTTCTTATTGGCGAGCTGTAAAAGTGGACAAGGATATATGGCGTGGCCTTTCGCGGATGTCGGACAGAGTGGATGACGTGTAATGTGCGAGTGAAAAGGGCAACTGAGGGTGGGAGGCTTCTGTTTCATGGCCGGTCGTCATCACAACTTCCTTATCAAAAGGCCCCCATCGGCAATTAGGATCGCACACGGTGAAATATGGTTTGGGCTTGTTTTAGCAAAATAAGGCGAAGAGTGAACAGTATTCGCGGCAGTTGAGCAGACAACTTAAAACAATGATCACCATTTCCAGCCTCTTGCGACATACTGCATCTACTTGTCATCTCTCTCAAACAGTAAGTACTGTAGTATACATGCACAGGAGAATACAGTTATAGGTCCATAACAGTGTCTCCGCTAGTGTTTCCTCCTTAACTTCACATAACGTATACTGTAGAGGTAAACACAGGGCCAGCTCTAGCCCTGGCTCTAGCCCTTTTTGGTGCCCTAGGCGAGGTTTGGAGCCCCCCCAAATTTCTTTGAAAATTCATGTTACAAAAACTGTAAAACAGTGGAATCTATATATAAATATAATATTTGCCAAGTGCCCACAAGCATTTATCAGTTTTGGAAAAAATTGAAGCTCCACGTGCTACACATATTGAACCATCTACATTTTTACAAGCTCTACTTACAACCTCTCTTCCTCCTCTCTGTGCTCCGGTTTAAGCAGCCTGCATTTAAGTTGAAGTTTCGCTGAATTTTTGTCACGCGACTGTTGGTGTCAGCAGAGTCATTCATGGCTTCCCGGTTGCGCTAAGGAGCGAAGAACTTTATTTATTTTCCAGGATGTGGTTAGTTCGAATGATTTATTTTTGGCGAAATTTTAAATTAGACATGTCGATTAGAATGATTTTGATGAAATATAACGATTTTAAGCTTAGATTCGATTGGGTTTTTTTCTGACGGAAGCGTTCGTCTCACATGATTCGTTCAAGGGCCGTCGGAAATTTTAAAATCCGACGATAAGTTCTGCTTTCACAGTTTCTGGCTATGATAAATGGTAGGGATGCACCGATACAAGATCGGATTTCGGGCCGATAATGACTGAAATAGCTGGATCGAGTATCGGTGACAACGGGGCCGATCTATTCTATTCAGTTCTGTGTTTATATACTTTATACATTATATACTGGAATTTATATTCCTGTTTAAGTTTTGACCAATGTGTTGCTGCATTAGAAAGGTTTACTTTTTAATTGTAATTCCTGTTAATTTAGAATATTTTTTTACCAAGTTGCTGGTGTGCAAAATGTATTATTTTAACAATAAAGAACAATTAAATAAATGCATATCTATGTATTTATTGGTCACATTTACTTTTACAACCAGCTTGACGGTTTTGGGTTTCAGAAGGAAATCATCAATCAATCACCCACTTTAAATTGGTCCTATTCTCCATATTCTGTTTCCTCATCACTGAGCGTACCTTACACCAGAACTGCATTTGGGTAAATAGTGGAATCTACGTCCATGAGGAGGAATGTGACACTGTTGTCCATTACAGCCTTGACATTATTTAGTTTGACAGAATAGGTGTTTTCCACATAAATATCTTGCCTTACTGCTCAGTCCTCAGTCATGCGTGGGTGTGTGAGGCCATGTTTGCAGACTAATTATGCGGCTGCCTCGGCCGGGTCTGAGGTGCGCGCTGGGTCGTCCCTGTGGGCTTATTAGAGTTCAGGGTTGCGGTGAAGGTGGGATCCAAGGTCTGAGGAGACGCTCGCCGGACAATTAAACCCTACATTAATTACTTCCATGGCCGAGTATCTCACAGATAGTCATGTAGTTATACATCCGAAGCCTGGAGGGACACAGTTTCTCATTAATGGAGAGCGGCTTCGGAGAAGTGCATTATATGGACGTACGCAGACGCGCCCAAAGGGGGTTGAGGCTGCACCCAAGCCAGGAAAAGTATATCTATAACCAGACACTGTGCTACAACTACAAAAAGTAAAAGGCAACTATTCCCAAATGACTATCTAAGAAAAACATATGCATGCACACAGGAAGACCGGTGTGGCCGGCTGCAAGAGGTATGCATTACATTAAACAGGCCTCGGCGCACAGATAGCCTTAATGAAATGTCTTTATTCTGTCAACTGGCTATGGATGAAAAGTTAGAGTAATAGTCTTTGGGAAACAGGAGGGAATTGGAGAAAAGCAAAGTGCACACACACACACACACACACACACACACACACACACAAAGACACACAGTCTGTCTCTCTCTCTCTCTCTCTCTCCCAAATACCCAGATGCATTCTGTACATCAATTTCTTGGACGAGCATCAAGAAAAGTATAAAAAAGTGCCTTCCTTTTGTAACTGCTGACGCGAAGCTGGGTTGCAAATTTGCCTGCAATGGGAGAAGGAAAGAGAGAGAGAGAGAGAGAGAGAGAGAGAGAGAGAGAGAGAGAGAGAGAGAGAGAGAGAGAGAGAGAGAGAGCACTGGAGGAAACCTAACAGCTTGGGGATAAATGCTTACTTAAGCAGGTATGGAAACCAACATCTTAATGATAATGAATGTCTAAAAGCAGCATTAAAGGAGCTGTCATATTCTGCTAGCTCTCAATTTGAAACACTGCTCCGGCGCTGCGGGTTCCATCTTGTGTACTCACTAGGTGGGGGTGGGGGGGGGATTTTTAGCAGACATTTTGGTTGCGAACAGAAGGAGATATGTTTTGTATAAAAGGCTCTGGACACGGACCAGGTGCAGTACATTTAAGGAAAACGTTGTCAATGTTTTTTTTTGAGGCAGAGTGAATTTGGAGACCGTAAAATTGAGAGAATTAGATGCAGTTTCTGGCTTGGTGATTAGAAGAGGTATTTTTTTGTAACAGTGGCTGCTTGAACAGGACACCAGTGCAGTGGCATATTCAGGGACAAGATTTAATGGCAGCCAGATAAACATAACTCAGGCATAATAAAGAGGAAAACAACAGAAAGGTAACTCACTGTTTAATACCCAGAGTGACGTCACCCATTGGTTTGTGGACTACAGTTTTGAAGCCTTGAGTTCTGCAATTTGGCCGTCCCCATCTTGTTTTTTTGGAACCAGACGTGACACGAGAGGGTGGAGCTAAGTACAACCAAACATTGAACAAGACATTTCTAGGCGTCCAAAAAGGTTATAATTAACTTTCATGAACTGAAAACACACTGTGAAAGGGTTAAAGTTGTAAGACGAAAACACGGACAACTCCCACACCGGACAATGGCGTGGTAGCAACCTGTCAATCACAAGGTAGCCACGCCCTAAAGCATCCCTTGCTTTATGGTCGATATGTTTACAATGTTTACTGAGGTAACAAATCAAGTGAGAAGTAGGCTCATTTTCTCATAGACTTCTATACAGTAAATGCAGTACCTGTGAGGGTTTCTGGACAATATTTGTCATTGTTTTGTGTTGTTAATTGATTTCCAATAATAAATGTATACACACATTTGCATCAAGCAAGCATATTTGTCCACTCACATGTTGATAAGAGTATTAAATACTTCTCTAAATTTCTCCCCCATTTTGAACAGATAAAAAAATGTGCGATTAATTTGCAATTAATCGTGATTAAACCAAGGACAATCATGTGATTAGTTGCGTTATTTGCCTGTGTTTTTTTTTATTTGCAGTGTGTTGAGCTCTGAGGTGCAACCATGGAAAGAGGCTGACGGAACAGAAGGCAGACAGTGAGCAGTTCAATGCAAAGCAACTGCATTTCATATATGAAGTTCAGAAATAATGATACTATTCATTAGACAAGCTTACAGGCACATGCAATGTCTATGTTATTACTGTTTAAGTGACTGGAAACTCAACATTCTAGTGCTGAAATCAGAGCTGTTTCTAGAGACTAGCGCTCGCTGCAGAGAGATCAGGACCCTGGACAGCTCCAGCTGAAAGAGTGGGAGAGATTGGCTGTGTCTGAAATTACTCCCTACACAGTATGCTACCTGGTGCACAAGGTCTACTTTCCACTATTTCATTTGAGTATCTACATTTTCAAAGTGTTAAATGTATGCAATACTACTCTTCACCCTGACATTTTCCTGACCGCTCTTTGAATGATCTTATTAATCTCTTGAAAAAGCACATTTTGCTTCTAATGAGGATCTGAAAACACAAACAGTCGGTGCTGCAGGTGCTATCAGGTCGTGGCAGAGACTTTTATCACCTGGTCCACAGTAGGTCTCATTACCACAGTTCATCAATAGCCCCTTTTTATCAGCTGTGGCATTAGCGCTAATGGGGCTAACACTGGCGCTGCTGATGGATGGCAGGACGAACCGTAAATCAGCAGGTTGCTATTACAGGGCAGGGTGCCGCGGGTACTTGAATGTCTTTCAAGACGCACGTGTATTGAGTGGTGTTGAGTGAATGCATCTGTGCATCTGTGTGTGAGACAGAGGGAGGGAGGGAGGCAGGCAGGTAGAAAAGGAAGTGTACATCGAACTATAAAGCAAGGAATCTGCCTGTCTGTGTGTCCTTTGCATATCTGGAGAACCGTTCGAGCGATCTACTACACAATTGGCGGGTGTATTTCTGTAGACCAGAGGACGTGCAGTGTTGAATTTGGTGCAATTTGGAAAAGTTCAATATTATAAACTTGGAATAAAAAAGCACACGATGCTCTGTGCAGCAGCAGGGGTGGGGCTTCAGGTCTCTGAAGACTGAGACGAGCATGTCGTCCAGAGCAGGCAGACCCACAGCTCCACGCTCCCGACGAGACACGAGAACCCCCGACAACGCTGCAAACATCAATACCAGGAGGCTACCGGGAGCCAAGCAGCTCATTGACAGCCGTTCACTTTACAACCGGATTGTTCTTCACTTCCCTGGAGTCAACATGAGTGGATAGCCAACTGGAAGCAGAATCGAACCAGAGTGTATTTCACCTGTGTGATTGTGAGTATGCTGCGGGTGTGTTTTCCCCCATGAGTAAGACTGTATTTCGCCGATGTAAAACTTGATACTAACTTATAACACACTAACGGTACCGCCAGCAAAATACCTCCACTAATTAAATCCAAGCTCTAATATTACGTGATAAACGGGGTGCTTTGAAACAAGCGACTAATACGCCTATTTGGCAATTACTTCCGTTAAGTGTATTTAACCGATGTAAGACTTGATACTAACTTATAACACAATAACGATACCGCCAGCAAAATACCTCCACTAATTAAATCCAAGCTCTAATGTTACGTGATAACCGGGGTGCTTTGAAGAAAGCGACTAATACGCCAATTTGGAAATTACCTCCGTTAAGTGTATTTCACCAATGTTTCTGACCGCGAGTCACCACAACCTGGGTGTGTTTTTCAGGGGCGGATTTAGTGATTCAGGGGCCCCAAGGGCATCTAACTTTACTTTTTTTTTTACCCTGGGAATGTTGATATTGGCAGTGGTAGAAGAAGAAGAAAACTCAAAACATTTTTACTAAAGTAAAACTATATGCTATTATGAGTAAAACTATTAATTACCGCAGAGTAAAAGTCCTGCATTCAAAAGTTTACTTCAAGTGATGAGTAAAAGAGAGGTATTATCAACACAATGTATTTAAATTTACTTAAATGTCTGTTCAAGGTGGAGCCTTCAATTCTAATATGATAGTTTTATGAATAATAAAGAATGTGAATAATTGAATTGTTATATTTTGTGAGTCAAATCTGAATCTGCAACGTAACCATTAACATTTCTCAGTCAGGTAAATGTAGTACTACAATGTTACCACAGTCAGTAGTATACAGTTGAGTTGCATATTTTTGAAGTGCTTTGGAGGCCCTTTGTAAGTTATTTTGGGGTACAATGAGTTAGAATAGTAACATGATTCAATAGCTGTTTGTGGCCATTTTAGCTGGGGCCTCAGGCAGTCCAATTTTTTCCCCGCCTTTCCACGTTTCAGCAACATTATGCCCGAAATGCATATCTCAATTCACCTGGAACTACCACACATCACAGAAGCTAAAGACACTCTAACTGCCATTTCACTGAAACTCGAAATGTACATTGTACATTTACCTACTCATTTTTGACCTGCTCTAGAGACTCGGTGCGTTTCCAATGCGGCTGTGTGGTCACGCCTTTCCAAGTTAATAAATTATTAAAACATCAATTATCTGCGTAATTTTTTTCATTTTCTAAGCTACAGTGCAAAGCAGCACTGCTTGACCTCTGATATAAAAGCCATTTTGGATTTGTTACGGCCAAGAAATTGCATTTGCAGCTCCTGAGCTCGGGAGCAAGAGTGTAGTGGGAACGCCTGAAGACAGAACGAGTCCAATGTGTGTGTTCATGTGTGAAGCGGCTGTGTTGAGTGTGCGCTCTCTGGGAAATGGTCAATGACAGTGGGCCTTGTTTGTGCTTGTCCTTCCGATGCTGTGGTAATCCTGCTGGCCCGGCGCAGTGTGAAGGCCTCATTAGCACTGCCCAGTCAACAGAACAATAAACATGCCAGTCAAGCTAACTCCACCTGTCATGTTGTTAATGGTGTGGGATATACGAGCTGGCGGCCGGCAGAGGCCTTCGCTCTCAGGGGCGTTTTAACAAATACGACGTCCCTCGAGGTGGGGTGGATCTGGATGGGGGAGTGATGGAGGAAGAGGCTGTGGAGCACTAAAGGAGGGGATTTTTTCTTCTGACATCATGGGGTATCGGGACTGGATGGGAGATGTTGCCTGGAGGTTCAGGGGGAAGGTGGTAAAACACATGAAGGTGTCTCAGCACATTTCCCACTGAGCGAGAGGGAGGCGTCCTCTAAGGGCAGACAGGATGACAAAATGTCTCCGTGGTTAGAAGAAGGTCCTGGGTTTGATCATGGATGTATAAAGAGAACTGGATACAGCGTTGGAGGCCGGCTCCCGTTCATTCCTATGAGTTGCTCAGTGGCACATGAAGCCAAAATGGCTCGACTGCCGAGTGATAAAGTACCCGTGTCATCCGGCGATCTTCTGCATCTATTGGGCCCATAGAGCAGGCGCAGTAGCGTTTCCTTTAACTCTACCTCCCAGTCCTCAGTCTGGGTGTCATTCACATGGAAGGGAAAATAACTATGGCTAACTATGTGGCTATTAGTGCATTTTACAACTTATAGGACTTAATGATTTAAATAAGGGCTATTTGAGTGTTCGTACTGGGGAGTTGATTTACCTCAATAAAAACGATCCGCAGATTTACAGACGTCTCTTTCCAAATGTAAGTCTATGGGAAAAAGTATTTTTGGGTACAATGGCATCACGTGAAAGAAATGGAAATTGTAGTACCGCCGTTTGTCCACTACGAAAATTAGCTTCAAAGCCTGGCGCTCTTGCTGGGGGCTTGGGTTTGATGCCTCTGGCTGGGGCCTTTCAAAAGGTTTCATGTCTCACAATGTCAATGTGGGTTTCCTTTGGGTGCTCCAGTCTCCTCCCACAGTTCTAAGACATGCATTTTAGGTGAAAGGGTGGAAATCGGCCCATTGGTCCAAATGTTCTTTGGCGATGTGTGTCAATATGCTTCAAATGAACTTTGTTTAGAAGTGACGATGCGTCCAAGAACGCTGTGCGTGACAGTAGTAGTTGTATGAAGAATAAAACTGGAATTACCGCCTCGTGGTTGTATTCCACCGCCAACCAGCCAAAATGTCATCACTTCATCATTTTGTCTTAGTTAGACATTTGTGTTAAATTGTCATAATTAGCAATAATTAGAATTCTTGAGTTATGGCCAAAAATGTGTTTTATGAGGTCACAGTGACCTTTGATGAACACATTCTAATCAGTTCATCCATCCTTGAGTCCAAGGGGATGTTTGTGCCAAATTTGATGAAAATTCCCTCCAGGTGTTCCTGAGATATCACGTTCACGAGAATGGCGTACAGACAATCTGAAAACATAATGTCGTCGGCGTGGAGTCATAAAAAGATATCTCCAGAGAGTTCAAACCCTGCCTACTTTCATACCTTCACACCTTTCCAATCGTTGCATCATTGCACAAAATTAGTTTTACAATATCATAAACTGCTCTGTGGCTGGGGCCTTTCAAAAGGTTTCATGTTCTCACAATGTCTATGTGGGTTTCCTTTAGGGCGCTCCGGTCTCCTCCCTCAGTCCTAAGACATGCATGTTAGGTGCAAAGGTGGAAACTGCACGTGGGTGTAAATGTGTTTGGCGATGCGTGTTAAGGGTTCAATATGCTTCAAACGAACCTGATTTAGAAGTGACGACACGTCCAAGAAGAACACTGTCTTATGCATGACAGGAGTAGTTGTGTGAAGAATAAAAAGAGATATCCTCAGAGTTCAAACCCTGCCTACTTTCATGCCTCCACACACCTTACCAATCGCTGCATCGCTGCACAAACCCTTCCTGATTTTACCATCAGAAAGTGGACTTTGGACCCTGTTAAAAAAGCACTTTGTTTGAAGCATACCGGTGGCCCAAAGGCTGTGATCAGGCCAACATTAGCAATACTTCAAAAACAAATAAAAAAATTCAACCTTCCAATTAATTTCATGCAGAGGTCTCTGCTTTGCCACAGCAGATGCCCCAACACAAAGCACTGCATTGACTGATCAAATTCCTTTTCAGGTTGAATGTACTTCCACTGTTTCACTTGTGCTTGTTATGGCAAGCTAAGTTGACCATGAACAATTTCCACAGTTGTCAAATCCAGTTTAATAGTAGTATAAACTGCTCTGCAGGGTTTTGGCTTCTGGAACAACCTTCAGAACAAATCAGACCAGTAAGTGGCACAGCAAAATTAATTTGCACATCCCTTATTGCAAAATAGGTGGTGCACTAAGCTTAATGTGGCCACTTGCAAGAGTAGCTACTGTGGTTGGGGAGCCAACCGATAACATGCTGGCCAATCTCTGAACCCATCGGCTTCCTTTCTGATGACGGATAAGCCTCTGAGGGCAAGGGGCTTTATTTTTGGGGTTCTGGTGTAGCCAACGGATATCTGGGCCAAGACTTCCTTTTTCTGTTCGCTGCTCATTGCTTGAGACGCGACACTAGAGTTGAGAGACGACGTGTACGACCAGATTGTTTCACAAAAGCGAAAACATCGTCAGGCGATAGACGGTGGGTTCCCAGATTGCATTTCGGCCAATGCGTCCCACCTCTTTTGCTCTGCACACAGACCGTTTACCTGCATTCAACCAAACAAACAAAGCCTGCTCAAATTGGTGATTTGTCATCACTACTCAGACTACAAACGGGAACCGGAACGCTTCCGATGCCAAATCTTGTCCCGTTGCCTACAGATTCTAAATGTGAATGCAGAATCTGTTTATAGGGATTACATGCTGGCTAGCCAGTAACATGTTACCGCTACCGAACTACAATAGTTCACCATACTAGTTTTTAATCTTGCTGATGGGGAAGCAACTGAGGTAACAAGGCAGCAATGCCAAAAAAGTGAACAAACTTTATTCCGGAGACAAATTTCAGCAATTGACTCTTGTCTCACGAACAATTTGATGGTGTGACACAGCTAATATTCCTCCATCTAAGACTCCCGCTAGCTGTTCCTTCAATGGCGGAATACTGTCAAAGCAGTTTGCAATAGCTCAGTGGTGCAAATTTACGAGTCAACGAAGTTGAACTCTACGTGAAAGCTTCATGCAGATTCACTTTGTAGTGTATCCACTGACCGAGGCAATTCCATTAAAATGAACTGATTTCGGATTGAAATTTAACCGTTATAAATGCTGGTGTGACCGGGCCCAAACTCATAAGATGAATTCAAACTGGACTTCCTGGATCATATTTCATCTTCTCCATGTGAAAAAAAAAGACTGGCAGTGCAGCAGGAGGGATGCCAATGCAGAAAAAAAATGCAGGATCGTACAGCAAAAAAAGTTGAACCTGGACGACGCAACAATCTTTTCAGTGCACGCTTAGCTCACTTAACATGTATAAAATGGATGGATGGCTAGAGACAGTTTAGGACTGTGTGTTTGTGAACACAGGAAACCAATTTAACTTGTCAAAGTAAAATAAGTGACGGAACAGATGGGAAACTGTCACCAAAGTGCCACAGTGTACCTAGATTTTACAGCAGAGTAAACAGACACTGTGTCCTCTTCTGAATATTCAGTAGGACTTTACACAAAAACACAAGTTATAAATAACAAATTGGTAGTTACTTAAACATAGTTAATAGATATTTTACTGTTAACAAACGATGAAATAATAAGTAATGTCTACTTGTGATTAGCAATGCTATAATTGATGTTATTTTCACAGTTTATTGTTGTACATATTAAAGCATTTTATATACTATATATATATATAAAAGTATTTGTTAATGATTAGGAAATTACTTGTAAACCTTTAAGAAATTATTCATAAAACATCTCTAAACATTACATAGATAGATATTTTACAACATTTTTATGGTTAATAATTGGTATGTAAACCGTCTATAAACATTATTTGGATGGCAATTATAGGTTTGCAACTGATGATTACAATACCTTGTTATATGGTTAATAAATACTTTGTAAAGCATCTATAAAGAATATTTAGATAGATAGTTAATACTTTGTTAATAATTGGTTTCTGGTCTATCTATCTATGCATTTAAAGTTTATAGATGTTTTACAAATTATTTCATAAAGGTTTACAAATAATTTTGTAATTACTAACAAATAGTTAATACATTATATAAAATGTTACATGTATTTGTGCAACAATCAAGCCTTATTAGTGTACTGATGTAATCAGGATGCAATTTATATCGTCCCTTATCAGCTATGATACAATATAGAATTTCTAAACTAATTATTTAACAAAATAATGATAAAATAAAAAATTATAGCATTACTAATAATTACTAAATATTATTAATTATCTTTTCATTGTTTGCTAACAGTGAAATAACTATTAACTCATTTTAATTAACCATCAATTTACCATTTATAAATGACGGTTATTATAAAGTGTTACTGAATATTCACATAACAGTCGATGGAAGAAAAAAAAACACTGATGTGTGTTATTTTTTGCCAGCTTTTCTAAAAAAAACATGTGCCCCATTTTGATAGAAGCAGCTCAATAATGAATAATAAACCGACTGCGGGTGACAAAATATTAGTGCGCTGAACCACAGCAGTCGGGCTTCTCACATTACATGAGCAACTTGTCCTTATCGGAGTTGTGATGCAGCTAAAGAGTCTTATCCCTCGCAGACAGACAGAGAGGGTGTCAGTCATTGACTGTGTTAATTACTGGCAGATCTTTGAGGGCAGAGACCCTAGACTCCACTTGGAAACCCAACCCCCCCGACTGATAGACACCTTGCGACTCGCCGCAAAAATGTGCTTTTATCCTCGGGAGCTTCGCGTCACTAACTCAGCCCCCGTGGAGACTAAAGACAGGTACGAGCAAGAAAAACAACCCAGTAATAATTACCTAAAGGTAAAAAAGATCTGCCTCTCTGCCAATCTGTCCTGGGGATAATCTGCTTTTTTGCAGATAGCTACGCCGTGAAGCCGTCTGTATTAAAAAACAGGTGGACGTCTTGCGGGGGGAAAGTGAACATAATAGACTAAATGTTTAATGGTTCCTCTTAAAAAAAAACAGGAGTTTGTGATATTGGCTTAACGCACCACGAGGGTTGGCGGTTTACACAGCAGAGCTGAGTGAAACAAACCCTTGCTGCATAGCGGCAGCAGAATGAGATTGAGCGCTGGTTTTTCCTTCCAGTTTCCCACAGCTTTGTGTCTCCATTTCAATCGCAGCGGGGAAGCTCGGGCCTCCTCGGCGGGCCGTGTCATTACATTTTATTGTGGTTCGCTTGACTACGTGGCAAGCATGTCCAAGCATGTATGTGGGCTTATATGTATAGCTTCAGATCCCTGGGGGGGGGCATGCGGGGGGTAATCTCTCTCAGGTCTAGCTCCAATTGGACCCCTAGTCTATACGGATGATAGGAGGAACATGATTAAAACACGCTGTGGCGTTCACTCTGGTCCTCAGGGGGGTCAAAATGAAACATCTCTTGAAGGAAGCAAAATGAGAAAAGCCGGGAATAGAAGCAGAATTAACAAGCAGGGGGGGAAAGAAGCTCCACGCTCCTGTTATCTGTATTCTTTCTGTATATATAAAGAGGCAAAGTCCCGCCCATTCCTGTGGAACAACCATGGGACCTTTTACTTCGTAAAAGATATGAACGGTATAGTGAAAGGCGAGAGACATTTTGATCCCGTTTGACTTGCGCCATGAGTCACACACGTTTGTCAAATTAAAACTACATTTTTGCAAGTCAAGAAAGTCGAAAGTTTGTTGTAAAAGTATCAGACTGTGAAAAAATACGCCATTAGAAAGACGACACACCCAAAAGTGTGGTAAGTGTTGTCTCTCTCTCTGAATCTACCATGTCTGTGTGTTTCCTACTGGGATGTACTCACACCACCAACGGGTCTCACTCGTTCTTTCTCTTTCCGGCTGATAAAAAGACCAGGAGTCGCTGGAAAAAACACATCAGATGGCATCACATGACAGACACGGAAGTTGTAGTACCACCGTTTGGCCACTACGAAAATTTGCTTCACAATACAGTTAGCAGAAAGCTAAACTATTAGCAACATTTTCTCTCCATCTCTGAAACGCTTCACCGATATTATAGATATCGATAGCTCGCTAGATCTCAAATGTATGCCATATCGATTTTGGCGCCCGACCACACAGCAAGATAACATTTTAGACGCGTAACTTTAGCCCACTATACTCTGAGATGCTTCATGTTTGCCTCCAGTCTTTCCTTTCGCTTTGCCTCCAGCTAACACTGACGACGTAATCACGACGTCGGCTGTAAAGCGGTCCATTGTTCAGTCTGAGTGATGCCGTCCCCTAAGTGGCTGCCGGTGACGACAAAACCCAAAGCCATTGAAACCCAAGTCGATAGTGAGTGGATCGTCTCTTGAACCCCAGAGAGTCTCACCCGGTGAACAATCAGTTGGGTAAAGCCACTGTCTCTGAAAGGATGCTGATAAGTCGCTGACTGAATCCCATTTGGCAACGCACCCTGAATATTAAAGACCTTTTTTTCTAAATGTGGCTATTGACTGAAGGACCCGTTCCAGACTAATGAATCCATTTCCCGCTTTTACCTCTCTCTCTCTCTCTCTCTCTCTCACTCTCTCTCTCTCTCTCACGAGCACTGAATTTAAAAAAAAAAAAAAGACCTTTACACCAAAAAAAAAAAGAGAGAATTACCACCGCTAATCTCTTGGTTTAGCGCCTGATAAGGTCCGGTAATAGAAATCATTGTGCTGCTTTCATGTCCCCAAAAAAGAGGACTTCAATACCGGCAGACAATGAGAGCCCATATGCTGCCGCTTCTTCTTCTTCTTCTTCTTCTTCTTCAGCTCATTTCAGAGGGGGGGAAATATTAATAATGGCTCTTCTTTTGACTCGGCCTGCCACTGTGTGGGTTGTTTTAAGCATAATGGCAGCCGAGTGACAGCGTCGACGGTGCTCTTCCACCCGCTCTCTTTCCCACACTCGCACACGCTGTCCCTGCTAATGAAGCGACGGAGGGTATTAGAGCTGAAAGCCCGGGCTGCTCGCTGGTATTAAAAAACCTCTTCTCTCCCACTGGTGACACGACAAGTCTCACTTACAGCAGTGTGGGTAAGCACGACCCACAGCTAATAAGAGTGTGATCTGTTCTAGATCGCCGCAAGGGGTCATCTCTAAGAAGACAGGCCGGAGGTCAGTGGTAGCTATAGCACAGTGGCATTGGAACTAAAAGGGATTCAGAAGCTTACCATAAACACTATAGCGTCATGTCTGTATGCTACAATAAGGGCTTTGGACTGTGCTTTCTCCTTCCTGAAGGACATTCTATTTAGTCTACACAAGGTTTCATAGACTCGCATTGAAGTGCGTGCAGGTCGTATCCTCTCCATTCCTCCCACGGCAACAAGAGGCTGCGCACGGCAATGACCGCAGACAGCTCAGATGAGTGGATTAACGTTTTTATGTCCTCTCAGTAAGAGGACGGCGATCAGGGAAATTACAGTAAGAAAATCGACCTGTACAGTAAAAATGTGGAGGTGACACTTTATAATAACCATCATTTATAAATGGTAAATTGATAGTTAATCAAACTTAGTTAAGTTATTTTGCTGTTAAACAATGAAATGATAATGTTTATTAATAATTTCTGTTATTTTACCACTAGTTTGTGCAATATGAAATAATTAGTTATTTAGTAATTATGTATTGTAAGATAGCGGATAGGCGATGATAACAAATACATTCTGATTACATTAGTAAAGTATTTAATTGTTGTACACATACCATTTGATATACTATATTAAGTATTTGTTCGTGATTACCAAATGATTTGTACACTTTTAAGAATTTTTTTTGTAAGTCTATTACATAGACAGATGGACCAGAAACCAATTATTAAACATTGACAAAGTATTAACTATCTAAATAATGTTTATAGATGCTTTAGTAAATATTCACTAACCATTTAATAAGGTATTATAATCAACAGTTGTAACTTTATAATAGGCAGCCAGATAATGTTTATAGATGGTTTACAAAGTATTTATGGTTTACAAAGTATTTATTATCCATTTAACTTAAGTACGGAAGTTACGTGACAAAAACGACTTAGGTTTAGGAAAAGATTGTGGTTTGGGTTAAAATAAATCTAGAAGTGGCGTAACTTAACGACGGAAGTTACGTGACTAAAACTACTTAGTTAGGTTTAGGAAAAGATTGTGGTTTGGGTTAAAATAACTCCGGAAGTGGTGTAACTTAAGTACGGAAGTTAGGTGACAAAAACTTCTTAGTTAGGTTTAGGAAAAGATCATGGTTTGGGTTAAAATAACTCCTGAAGTGGCGTAACTTAAGTGCGGATATTACGTGACAAATAAATCAACATTGACTTCTGGTTTCACACGGGGTACGAAGACCGGTCTCCTGGGCGAAAGTGTGCCGTTTTTTGACCCGCCCATCCACCCTGACCTCCTGCCTACGGGGATTTTATCGCTATTTATACTACGTAACCTCACTTCCTCCTTTACTCCAGCCACAACTATGGCCATGAAGTGCATCATAGTTTGATGCGTAGGGCCACTGACCAAGCTGCCTTATTTTTCTCACCAAGTTGAATGAGAACCGGCTCCTCCAGAGACAGCTTAGCCGTCATAAGAAATCACATCACGATGACAACTGAGCAAACTCCAGCTGCTGATGAAGGCAGTGAGATGTAGTTGATAGCCCGGCAAAAAAAAAATTAAACAGAATAATCATATTCTTGATTAATTCCGTACTTTAAAAATCCCTAAATATGGACTTGTTACAGCACATAAAACCCTCTGAGCAGAATATATTTTTTACTGCACTCTGCTCCCACCTGCTGCAACAGATTTACAACTAATTAATGCCTCATATTTGGTACCGATGGCACACGCTCGCCCGGCCCTCACCAGGCGTTCGTGTTTTATCTCTAGATGAAACATTTTGTCGGTAATGTCTCCAGACAGGCTTTTCAGAGCCCAGAGTACACTAATGTACATTCCCATTATTCAAAAGCACCTCAACAAAGAGATACGAATTGAGGCGGGAGAGTGTTATATCATGTCACATCATGCACAATATGTGTTGGAAGCCTCTTCTAAAGACTGCGTGGGAGTGGGAGTGGGTGGACTGGAGACTTCTCATTAATCTGGTCACCGTAGTCGACTCTCGGAGCTGAAACAGGCATCACATCGTGTACGCGATTGTAGTCTTCCCTCTTTTAAATGTGGAAAAGCGAGCAGACAGGGGCCCCGTGAAGCTGACATTTACATGGCGGAACCACCAGTCCCAGCTATTCTCTCCCTTTTCCATCCCTCCGCATTACTCACATTTCCACTGAATCGTTGGCAAGATTCAATAAGTGCTTATGTCAGCTGTCTCCTGCATGGCATCGCATAGAGCAGCCGGTCCACAGAGGCTGTTTTACATTATCATACAAATAGCTCTCCACGCATGCTTGTGAGTTGCGTCCAGATAGCAGCCACACGGAGATAAACTGACAATGAAGTCAAATGCCTCCATAGATCTTCTTTAATGCGTTTTTTTGGGTCTGGTTTCGCCGCGTAAAAGGTCAACGCAGAGACGGGGGGTCGCATGCTCGGTGACGGGTGTGAATGGGATTTGGGAATATGCATGAATACTTGAGTGCACACACACCCTTTTTTTCTCCCCACTTGGTATTACCAGCTCAGCGTATGGATTAGACATGAAGCGGAAGATGCTTGGTAAAGAGCTAATAGCTGCACATACACTCTAGGCTGAGGGCGACAGATAGATGTAGAGTGCATATAGAGAGAGAGGGAGGAAAAAAAAAAAAAAAATCTAATCAGCTCTAAAGAGGAGAGTCAATTCTGGGCCGGATGCCGAACGGAGGAGAGACGACAGCAGATGTGCAGATTTGACTTCTGAGTGCAATCCTGAGTGACTTTAATACTTAGCTGCCTGACTGACACCAGGCTCAGGGCTTACTCAGGGTTGTGTACACAACAAGCATGTTTGTCTATTTGATTTGAAGTGTTCTAGGGTTGAATACCGGGAATTGATTTTCCCGGGAATTCTAGCCAAACTTGCTTTTCCCAGAAAAACATACCTAAGGAAGTCAAGCATGTTTTAGCGTGTTGCGTGCTGTGTAATACAGTACCGGGAATTGAGATCACGATATTTCCTCACCAAAATTTGCTCCACTCCCCCCCCACAAAAAACAAAATCCCACTTTTTTTTAGAATATAATCCGTCTGCGTGTTTACTGAGCGGCAGCCTCCGGTGCTGACAAATGAAGCCAATGCAGATGTGCAAAAAACTGCAGATGCTCAAATGGCCACTTGAGGCTGGCTCCAAAAGCGAGTCAATCCCCGTAGACCCCCTATGTTAAAATGCCCAACTTTACAGCAGAAATAAACATGTTTACAGCCTGGTACAAAATACGTTTTGGTGTCTATCGCTAATATCTCTGTTCATGACAACTGTACGGGGGTGGATTTGTATATAACTCATCCGTTTATGTTAATGCTTAAAGTTAGACATAGTTAAGGGCGTAGCCACTTTGAGTGACAGGTGGGTGCCGTACCAGGTCGCTAGCTGTTGGGAAAAATGGGAGATGGGCCGATCCGATCTAATATCAGGATCGGGTTCTGATACCGACATCATTCACTCACGGATATTGGACTGACGTCACCGATCCACGTACCGATCCATATTAATATGTAATAATGGTGGAGAATGTCCCTCCGGCCGTGTTGGGATGGCCGCCTTTTATGCCAGGATCAGACTACACGATATTTTTGACGTTACGACGGTCACTATGTCAGATTAGACGATTGAGAGTCATAAATTCTTGTCGTGGCTTGGCCGGGACACATGACAGACTACACGTCGGTCCCCTGTTCCAACAATACGCACTCTCCCGGCACGTCCACTGTCTTAATATATACGGGCTTACCGGGGCTCAAACCTCCGGGCCCGACCATGTGAAGGGCCCCACGAGGCTCCAGGGGAAAACAATAAAAAATATAATTCACAGGGAGAAGCGAAAGCGGGCGCGCAACGGGATGCTCCATGCGCAAAGACGCAACGGCGGTAGTGTTTTTTTTTTTACTATAATCAGGCTGATATCGTGTAGTATGAACCGGGCATTAAAGGGACGGTGAGGGTCACTCACAGTGCAGAGTATATAAGAAGTGGACATAGTCACTGTGACATCACCCATTGTTTTGTGGACTACCACTTTGAAGCTTTGAGTTCGGAATTTTGTCCATCGCCATCTTGGCTTTTTGCAGCCAGAAGTGACATGAGAGGGTGGAGCTAAGTACAACCGAACGCTGAATAAGACATATTTAGGCGCCCAAAATGTTATAGTTAACTTTCATGAACTGAAAATACACTGTGAAAGGGTTAAAGTTCTAAGATGAAAACACGGACAACTCCCAGACCGGACGCTGTGGTAGCGACCTGTCAATCAAAAGGTAGTCGCGCCCTAAAGCATCCCCTGCTTTACTGTCTATTTGACTCTAAATGGGACCATAATTTACTAAATGAACATCATTCTGTATTGAAGAAGACTTGAAACTAGCGATTGAGACCATAAACTCATGTCCACCATGTTTACTTAGGTAATAAATCAAGTGAGAACTAGGCTCATTCTCTCATAGACTTCTATAAAATCAGACTTCCTTTTGTCGCCCCCTGCTGGCTATTAGAAAGAATGCAAGTTTAAAACACTTCCACATTGGCTTCACTTTTCAGAACCAGAGGTTGCAACCTGGCTCTCAATAAACCATTACTTCAACATTCACTTCTAGCAGGTATTAATACTGATTTTCTGGACGATTTTTATGCAAAAGGATCTCCGGTATCGGCATCAGTATCGGTATCTGCAGATATCCAAATTCTGAATCAGATCTGAAAAAAAGCAGATTGTACATCTCTACTATCTGCTAATGCTTTATAAATCAGCTAAAAGCCATTAATAAGAACACCTTTTGGGTTGTGAGAAGGGATAAAAATCCTGTCTGGTATATCCTTTTCCAATAAGCCATCAGTTATGCTGTTATGAATGCTAATAGAGTCATTAACAAAGGATCATAGTTTTACCACTTTCTAGTTGGCCAACAGCAACAGTTAAATGGAATGATCCTCCTTATGAAACCAGCAGCTACGCAATGTATGAAAAGTCACGGTCGTGCAACACCACAGCTGTCAGTGATGACACAAAGTGATGATAGAGTAAACTAGACAAACACTAGATAAACACAAAGCACGCATCGTGCTGGAGGAAGATAAAGACAACAACCTGGCAACCCAAAAGTTGTTCAATTTATATCTATGTATTTATTTATTACATTTTCTTTTACAAAGTTAAAAAAGCAATGTTTAAAGGTCCCATATTATAAAAAAGTGAGATTTATGTTTTTTTTAAGTCCTGTATAAATACTGTGAAAGTATTGAAACATTCAATCCACAGGGAAATACACACAGCCCGTATTCAGAAACTCTGCATTTGAAACAAGCTGTCAGGATTTCTGTCCATTTGTGATGTCACAAATATACAATATTTAGACCCTTGACATCATTTTAAATGTAAACATTCTAAATGTGTCCCAGTTTATTCCTGGTTACAGTGTATGTGAATGTCATCAGCTGACAGGAAGTAAACATGGACCCAAGCTGTTGCCTAGCAACACAAATCTGTTGCAATTTCGACGCAATTCCGTGGAAATGCGCTAAAACAGAGTGTTTCAGACAGAGGGTAAATACAGGCATATTCAGGCCAACAGTATGAGGAAAATAAAGTTGTTTTTTTTAACATAACAGCATGTAAACATGTTCTAGTAGAAACACAAAATACAAATATGAACCTGAAAATTAGCAAAATATGGGTCCTTTAAATCAAGCCTGATGTTGCCTTACTTTTACACATAAAAGAATGATACCAGTTACTTCCAGCTTATTAATTAAACACCAGTATCGCAGTCGGTATCGGGACTGAAAAAGTCGGATCCCTACCCTTATGACTCTGCCCTCTGCTGCAGTATCAGGCTATACGTCTCCACTGTCCTTAATATGTACCTTACGTGAAAGTCTACATGAATATGACCCCCTCTCACCTCCAGGGATTACAGTGCGAGGGCGTGGTACTATGCAACAGGAAGCCACAGCATACTGCGGCCGGGGCTCCACTGACTGGACCTGAATGGAGCTGTAATTTATGACTACCAGAAGGTATTAAGCTCTGTGTAATGCTACCAGGAAAAAAAAAAAGAGGCAGCATCACCTGCATTGCAAAAAAAAAAAAAAAACTTACATTTTTATTTTGAAGTGAGTTCAAAGAATTCCGAAAAAAAAGGTTCCTTCTCAGAGTATTACAGATGTACGGCGAGCAGTGCGAGCTAGTCATAATCAAAATAAAGAACAAAAACATTACCACTGACTCAGCTTAAAAATGCAACTGCAAAGCTCCTTATGCTACTGAAGCACATTGTGTAATTGTCAGGCTGGAGTCTGGGTGCGTGTGTAAGCGCTCCATCTATGCTGGCACATGCTGACGTGGATGCTTAAAGAAAATGAAGGCTGTGGGGCTTGTGATGCGTGTCGGAATATTTCTAATTATTGTGAGCTATTTGAGCAGATTATCCACAGTGTCATGTGCTCCCAGCAGGGCTGCGAATCAGCCAGACACGTCAATGAGACCCTAATCTGATTTTCTCCAACCAGAATGCTCTCGCGTCAGGCTCAGCTCCTTTCACTCGTTCTCTTATTTCACATGTTCAGCTAGTGACGAATCCTCCACAATATAAACCGAAGATTATTTAAATAAAATCCGTGACCTATGACTCCAGTGTATGATATCATGAAGTTAAAGAGATGAGTCATAGCTCGGGACGTCAGGGACAGAATGTGTGTGTTTTTTCCCCCTTCAGTAGCGTGCTGTGTGTCCAAGGCTGGAGGGCGGGGGGGGACCTTGGTTCTGGCAGCGAGGTTGCATGGGGAATACTGAACTGACACACACAGAAGAAACCCCCACCACTCTCCTCAGTTAAGTATCACACATCTGAATGTGAAGTTGAAGTGTTCACGTCAGACAGCACAAAGCCCTCGGCTGAAGTCACATGTCGTCTCCTCTGTCGTCTTTGGAGAAAAAGGTCAAACAAGGTCGTATTCGCTTTGGGATTACTGCCGTATTTATAGCAATATGTAGTCTGCCACTGTGATTGTTAAACGAGGGTGACAACACACCCAAAGCTATCATGTTTTCTGCTGATTCCACCTCTCCATTTCGGATGCAGCAGGCTTGTATTCAAATCTGACATTCTGCTATGACAATCCCATTACATGTGCTTGAACAATCACCATGAAACACACACACACACCCATTGAGGCAAACTACAGTAGAACGATAATGAATTTAATTAGATTTGGAATAGTGTGCTGGACATATTAATATAGTCTGGTTGTATTACTTACAACAGGATTATGCCTTCCATATATCTATAGGTGTGTGCGAGTACAGTTAATAAAACACTAGAACAAGGCAAAAGTGAGCATGGCTCACATACCCCCCCGCTCACTGCTTGACACCTGCTATAGTAGGGCCAAAGGTTTTGCCCTTTTGCAAAAATGTTGGGCACCCTGGACTTCTAACTCCCAAAAGGCACAACTAGACCACGATGTCAACCATCATACCAAATGTGAAGTTCTTAAGATAAATAGTTTTTGATTTCTACTCTGGAAACAATTGAAGTCGAAAAAAATCACAGTTCCAAAAGCCAAGATAGTGACGGCCAAAAACCAAGATGGTGACGGCCAAAAACCAAGATAGTAACTGCCGAAAACCAAGATGATGACGGCCAAAAACCAAGATAGCAACTGCCTAAAAAACCAAGATGATGACGGCCAAAAACCAAGATAGCAACTGCCTAAAAAACCAAGATGATGACGGCCAAAAACCAAGATAGCAACTGCCAATAACAAGATAGCGACGGCCAAAAACCAAGATGGCGACTACCAAAAAACCAAGATGGCGACGGTGAAAAAAGATGGCGACTGCCAAAAGCAAAGATGGCGACGGACAAAAACAAAGATGGAGACTTTCATGGTGATGGTGAATTCATACTCCGGCAGATTATATAAAAGTGAATGGTGTAACACAGCTCTAATTAACTCTGATAGCTTTTTCTGATTTGAATTCTCCGCCTCTCTGCTCCCTCAAAGGTCAGCACTGTCAAGATGGCTTGCTATTGGTCAACAGTGCGAATTGACATCACTTGTCAAAGTTCAGCAGAGTTGAACATGATGCAAAAGATTTAGATGGATTTACTTCGCTCCTGCTCTGATCATAGCGATTCCATTTCAAATTAATTCATTTCGTTACAGTGAGTGAGCTGCTCTTACCAAATTTAGTGTATTACCTATCTTTTCCCTTACAGATCAGTAAGCATAAGCATCATTGACATCATGTTACATCATTTATTTAAAGATGTTGTATTTCTTATTTTTTTAGCACTACAGCCAGGAGTGTCGCCAAGCCATGAGGGTATAGAAAAAATGAGAAAAATACTGAAACTACCACAAATACACTAAACCTGCAAAAACGGGCTTGGCATCTCCTCTCTCTATTTAAAGAACTGGGTGATGCATGCTGGCAGTGTGAAGCACACATTTGCAGTAGCTTGATAAGATAAAAACAGAGGCAACCTTCTCCAGGTTGCCAAAGGATAAAAATAGTGTAATTTTTGTGGAAAAGTTCAGTCTTTTGTGGCAAATGAGGGAACAGTGTTAGAGAGCAGAGCCCTTATACCATTGCTTTTAATCCAAACTAATCCCTCATACTGTACACCACTCTCACATATCCCCCTGCTCTAGATCCCTTTCTAATTACATGGATCCCTTATATTCCCAGCATCGTTTTATTTTCTGTTACGCATAAAATCCAGGAATTTTAAACCACAAAAACAAAAGAGAGGCTGTTATAATTCACTCATTAGATTGTTGGTGAAGTTTGATCATGCATGCACTAATCCAGAAATTAAAAAAAGCATGCGGTTCATGAAAGGATTGGTCAAGGTCCTCCAACTGGATGCGTAAAGATTTGTAATCCGACAGAAAGCAACTAGTCAACAGCTAAAGCCTATGCTTTATGTATGCTTTAGGGCGTGGCTACGTTGTGATTGACTGGTCGCTACCACGGCGTTGTCCGGTCTGGGAGTTGTCCGTGTTTCCGTCTTAGAACTTTAACCCTTTCATAGTGTGTTTTCACTTCATGAAAGTTAATTGTAACATTGTGGTTGCCTAAAAAAGTC
This sequence comes from Sebastes umbrosus, assembly GCF_015220745.1. NCBI lineage: Eukaryota > Metazoa > Chordata > Actinopteri > Perciformes > Sebastidae > Sebastes > Sebastes umbrosus. The sequence goes on from NC_051288.1 coordinate 7,696,287, forward strand.
TTATCCAGCATTAGGTCATACTTAGCTTCACCCTCTCGTGACACTTCTGGTTGCAAAAAAACAAGATGGCGACTTCCAAAAACCAAGACGGCAACTAATCAAGATGAAAACTGCCTAAAACCAAGATGGCGACTTCCAAAAACCAAGATTTCAACTAATCAAGATGAAAACTGCCTAAAACCAAGATGGCGTCTGCCAAAAACCAAGATGGCGACTTCCAAAAACCAAGATGGCGACTTCCAAAAAACAAGATGGTGACAGCCAAAAACCAAGATTGCAACTTCCAGAAACCAAGATGGCGACTTCCAAAAACCAAGATGGCGACTGCCAAAAATCAAGACGGCTACTTCCAAAAACCAAGATGGCGACTACCAAAAACCAAGATGGTAACTGCCAAAAACCAAGATGTCAACTAACCAAGATGAAAACTGCCAAAAACCAAGATGGCGATGGCGAAAAAAGCCAAACTGGAGGCTTCAAAAACGTAGTCCACAAACCAATGAGTGACGTCACGATGACTACGTCCACTTCTCATATACAGTCTATGGTATCACGCTGTCTACATGATTACTCACAAGATACAACCAAACAAGGACTCATAAAAACATTTCTCATCAACAATACTACTGGTCAAAAACTCTACAGGGCAATTTAAATAAAGCCATCTGATAAATGTTGAGATATTTCAGTCTGGATCAAAGTGGTGGACCAACTGACTGCCGTCCCACTAGAGCCACTAGTCGCTAAAAAAAAAACAACTTCACGTTGCCAGATAATGAGAACATGGAGAATTTCTCGACAACAGATGTGCATCAACCAATACAACACAAAACTCTTAAAAGATTGCTGATAGAAATCCACTTTTCAGAAAGTTGGTGAGACGATTCACAGTGGGTTACTGTCCAGCTCAGAGCGCAAGATTTCCCATGGTGCCTCAGTTAATGGAGCACTTCTCGTGGGGCGCAGAGGCTCTCGGAGGACCCCCAAGATCTACTGGTCTTTCATCAGCCTCTGGGCGTCGTCTCTCACTGCCTGAGAAATAATTACTGAACAGCTGAAACGCCGAGCAATATTTCTCCTGTCTGTGCTCCCCTCCTCTCCAGTACACCCCCCGAGGCTTGATTGCCAAATCATTTGAAGTATGATATGAATGAGGCAAGAGGAGCTGGAGCTTATGCATGAATAACAAATACGGGATATAAGTTTCACGCCTGTTCTTTTTTTTTTTCCTCCCATTGCAATCCCCTTAAACTTGAACATAAAGATTTGATCAATCATGTTGGAATTTTGTATTACTCAGATATATATCAAAGGAAAGTGAAAGTCGACTTTGGCATACAGTAAGTCATGACTTGAATGTGACACCGTTGATCTGTGTGGCGAAATTAGATTTCTGAAAAATAAGTTGATCTTTGAAGGGGACATGAAGGCCTTTGATCAGCCAACGCTGTGACAGCCAGATCCCTTTCACTCCATTCTCCCCTTTCCCCTTTCTTCTCCGACATGATGCATCATTCTATACCCCCCCCGCCTCCCTCTCTCCACTCTGGACTATTGCCTTTTCCCTCTCCTAACTCCTGGCGCTGGATCCCTTCTCTTTTCATCATCGCCTCTTCCTTTTGCAGCTCCGCGAGCAGAGCTGCCACTCCGCAAACTCCTGCAGCACTTACAAAATGGACACCCTGCTGAGAGCAGCCACCGCTCCTAGCGTGAGTGGGAGATAAGAGGAATTGTTTGAGAGAGAGAGAAACAAGATGACAGAGAAATAAAGAAAGAAAAGGCCCAGGAGTGGGACCCTAAATCATTGCCAGTTACAAGCTACAAGTGTTGAGCGGGAGCTTTAGCTGTTAAGTTTTATTTGGCTTGAAAGAAGAAGAAGAAGGCTCAAGTTTCCTGGGGTTGCACCGCTACAGTGACTAAGGAGGCTGTCGGCAGGAAAACGACTGGTAATTTATTTAAACGCTTAGAACTACACATGTTTAAGTTTTCTGCGTGAGTAGTGACTATTTTCCGTGAGGAGCAAAGGTGGAAGTACCGTGGCATTGTCACCAACTCCAAAGGCCAGGACACACCAAGCCGACATCAAAGAACTAGCGGAGATGAAGGCCACCTGTTGCGTCACCTCACGTTGCCTTTGTCTTGGCCAAAAAGTTTGCACTCAAACACACACGCCAAAAAAACTAGGCCGACCGACGCTCACCGACGGCCCCAAACTGTCCGACGGCCGACCGTCGGCTTGGTGTGTAAGGGCCTTAAACTCAACTGCAGGGATATCTTGGGGTGGATATCGGTGAACGGGAGGGTCAAACAAACCAAATGACTTTGCAATGCAAGACCAATGTTTGTATTCTACCAACTTGATTTCTTGTAGTCATGCCCACAATGTTTCCCAAAGAAAGTTTCCCCAAATAGCTTTAGCTGCATAAACGTAAGCAAATCTTAAGCATAGAGGTGAAAGATCAGAACGCTCATACCGTATGGGTCATTCTGGAAGCCATTGAAAAATTCCCTATTTTGTCTTGGACGACTGTTGACTAAGTCAGAGCAACCCTTTCTCACTCCCAACTCGTCAAATTCTGATGCTTGGTCAGTGGCTCTTTGCGTCTGATACTAACGCAACCAGGGAACCCTTCAGTGTCGTCAACTGAACCAAACTCTTCGGACTCCGCTTCGCTCTAACTATCTTTGTTTGAGGGTGTGCCAAACTAGCTGTTATGCAAATGTGTTACTTGGCGACATCACCGCGTTACGAGAGAAAAGGCGGGACTTCAAGCGAGGCATTTCAAGCAGATCAGGAGCAGTGTCTCCCTTTGGCGTGGAATTTGGGCTTTGTAACATTGCAGACCTTTTTTACATGCACAAAACACACAATAAAGGAAAGGGAAAAAGCACAAAAGCATAAAAGGTCCCCTTTAAAAGAAAATATCATTAGGGATCATCACGTTGCTGCTGTATTTTGAAGGAAAGTAGAGAACGGAGTAGAGAAGAGGTGGAGGTATCAGTGTTCGAGGACAACTGTTGAAAGCACCTGGGTAATGCGTTTACCAGACATACCAAAACAAACCAAATTTAGTAGACTCCTAATGTAAGCATGTTGTAAATGTGTGTTCATAGCTCTCCTTTTAAACACACCCACCAACCAGGAGTGAAATCACGACTTGAGCACTTAACAAAACGTCTAAAAAGCTGAGACCTGCATTAAGGTGCTTCGCTAAGAGGTTGAGTGCGGAGTATGTTCAGTGATTATTGCACTGGGAGCGCAAAGCCACCAACACGCAGGGGGCTAATGGTCTGAAGGAGCACACGTGGCTGTATCACTTGATGTAGGGCTATAGGTGTACAATTGCTTTTGTAATCCCCCGAGCCCCTGTGACCTGGAAAGGTACCAGCACAAAAGGGGCTCGGGCTCTACTTAGCCCCGCGCCTTCTCCCATCAGTCACGGCGTATTTACCTTATTGCTGTGGAAGCTGTGCTGCGGGTGCAACACTGAGGGAGGAGAGCGGGAGATTGTAGAGGGGAGGGGGAGGAGGAGGAGGTAGAGGGATTGCTGACCACAAATAAGAAAATAATGTGGAATGAAGGAAATTGTGCAGGACCACAGAGGAGGCAGCGTACAAGTTCTCAATATCTGCAAAATATTTGCTATCATATGGTCTCATTACTTACTCCTGATTACTTTTGATTATTGATTTATCCTCACGTTTTGTGATATGTTGAATTTGTAATTGTAGAGATGTATTTGGACTTTGAGAACTATAACAGTAAACTATATTTCCCGTGTACACTTGCATGACAAAGCATACATTAGACCAGCACATACGGGTACTTTGCAAAAAAGACAAAGCCCCGCCCCCTTTTGGGGGAAAGAAAACCGCAGGTCTCGTAGACTTCAATGTAATTTGTCGTATGTTAAGATTGTAATTTTGACAAGTTCGTTTGGATTCACCTCTTGTTATACGAAATAATTATTGAGCATTCACGATACGTTAATAAATGAAGGTTGATTTCTGCCATGTCCCTTCAGTCTTCCTCCGTCCAACGCAGTGGCCGGATATTGCTTATCCAGACATCTCTACATATTTGATTGAATCCCGTTAGGCTAAGTGTTGTCTGTAAACAACCAACCTGTTAATAGTCAACTGTTTGATCTATAGGTTGAGATTTAGTTGGAGACGACAGTCGGATGCTGCTATAACGTTAATGTATGACTGTATTACTGCCGCAGCCTCCCACTCAAGCTAACGTTAGCTAGCGACGCTCGTCAATGTCACTAGCATCATTTAGCCATTTAGCACACTGACAGTGAATATTAACGTATCGTATGTGCCTCAAATCTCAGTGTGAAAGCCTTGATTAACCCGCTACACAACAGCTTTTCATAATTTTCTCTCCCCTAAAACGGAGCACACGGTCTGGTCTATAGCTTGGAGCCATAAAGCCTCTCTATTATATCTTTTTTAGGACATGGCAGGGGAACAAATCAGCGTTTTGGGATTTATTGTTGGTGCAACCAACTACACAGCAACTCTTCAGCATAGTGTTATTACTTAACAGTTTCGTTTAAAGTAGAAGTTCAGAGACATGTTAAAACTTCTTCTCTTTACTCTGTTACCGTCTATGAGGGACACAGGATTGTTTTCCCCAAAAAAGGGGCGTGGTCATGCGAGTCTACTCTGGGTGACGTAATGCTGATCTGATGTATAGCTGTGCTCCATCTGATGTCACTTGAAGCTTTGGGATAGAGCTTTCCACCTCAGAATCAGAAACTGTTTTTATGCCAAGTAGGTTTACACATACAACAAATTTGTCTTGGTGTCGCTCATACTGTATGGGTCATTCTGGAAGCCAATAAACAATTCCCTATTCTGTCCTCTAGTGTGGATGAGCGACCTCTAGTGATTTACAGCTTGGTTCATCACTAAATAGATCTAAGTGTGTAGACGCTTCTTTTTTTTACCTTTTTGTACCTTAGAATTCGAATACGAGTTCAGCGATCTTCACAAAAAATGAAACTATTGTTAAGACATTTCTGGTTTTAATGGTCTTTCGGTGAGAATCACGGAAAATCGCATTGTGTTTTACCACACTTTTATCTGTCATCTTTATGTAGGAGATGTGCGCAAATGTGTTTAAGAGTACGTGTCTTAGAGATGTCTGTAATTGTTCTAGTCACTGCTGTCGCCCTTGTGACTGCACTTGCAGAGCTTTCGTGCTTATTTGAGATGTAATGTTTTTGAAGGCTGTACTCACTTGCGATGTTTTCTTTCTCTATATTTCGTCTACTTTGTTTACTCCAACATACTGTCGCACTGCAATTAAAAAGCTGATGCAACGCCCCGGCACCGTCTTAACATTCCATCAAGGCCGAGATGTTTTTGCTCCGTGAGAACTCATTTGTTTACTTCCTCCGAGTGCTCCTTTTTTTTTTTATTCTCGTTTCTGGCTGTTTTCAAAATCCTCTTCTTCCAAGTCTTAACTCATTTCGTTGCTTCAAAGATCAGAGTGGAGAAGGATTGTGATTTTTTTTCCAGGGGCTGCTGTCTAAATCTCACACAGCAGTGGGGTTTACAAAGTGGGTATAATTTCACATATGCCCAACTGCACTTTGGTGGTTTTCTAAGCAATGTCCTATAGGCCCCTTTTACAGCCAACGTCATGATTCCGTCACGGTGTTAGCTGGAGGCAAAACAAAGGAAAAGACTGGAGGCAAACACTTGCAGTGGGCTAAAGTTGCACATAGAAAGTGCCAGAATTCAGATATTGCATACATTTGAGGTGACAAACTATGATTCAAGGCTCTAGCGAACTACAATATCGGAGAAACGTTTCAGAGATGGAGAGAAAATGTTGCTAATAATTTAGCCTTTTGCTAACCACAGCAGCAAGCAAGCTGTGGCTAAATTATCAGCACCTTTTTATCTCCATCTCTGAAACGCTTCGTCGATATTGTACAACTCTCTTTTTGGTTGACGGATATTGTAAGGATAGTTAACTACAGGCATCCAAAGATTTATACGCCCTCAATTTGTCTTTACAGCGCTGCTGCTGCTGGCCACCATCCCTCTGGTCGTACGGCTGGCTACTTAGCTAGCATTGCTTGCTAATTCCGCCATGCTGTCCCGCAACACAGAAAATGAGCAGAATAAAGTTGTCACTCATCCGGTAAATTTTACTCATTTACCGTCTGGCTAGTAAGCTAGCTACCATGATAATTCCACCTTGCTAGCTTGTCCGGAGACTAACAAGCTAGCTAGCTCTACTAGCCAGCTGTTGTCTCCTCCCGAAGTAGGGGTCGGCTAATCTGGTCCCGTTGGTTAATGTTAACTTTCTCAACTAACACTCGTGATCCTGGAGAGTGAGTGACTGATCATATTGAGAGAAATTTTCTTCAGCAATTGTTAAAACAACAAGCTAACAAAACTTGCTAGCCAGCGTTAACTAACGTGTAATTATTCTGCCTCCACTTAACGCTTCGCCCATAAAATAAATCATCATTTTTACTAACAGAAAGGGTGTCTACACAGTCTGAAAATGTGGTTATGTACAGTGTTTAATTATACAATAGCAGTCCATGTAGGATTATGTGTTTATGCTTCATCTTCTGAGCTTTTTGTCTGCATTGTTTGTGTCAGGAGGGACCAAAAACTTGGACCCTAATAGCAGCAAAATTGGAAACCCAAGGACTTCATTACCCAAAAGTGTCAGGCTTTTCCATTTGCTCTGCTAAGCTCCCACTGTTGGTTTTTCCTTGAATAAAAGAAAACACTGTGTTTGTTGTAGTTGCAGCAACAGCAGTCTGTTTGCACAAAATACAAAAAAAAAAAAGAATAAAGTGAGACTGTGTGAGCAGAGAGAGCCATTTTGCTTCAGTAGACAAAGAAGATAAAAATCCAAAGAAAAACAGATTAATCAGTCAGAGGAAGACAAGCGTACTAAAGGGGAATACTACAGTGAGTACGGGGACTGCCTTTGCAAGATGAAAAGGATTCCGAGATGAGAAGGGACAACGGGATGCAACATCAATGCAGATTAGTAGGTTTTACTATCAGTCATTGGCCACAAGTTTATAACTGGCCCTACCTAGACAACCTGAATGAACTGCACAATTTACAAGGTCATGTTTCATGGCAATTATATTAATTGGCGTTTTTAAATGAAGTTTTCTTGTGTCTGAAACAGAACTTTCAGTTACGCTCTCAATGCTGAAATGCAGTTTACAAAAACAAATAGCAGGTTGTTACTATTAATGTTACAATTAACTGTGATGAACTGAAAACACACCGTGAAAGGGTTAACGTTCTAAGACAAAAACACGGACAACTCCCAGACCGGACAACACTGTGGTAGCGACCTGTCAATCACAAGGTAGCCACGCCCTAAAGCATCCCCTGCTTTATGGTCTATTTGACTCTAAATGGGACCATAATTTACTAAATGAACATCATGCTGTTTTGAAGAAGACTTGAAACTAGCGATTGAGACCATAAACCCATGTTTACAATGTTTACTGAGGTAAACTGAGGTTTACTGAGCCCTGCTGGCTATTAGAAAGAATGCAAGTTTAAGGCACTACCGCAATGGCTTCACTTTTCAGAAGTGGAGATTGCAGCCTGGTTTCCACCAACGTCCGGCAAAGTATTTGGCTCGTGTTTGACTTCCTTCACCAGCTTGTCTCTTACTGTCTGCTAGGCAGGTAGCGTACAGTGGGTTTTCTCAGAGCTTTTTCGCTGAAATCAGACGTCTGCTGCTGTAAACGAGGTTGATGCAAGAAGAGTTACCATGCGGGAAAACCAAAATAATGACTTAAAAGAAGCTAAAAAGCCTTGTACAGTGGAGGGAAATGCAGAGTCGGGTGCTAATTCTCTGTTGGCTCATCACTACGAGTGACTCCTTTCATATTACTATGGCTGTCAAAGTTAACATGGTATTAACGCATTAACGCTAATTTGTTTTAATGCCACTAATTCCTTTAATGCATTAATAGGGGGCTCAATTTTAAGCCAGAGTGAAGATAGTGTTATCATATGAAACTAGAAAAACCTAAGGAATCCATTGTTGCTAACCATGTCATACAAAGGATGTTAAATAACACTCCAAAGTTACGTCAATTTTGTCGAGGAAAAACTGTCATGGCCATTTTCAAAGCGGTCCCTTGATCTCTGACCTCAAGATATGTGAATGAAAATGGGTTCTATGGGTACCCACGAGTCTCAGTACACTGACACACTGACGGCTGTTGTTGCCTGCTGGGCTGCAGTTTGCCATGTTATGATTTGAGCATATTTTCTATGCTAAATGCAGTACCTGTGAGGGTTTCTGGACAATATTTGTCATCGTTTTGTGTTTTTAATTGATTTCCAATAATAAATATATACATATATTTGCATAAAGCAATTATATTTGCCCACTCCCATGTTGATAAGAGTATTAAATACTTGACAAATCTCCCTTTGAGGTGCATCTTGAACCTATAAAAAAAAAGTGTGATTAATTTGCACTGAATCGCCATTAACTATGGACAATCATGCGATTAATCGTGATTTAATCGTGATTTAATCATTTTAATCGATTGAGAGCCCTACGTATTACATATAGTCATTTGATCCATTCTCATTTAGAAAATAATTATTCGTGCAGCTTTAAGAATACTCGGGAATTAACATAGTGTGTATAAAACCCACCGCTGTAGATCGGTAGCTCTTGAGGTTAAATTGTCGGTGTATTTGTAGCCGAAGCACTCCGAGCAGAGCAGCACATGCTGGTTTTATTTGGAGGTGCTGTCACCCCAGAGATGTAAAAGAGCACTGGCTACACTGTTTCTAAGTGATTTCTGGGAAGTGAAGTTCAAACACCAAAGCAATTACAGCTTAAAGGCAGATAAGTTAAGTGTAAGTAAAAAGAAGACAGTCTCTTAATGAAGGAGAGGAGGAGGATTTAGGTAAAAGATTGGAGTGGGGATAAGACAACAGCATTACATGGCTTACCGTTAATCAGAATAAACAATGCTTCTGATAACAGAAACATTTGATGTTTATATGCTTTCGGTTGTTTTGGGGATTTATAAAAATGAAAATTATGCAAACAATCCTTGTCAAGGTTTTTACCAATCTAGGGCGGATTGCTTTTCCTTGTGCTTTCTAACCAATTACTGCATGATGAGCCTGAGTTATTGCCATCTGGCACCTCAGAGATTCTACAGAGGAATGTTCCTGGCTCGTGCGGCTGAGAATATTCTCTGCTTCTATATTTAAATCCATGCACATGATCTGTAAATATATCAGTCATAAGATTAGGTTAAATAACATTAAATAAACCTGCATGCGAGGTAAAGGAAGAGCAGAACATACAGTATAGAGGATTCAAACAAGAGAACATACTGGGAATACAGAGAAAGATTAGCATCTTCACTGACGGATTAAAGCAGATGTATTATTACCTCACCATATCAATACGTGTGATGTTATTATTTTGGTCATTCCGGGGTGTGTTGCGGGGTCAAAACACAAATAGCATGCAGACACCCTGTGAATCACACCGTCAGCAGGGCAGACACAACATGAATAAAGACAAGTATGGATTCGGGAGGTCTCATGATGCTTTACACTGTAGAGGTAATTAATGATTGATGACTCCAGCTGTCTGGCTTCCTGGTTGATCAGCTGTGACTAGCTCTCCCGGAACAGTCGATATGGTGTGCCGTGTTTTAAATATGTAGTATGTCCCACACCGGTAAAATGACAAAGCCTATCTGAAGAAGCTGTGATGGAGTAGTTGGATACTTTTGTGAAATGGGGAAAGTTCTTCAGCCCGTTCTCTCTCCCAACTTATCAAATACTGATACCGACGCACCCTTTAGCGCACCCTTTAGCTCACCCTTTAGTGCACCCTTTAGTGCACCCTTTAGCTCACCCTTTAGCACACCCTTTAGTGTCTGGATGAGATGCACCGGGCTTTCAGCTAACTCCAATGTAAACCCATCTGTGTCTTTATTAGACGGTGAGAGCAACTGATGTAGTATAAGGAGTGACAAAGTCCTCTTAGTGAGACGGTCAGGGTGGGTGGATGGATGGGTCAAACAAACACAGGACTTTCACCCGGGAGACCGCTGTTGGTGTCAACGTTGCCTTATTTTTATCTTAGTTTTGTTACGTAATTTACGTACTGTAAAAAAAAAACGTCTCGCAGGAAGGTGTATAAATTACACAGACATTCCGTGTGTCATTTGTACGCGTGTCATTTGTATGCCACGCAAACGTCCGCAGATAGGTTGGGCAAGAAAACCACTAACTTAGGTTCAGGAGAGAAAACCATTTAGTTAGGATAAGGGAAAACCTCATGGTTGGGCTTAAATTAATGGTCCCAAGTTTCGTTCAATAACACTTGTTAAAGTTTGGAAAATAACAGTACCTTCACCGCTTTGTTCTGCTCATTACAGCAGATACCGCTCAATAAGACATCATTTGTTCAAATGATTTCTCCCCACCGTGATCAAATCTGATAGGTAGCGAAGTGAAGTGCCTCTCTCTACATCACTGATGAAAAATTGCCTCTTCAAGAGGAGAAAGGGCAGAGGAAGGAGGGAGGGGAGGAAAGACGGATCCTCACAAACACACACACACACACATACACACGTAGGCAAAATTGTTGGTACCCTTCCGTTAAAGAAAGAAAAACCCACAATGGTCACTGAAATAACTTGAAACTGACAAAAGTAATAATAAATAAAAATTCACTGAAAATTAACTAATGAAAATCAGACATTGTTTTTGAATTGTGGTTCAACAGAATCATTTTAAAAAACAAACTAATGAAACTAGCCTGAACAAAAATGATGGTACCCTTAACTTAATATTTAGTTGTACAACCTTTCGAGGCAATCACTTCAATCAAGCGATTTCTGTAACTCTCAATGAGACTTCTGCACCTGTCCACAGGTATGTTGGCCCACTCCTCGTGAGCAAACTGCTCCAGCTGTCTCAGGTTTGAAGGGTGCCTTCTCCGAATGCATGTTTCAGCTCCTTCCACAGATGTTCAATAGGATTTAGATCAGGGCTCATAGAAGGCCACTTCAGAATAGTCCAATATTTTGTTCTTAGCCATTCTTGGGTGTTTTTAGCTGTGTTTCGGGTCATTATCCTGTTTGAGGACCCATGACCTGCAACTGAGACCAAGCTTTCTGACACTGGGCAGCACATTTCGCTCCAGAATGCCTTGATAGTCTTGAGATGTCATTGTACCCTGCACAGATTCAAGACACCCTGTGCCAGATGCAGCAAAAGCAGCCCCATAACATAACCTAGCCTCCTCCATGTTTCACATTAGGTACAGTGTTCTTTTCTTTGTATGCTTCATTTTTGCGTCTGTGAACATAGAGCTGATGTGACTTGCCAAAAAGCTCCAGTTTTGTCTCATCTGTCCAAAGGACATTCTCCCAGAAGCTTTGTGGCTTGTCAATATGCATTTTGGCAAATTCCAGTCTCGCTTTTTTATGATTTGCGTCCTCCTCGGTTGTCTTCCATTAAGTCTTTTTTGGCTCAAACAGCGACGGATGGTGCAATCTGACACTGATGTACCTTGACCTTGGAGTTCACCTCTAATCTCTTTGGAAGTTGTTCTGGGCTCTATGGTTACCATTCGTATTATCCGTCTCTTCGATTTGTCATCAATTTTCCTCTTGTGTCCACGTCTAGGGAGGTTGGCTACAGTCCCGTGGACCTTAAACTTCTGAATAATATGTGCAACTGTAGTCACAGGAACATCAAGCTGCTTGGAGATGGTCTTATAGCCTTTACCTTTAACATGAAGGTCTATAATGTTCTTTCTGATCTCCTGAGACAACTCTCTCCTTAGCTTTCTGTGGTCCATGTTCAGTGTGGTACACACCATGATGCCAAACAGCACAGTGACTACTTTTCACCCTTTAAATAGGCAGACTGACTGATTACAAGTTTGAAGACACCTGTGATGCTATTTACAGGACACACCTTAGTTTAACATGTCCCTATGGTCAAATTATTTTACATCTTTTCTAGGGGTACCATCATTTTTGTCCAGGCCAGTTTCATTAGTTTGTTTTTTAAAATGATTCTGTTGAACCACAATTCAAAAGCAATGTCTGATTTTCATTAGTTAATTTTCAGTGAATTTTGATTTATTATTACTTTTGTCAGTTTCAAGTTATTTCAGTGACCATTGTGGGTTTTTCTTTCTTTAACGGAAGGGTACCAACAACTTTGCCTACGTGTGTATATAGCCAGCAGCGGCTCTCTTGTGGTTTTGGCATTCCTCCTGTGCTTCCGTCTTTCCGTCTGTGACAAGTCTTCTCAGGGGACAGAAGCTTCACCTTGGCAGCCTCTGTGGCTCCGCGGGTCAACTTATTAAAACACTGAGACGTAGTGAGGATCTGGCACACACACACACACATGCACAACCATAACTAATTCTGTGGTTTTACTCCCAGGTACTGCACACCGGGGCCTGAGGTGATTTCCCAGAAGGATGCGAATAAAAACACAAACCTACTTGCATATGCATAAAACTGCGCACACACTTTTAGCTACATATGTTTACACACACAGGCTCGTAAACACACACGCAACCTTTCGTGCACCAACACACACTCCCCGTAGAAAAGCAGATGGACGAACGCACCGCCACCTTTTTTCTTGATTCTCCTTTTTGAAACACCTGCTTTGGTTTTTCTATTTTCTCTGCGTCTCTGATTCAAATTGCTGGCACTTTATCTGTTTGACTGGGTGGAATTGAGCAAATAGACTCGACTAAAAGCCTCTGAGCTGCAGTAATGCGGCGGCAGTGGGCTGGAGAGGCCCAGCGAGAGCCCAGGCACCGTTTCTTGGCTGTAAAAATGAAACAACACAATATACAATGAATCTCGTCTTAATGCCTCAGCAGACTGATTTGAATACAAATCAAGAGCAATCACAACAACGGTGGAGGATATCTATCAGCAGGGTTGCTGTGCTGGTGCTGGAGGGGTCGTGTCTAGAAGGTAACCCACCAAATAGCGAAATCTGATCTGAGATCTGCAAAAACTTGCAAAAACTCTCGCGAGACTCACTGCCCGAAGACCTATCCTAACCTTAACTATTCAAGGTCAATGCCTTACCTTAACTAGAATGGCACTCGGAGAGCGCAGACCTCCGCCAACCCTCTCCGTTCAGCTCGCGCCATCATCCACGTGTATTTTTGTTTATGATGAGATCAGCTGTACGTAGCAGAGCAGCGTAAAACTCTCCATTCAAACTGGACAGAAACAAAATAAAACTCACCTAAACCGTCGTCGTTACTCTTTCCAACAATCACCAAGTGTGCTTTGGTGGAACTCAACTGTAATTACCCCGCATATCTTAAAGCCTGTGGTGTTAATGCACATGCTAAGCGGAGTTATTAAAAAAAAAATCCCGAAGCAGGATCATGATCCGGATCGCCACCAAAATCTAATGGATTGTTCGTTGTGCCAAACCCCACCCCTCCAAAAAATGTAATTCAAATCCATCCCGGACTTTTGGAGTAATCCTGCAAACGGACAAACCAACAAACCAACAAACAAACAAACAAACCAACAAACCAACGCCAGTGAAAACATAACCTCCTTCCTAGGACTTCGGCCTTGGCAGAGGTAAATATTCAAGGTCAATGCCTAACCTTAAATATTCAAGATCAATGTTTAACCTTAACTATTCAAAATCAATGCCTAAGTTTAACCATTCGAGGTCAATTCCTTACTTTAACTATTCAAGATCAATGCCTAACCTTAACTATTCAAGCTCAATGCTTAACCTTACTTATTCGAGATCGATGCCTAACCTTAACCATCTCGCGCAAGTTTCCCAAACTTGCGGGTTCCCTTCTAGACAATACGGGGCTGGAGGTCTGCCCGTTGAGATGCCGTTGGACTTTCAGTGAAGAAACAACAGCAGAGCAACAGGTCCGCCGCGTCCTCAGATCTCTGCACAGCCTGCTGCCTAATGGGCTTATTTATCATAACTTTTGGTGTTTTGCCAGAGGCAGAATCGAGGGATCAATGTTTTGGGGCACCACTTCAAGGAAAGATCATAGGGGCCTCATCTCTTGATTATTCGGCCTCTCTCTCTACCGTGGTATCCCTCCGTCTCTCTCCCCCAGACGTGCTTCTGGCCCAGATTGAATTGATTAGATGAGACTCCTCTGATTTCCAGCATGGCCCAGACATGATCGCTCCAGAATGCCAATAGTCCCGCTCTGTCTGGGTCATTTTTCTTGACCCACAGTGAGGAGCATGCTGCCCGGATAGCTGGGGTTACATCGATTTATGGGGCCAGTATTTCAGTTTTATTAAAAGAGGCACACTTACAGCATATATCCATGGTGGCATTGATCAATACTGATTTGGTTGTCTATATAAAGCCCTTAACCTATAGATTCTGGTGTGACATTTTTGATCTAATTCTAACGGTAATAAGTGACTGCAATTTGTCTTGTATCATGTTGGATGTTGACAGGGAGCTTTGGTGTGTCACAATGGTTCAAATGCATTTTTGAGATACGGAATCATCCAATGTTGATGGAATTTGTAGGAATACTGGGCAGGAATAAAAAGATGGAACGCTGAATGAACTCATTTTAATCAGAACCATGGATAGCTGTTGTGCTTTGTCAAAAACTCAAAATATCTTTGTAGAAATCCTACAATGAGATAAGCACAACACAATTTAAAGGGGACTTATTATGCTCATTTTCAGGCTCATACTTGTATTTTAGGTTTCTACTAGAACATGTCTACATGCTTTAATGTTCAAAAACGGTTTACTTTTCTCATGCCAGCTGTGCTGCAGCCCCTCTTTTCACCCTCTGTCTGAAACGCTCTGTTTGAACTCCTGCCCCCCCCCCCTCCCGAAAAGCCCAGTCTGTTGTGATTGGTCAACCCGAAACAAACACTTTGGACTCTGATCCTGCTCCGCTCTAACTAGCTTTGTCTGAGGGCGTGCCAAACTTGCCGCGAGGCAAGTATTATGCAAAGTGTGTTACTTGGTGACATCACTACGTTACGGAAGAAATGGTGGGACTTCAAGCGAGGCGTTTCAGGAGCAGTGGGCAGAGTAACTTCCTTTGGCGTGGCTTTGGAAAACTGCAGATCTTTTACATGCACAAAAAAAACTATATAACACAATAAAGGAAAGGGAAAAAATCACAAAAGCATAATAGATCCTCTGACATTTTTGGCACCAACTGCTAGTTATAGCTACTAAAAGACAGGAAAAGGACAAAATGGATGACTGAAAAAAAAGTAATTGCACTTGGGAGTAATGTGTGGCAGAAAAGACAAACAAAGACTGACGTGTTGGAAGTAAATCCAACGACGGGAAAACAAAGGTAAACAACTGCATAATGAACCTATCCAAACAGTGGGAACAGTCGGAGGAGCTAATATTAGGATGCATCCGCCGAAGCTGCGTCGTACTGCAGGGGAACCCTGTGCACACGGAGCCCCGACAGATGTAGAGGACGCGAAGCGGGGGAGGGCTCGCCGATGCCGTCCTCGCAAAGTACACAGTCACTTCATGTTTGCTCTCCTCCGCCATATGTTCTCGTTAGAGATGCACCATGTGAGATTGTGCAGGCGTACATGGGACGGGCTCATGCATTCATTCATGCGCGTGTATACAAATTTAACAACGCAGATGCACACGGACCACAAAATCCATTTAAGCCTGTGGTGTTAATTTAATGACTTTTTTTTTATTCACGGTAATGAGCAAAAAAAAAGGACATGTGAGGATTCATTTTGAAGATATCACTCCTACCCTATAGGCCTTGCAATGATACAGGAGGCGGAAATGCTGTACATGGCAACCGGTGTCACCTCCCCTTGGAAAGACGCGAGCTGCTAAATGCAATGTCGACATGTTTTAACCCATCTGCCAACAGCGACTTGTGTTTGGTGTATCAAGGTCCCAGTACACAGAAGTGACTCATCAGCCAGCAGATGTTGGTACAACAGTTGCAGCAAAGGAGATTATGGGAATCATATGTATTTATGACGGGATATGATGAACTACAACCACACGTCTTTAATACACTGCGCCCTTAATCTTTTAATGCCTCATACACTAACAGGAAACGGGCTATGCTTTAATGTAATTTTATTACTACTGATATCATTAACTGCGTGACTAAATAGGCACCTTAGAGCAGTAATTCCAAACCAATTTTGCTTTAAGCCCACCCCCCCCCACTACCCCCCCACATGTATCTGAGAAAATATTACATAACAACATAACAAAATCTTCAATTTCAATAAGGTCTTTCAGTGTATTAAATGAGTTAGACTTTTTTATTAAATCAACTTTCTTTAATGAATATAACTCGCCAGTTTTGTCAACATAATAAAGTGATGACGTCTTGACGCATTTGCTAAGCGATTTTTTTTTTAACGACTTAATTAATTTACCATAAAAATGTTAGAGCCAAAATAGATTTTTTGTTATTATGGTTAAATCAATGGAATTTATGGTGTTGTTAGATTTGTGTGCTGCAAGCCGGAGAGCAAATTGTTTTTTTAATCGCAGTGAAAATCTTGTTTTTTGAAAGGCTAAACGCCAACAAATATGGATTGAAGCAGAATATTTCATTAAATAAAAATAATTGTGAATTTTTTTTTTTAAATGATTACATCTATCTTTTTCAATTAATTTCGACTTTTGGACTTTACAACGCTCAGGAATTATTGGAAATGTTTGGATCATACGTGTCAGAAACAATCCTATGCAGACACCGCTGGAAACTAATTCTACAAACAGTATAATATTAATAATATTACTGTAGCTTTATCTTTATCTGACACTGTGCAGAAATACAGGGTTAAAACAGAATGTGGCCTACTCAGTAGCAAAAAAACATATCTTTTTAAATAGTTTTATATACAGACTTTTGTATAAATTATCCAAAAAGTGTGTACTAATGGGGGCCCGGACCCCAGGTTGGGAACCACTATTTTAGAGCATTAGTGATATTAGAAGTTCAGTAATGGGGAAGTTGTTTATGTGCTATAACAATAATGAGTTGTTGCATCAACAAACAGATTTGAACTTTGTTCATGAACACAAGAAAATCCTGCCAGCAGGGGGCTACCTGGAGACTTAAAAACGTTCACAACAACAATGAAGAAGGAACTAATGAGGCCTTCCGATAGCAGTACTTATAGTGAAATACTCTTCTTTTTTTCTGTAGTTGTACAGGGGGTATTTAGGGGGAGATAGCAGTTCAACAGTAGATGTCACATAGAAGTGGTGTACATCATCTGAGAGCTGGGAACCTGAAGATTAATTTGAGATGCAGCTCAGCACTGTGTGTCAAGTCGTTCTAGTCATAAATCAGAAATAAACATTAATTAATTGATTAAAATAAATTGTGAAAGTGTGTAAGGGATTAGAACATTATGATAGAAGTATATGATGGCCATCCCCATGCTCTATTATGTCTCATAAGTTGTTGCAGCAATGTTTGGGTGGATTTTTTGGCGATTGGATGGCGAGCACTTCTGTTCTGGAAACTGCTCAGAAACCCCCTTGTTGTCAATCTAGCTAGGAAAGCCATCCATCGTCTGAATGCTCTAGGTCTCTAGTTTGTGTCTGTAAAGTTTCATGAGGCTGTGATTATCCTAGAGGTCACCACAGGTCATTTAATACAGTGAAGTTTCTAAAAATTACTACTCACCGCAATGAAATGGCTATTATGGGGAATAACATCATCACACACAAATACAGTTGGGCTCATTGGATCCACAAGACTCTCAGCTTTACAGTGATACCCAATTTATGTAATTCCAAGACTGTTACAAGACCCAAGTATGTAGAAATATTCAAACACACCATTTTTAGAATAGGCGAAAAATAACAAACAGCATGTGATTATCATAAAGTGTGCATGTCTGTAAAGGGCAGACTCGTTGGTACCCATAGAACCCATTTTCAATCACATATCTTGAAGTCAGAGGTCAAGGGACCCCTTTGAAAATGAAGCGTATTTATTTAAAAAACAAAAGGCTTTTCATTCTTTCATTTTATTTCACATTGGTGCAGACATTTAGATCAACATTGAATCGAAGATTTAAAGATGTCGTGTCGTGTGATTTTTCCACAGTACACTGGTCCAGACTGTGTTTGGTCTGAGAGCCAGGAGGGCAGACGGAGCATACGACAGAACGAGGCTGACCGTGAGCTCTCCCCTCTCAATCTGCTTTAGTTCTAATGAAAAACGCATTCATCAGTCCTTCTGCACCCTGACTACACAAACAAATCACGCCGGCTCCTCCCTGGCTCTGTGATTTGTTTGCAGATTCTGGTCGACTACATCCATTTGTCTGCTCCACCCCCATCAGCGGCACGGCTCTGTGCGGCTCATAAAAATGCCGGCTGAATTTACATCAGGCCGGCCAGGGGTGTAAATTCCTCCCCAGGTCTGTGGCCTGACAGGCCGACACGCGACCCCGTAACGCTCAGAGGGGAAAACGGAGGAAGTCAAATGGAGCGAGGGTGATAATGAAACGGATATTACGCTGGTTAACCTTTAGCTGAGGAGCAGCACCCTGCGGCTGCCTCCCGCGGGCATGTGAAACGGTTAAAGCTCCGAGAAGTCATCCGTCTGCTCATCCGAGGGCAGTAGGTGGGCTCTGAGCATCAGAATGGAATAATGGGATGATGGCTGATACACATATATAGCCCAAGGGGAATACTCTAACTGGTTACCAAGCTCATTATGCCACCACCGCATTTCACACATTAAAATGTATTCTTTAACTAAAACTGCAATTTTTTTCTGAAAAAAAAATGAGCCTGATTATGTTTTGATTTATGAGACTGTCACTTGTTTAAAATGGCAGAGGGAACAACAGAGGACATGTCGTCTTGTTAGAAGGATTTTTTTGTTGTTGTTGTTGTTTGGTGCTTAAATTAGATTCCTGAACACAGTGTGGTGAATGAAAAACAGTTAGGGAAACACAACTAGTAGTAATCTGGGATTGGGGTCATAAAGTCAAAATTAGTGTCTTGATGCAAATTTCAACATCATGAGCGTTAGGGCTGAGACAATACACCTATCTCCCGATTCGATACTATCACGATACTTGCGTTTTTTAAGTATTGTGATTCTAAAGTATATGCGATTCAATATTACTATTTATTGTGATTTTTTGGTAACTTTTTTAACACTAGACAAGGGGTCTGCAACCTGCGGCTCTGGAGCCACATGTGGCTCTTTAGCCCCTCTTCAGAGGCTCCCCGTGGATTTAAAAAAAAAAAAAATAGTGGAAATGAATAACTGTTTTTTGTTTACATTTTTATTTATCATTGTTGTATGGTACGATAGTACCACATTGAGGAAAAAAACTAAATCTGAGATTTCGATAATAAAGTCATAATATTAGAAGGTTGAAATTTTGTTATTTTATTTTTTTCTCGTAATGACTTTTTTTCTCGTAAAGTTATGACTTTATTCTCGTAATATTATGACTTTTTTTCTCGTAATGTTACGACTTTATTCTGGAAATCTCAGATGTTTTTTCCCTCAATGTGGCCCTAATACTCCGTAGTACTCCTCACTGCATTAGACTTATATACTATATACTTAGACTATAAACTGTGTTACCTTCATCACGATGCTCAAATGTTTTGCGACTCCAGGCAGATTGTTTTTTTGTTGCCTAAAATGGCTCTTTTGATAGTAAAGGTTGCTGACCCCTGCACTAGACCATGGGAAAAAAGTTGAATCATACACTTGTAGGGACTTTTACTTTGGAAAATATCTATAATAATACAGTAAAAATGTTTGATTTTCAGCATGTATGTAATCAGAGATGTCCTGAAGTCAAATATACTGTATCAGTCATTGTCAGGCATTATTTATTACATTTTTTTCCAGCAACCTTTAAAAGGAGACATGCGCTTGTGCACATCCATTTGGGTATCTGGAGTGTCTACCAACCCACAAACTTTGAAATAACACAACAGAGTCAGTTTTTTTTGAGGGCTGTTTAGATCAGAAAACATGTGATTCAACAAGCCAATCAGATTTGGCTCCCCTTCCTATGTCACATGCAGGATCGTTACAATATACCACCCACAGCTTGAGAACTACCTTTGCAAAGGTGCACCGTATTTTTCTCGCAAGCCAATCAGAGCAGACTGGGCTTTTTCAGGAGGGGGGTCTTAAAGAGACAGGCGCTAAAATGGAGCATTTCAGACAGACGGTGAATACAGGTATATTCAGACAGATAGGATGAGGAAAATGTGTTTTTTGAACATTTAAGCATGTAAACATGTTCTAGTAGAAACCCAAAATACAAGTATGTAGATGAAAATGAGCATGATATGTCCCCTTTAATGTTGGAATGCTCAAAACATCTCCATCGTACGTCAGATGACGTCATTTTGACTTTTTTTTTTTTTGCCAGATTATTTCATGTCATTATCCCTTACTGATTGAAGAATCAAAGCTGCAGTCTGATCACAAGCCTCCGTAATTCGCCGCAGCGCTCCATACTTTAAAAAGCGACTAGTCCTCCTGTCTGACCACAGTGAGTTTGACAGGTGCAGTAATTGAGTCATTTCCCGTGGAAGCCACTCTGTGATTGATTGATTTGGATCGGTACAATAGCCCCGCTTGTAGATAATATCATAATTCCAGCTGCCTCACATTGCACATTGATTCACGCGCTCATTGCTATGCAGACGGCTTGCTGAGTTTAGAAGTTTAATAGCGAGGAGAGTGTATGAAAGATGGTGCGGAAACTTTGCAGTGAAGGCTGCAGTGAAGCTAAAAGGAGTAATCTGTCTTGCCATGCATGAAAAACACCATTAATTCTGTTCAAGTCTTAGAAAATGTGTTACTTTACGAAACTGGCGAGTCAACAAGTTTTTGGTTACAAATTGCAGTCTGGCTTTTTTTTTTTTATGACCTTTTGAGAGAAAACACTCAAATCAACTTCATGAAATATTCGTTAGCAGGGAGTGATTTGGCGGATTAAGGACTGTGGATGAGCCCCGGCAAAATGTAAATTGAAAATGATTTCCTGGGATGAATTGATTTTTGAGTCGAGTGTCTCGTGCAGTTGATGTGATTTCTCAATCAGACGGAGTGGGGGGGGGGAAAGGTTATTCCATAGAGTAGATTGAGTAAATGGTTACCACACTGCATCAGCGGTAAACTGTACACATCTCATCACTCCTTTCTCGCTCTGACACACGCCTTTTTCCAACACATTCTCACTGGACGCCCTCCTGGGTTACTTTTGGACGGACCAGGGACGGCGTGTCAATATACGCTTGTTACATGCATAGTGTCCTTTCAAAATAAACTACCGTGAAGCATCACATTTATGCTCACTGGGTTTGGTTGACAGCATTGACCGTATATAAGAAGTGGACGTAGACACCCTGACATCACCTATTGGATTGTGGACTGTGGGGTTTTGAAGCCTCGAGTTCGCCATTTTGGCTGTCGCCATCTTGTTTTTTTGGAACCAGAGGGTGGAGCTAAGTACAACCGAATGCTGAATAAGACATTTTAGGCATTATAATTAACTTTCATGAAATGAAAACAAACTGTGAAAAAGAATTTGTAAGACGAAAACATGGACAACCCCCTGACCGGACAACACCGTGGTAGCGACCTGACTTTGCAACACATTCTCACTCCCAACTTTTCAAATACCGACGCTTTGTCAGTGCCCCTCAGCATCCAAGACCGACGTCCGGGTACCCCTCTTGCGTTAGTTTTGGACAGACTATGGACGGCGTGTCAATATGTAAGATGCAAAATGTTCTTTCAAAATAAACTTCTGTTTTCAGAGGAGGTTAGGTTTAGGCAACAAAACCACTTGGTTGGGGTTAGGAAACGGTCGTGGTTGACGTTAACTTCACGGTCTAGTGACTCGCGGTACTGACGATACTGACGACTCACATGACTCAGAGGGCGGATGATATTAATGACTCACTTGACTAACGGGGCTAACGATACTACCGACTCACGTGACACACGGGACTGACTATACTAACAACTCACATGACTACCGACTCACGTGACTCACATAGCTGACAATACTAACAACTCACATGACTACCGACTCACGTGACTTAGAGGGAGGATGATACCAATGACTCACGTGACTCACGGGGCTGACAATACTAACGACTCACATGACTACCAACTCACGTGACTCAGAGGGAGGACGATACTAATGACTCACGTGACTCACGGGGCTGACGATACTAACGACTCACATAACTACCGACTCACGTGACTCACGTGACCAGCAAGTCACGTGACTCACGTGACTAGCGACTCATGTGACTAGCGACTCGTGACTCACGTGACTAGCGTCTCACATGACTCACATGACTAGCGACTCACAGGATTCACGGGACTCACGGGACTCACGTGACTAACGATACCAACAAGTTACGTGACTAAAGACTGACGTGAAAGTCAACGTGACCTTTAGTTTCACACGGGACACGAACACCGGTCTCCTGGTTGAAAGTCCAGTGTTTTTTTGACCCATCCACCCCCCCTCCCACCAGGCCTTAACAGACTCTCAGGCTATTGATACTACATCACTTGCTCCGACCGTCGAATAACGCCATGGGTGGGTTTACTTTGGAGTTAGTTGAAAGCCTGGTTTGTCACATACTGTTGCTAAAGGGTACATCAATGCATCGGTTTCTGATGCCGAGTAGGACTTACCAAACGGCACTATTTGACGAGTTGGGAGTGAGAACGGGTTGCTCTTTCATCGCCATCTTACTGCTCTCCAGAGGAGATCGAACACAATGTCATTCCTCATACGGTAAAACGTATTAAAAAAAAAATCACTGCTGGGCACAAGTGATGAAAGGAAAGCCAAAGATGAGGGCAAATGAATAGTTATGTCATTATCTGCCTATTTCGCTCCGTCCCCTCTGTGAGTTCCACGTGGCTAATTCATCTTTGTGTCCTTGCTCAGATCTGTGGAGCAGATTTGGTTATCGGCAGGGGGTCACCCGCCTCGGAGGCACTCCTTCCTCATTACAGTCCGGCCCGGTGAGGAATCTGCAAGCGCTGGAGTTGAACTGCAGCAGAGTCCCGCTGAGGAGCTTTGTTTAAACAGCGTCGCGCTGTATTACCCAACTTAATGGAGACTCCATCCCCGGCCCAACCCTCAGCAGCTCATGTATTTAAATGGGGTTATCTGCTCGTCAATGTCGGGCATAGGGCAGAGCGCCGGGGCCGGGCTGGAAGTGGGTCGGAGGAGGAGATGGGACTCAAAAAATGGGAGAATCTGACCTCTGAATGTGGGTGAAGAGCAAATCTAATTTACTTGGCTGTTAGCTCAGTTAAGGACGATTTTGTGGGTCCAAGAGAAAGCCAGCAAACAGTGAAAATGAAGGGGGTAAATATAATTATGAAAGCAATGGTTTGCAGCTGCTGATTTGGGTCTGGGATCAGTCACACGGGGACGTTTTAAAAAGGGAAGATATATCATTCATTATGTCAATAGTTTGACTTCTTTTATCATCATGTTTTATGCATGATTAAAATCATTCCGCTCGCGACGGAAAAAGGTGGAAGGCGCCGAAGGGAAATTTGGCAGGAAAAGAACCGTGATGAACATATTCATGAGTTGGCCACATAAAACAGCACGGGATGTGTTTAAAAAGTTTTTTTTATGTGGGTGTCAGTGGACTCACTGCCAGCCCACAGGTCCACCAGATCATCAGTAGAACTCCCACTTGTCCAGATGTTCAGGTCACCCCTGCTGCTGTGACAGCAGAAAAGGCACTTTATGTCTCTGTGAGTGGGACCAACCACAGTGATTTACTGTACATTACCTACTATACAAATGTAAGCTTGGAGGTAAATATGGATGAAGAGGGAAAGTGTATAGGTTTCTAAGTTATGAAAACATAACTTTTTCACGTCAATGCGAAGAATGTCTGTCGAACGCACTTGAACGCCAAACGCACCACGCCGTGTGCATCACAACGGCCCGAGTACGGGTCAGGATGTAAGATCGCTAGACGGACAGATGTCAAGAGGCGCCGATATCTAGTATATTCATTAGGGCTGTCAATCGATTCAAATAGTTAATCGAGATTAATCGCAAATGAATGGAACATTTTGTATCTCTTCAAAATGTGCCTTAAAGGGAGATTTGTCAAGTATTTAATACACTTATCAACATGGGAGTGGGCAAATCTGATTGCTTTATGCAAATGTATGTATATATTTATTATTGGAAATCAATCAACACCACAAAACAATGACAAATATTGTCTAGAAACCCTCACAGGTACTGCATTTAACATAAAAAATATGCTCAAATCATAACATGGCAAACAACAGACAACAACAGCTGTCAGTGTGTCAGTGTGCTGACTTGACTATGACTTGCCCCAAAACTGCATGTGATTATCATAAAGTGGGCATGTCTGTAAAGGGGAGACTCGTGGGTACCCATAGAACCCATTTTCATTCACATATCTCGAGGTCAGAGGTCAAGGGACCCCTTTGAAAATGGCCATGGCAGTGTTTTCTGCTAAAATTTGACAAATTTGGAGCGTTATTTGTCATACCAGCTCGTCTTTCCCGACAAGCAAGTATGACATGGTTGGTACCAATGGATTTTTTCTAGTTACATATGATAACATCTTCACTTTAGCTTTAAAACTGCTGCTACAACCTCCAAAAGATTGATTGCGTTAAATAAATTAGTGGCATTAAAACACATTTGCGTTATTGCGTTAACTTTGACAGCCCTAGTGGAAAGACTTTTACTTAAAACCCAGTTGAAACCTTTATAGTAGGCCTGCAAATCATCACATTTATGCTCATTGGGTTGGATTGCCAACACAGACTGTAGATAAGAAGTGGACGTAGTCACTGTGACGTCCCCCATTGGTTTGTGGACTATGGTTTTGAAGCTTCAAGTTAGGCATTTCGGCAGTCTCCATCTCGTTTTTTTGGAACCAGAGGGTGGAGCTGAGTACAAGCGAACGAAGACATTTTTAGGTGACCTGTTGTAAAATGTTACAATTAACTTTCATGAACTGAAAACACACTGTGAAAGGGTTAAAGACGAAAACACGGACAACTCCCAGACCGGATGACGCTGTGCTATCGACCTGTCAATCGCAAAGTAGCCACGCCCTAAAGCATCCCCTGCTTTATGGTTCTATTTGACTCTAAATGGGACCATAATTTACTAAATGAACATCATGCTGTATTGAAGAAGACTTGAAACTAGCGATTGAGACCATAAACTCATGTTTACAATGTTTACTGAGGTAATAAATCAAGAGAGAAGTAGGCTCATATTCTCATTGACTTCTATACAATAAGACTTCTTTTAGCAACCAGAGGAGTCGCCTCCTGCTGACTGTTAGAAAGAATGCAAGTTAAAATCCTCCACATTTCCAAAACGCAGGTTGCTGCCTGGTTGCCAGCGAATTGCTCTTGAACTCTGTTGTTCCCAAACTCACGAGACAGTATTGCATGCTATAGGAGTTTCCTGTGTGTCTGACCACCATTGATTTGTCTGCGTTTGAAGCCATCAGTGTCTGCCGGTGCACTCTGCATAATGTCTTCAGACACCCTTCCCCTCCCTCCCTCGCCTCTGTCCGCCAGCCGCCTCATACTTACTATGCACGCCGTTATTCTGCCTCCATAAGCAAAATGGAGAACGCAGAGAGCCCGAGGATGCAGCCTAATCTTTACATCTCTTCCGAGCCGCGGCAGGCACCACAAAAGACAAGCTCCGTGATATAATACTCAGCTTTTTTGCATTCCGGCTGACAT
Source organism: Sebastes umbrosus (assembly GCF_015220745.1). NCBI lineage: Eukaryota > Metazoa > Chordata > Actinopteri > Perciformes > Sebastidae > Sebastes > Sebastes umbrosus. Next base: position 7,722,118 of record NC_051288.1, read on the forward strand.
CCCTCTGCAGATCCTCGAAGACAAAAAAGAAGTTTTTATCAACAGTGAGTCACTCCCATAGTGCTTGTTTTATTCACCTGCCTCTGGCTGCGGGGTTTGGTTATTGTTGAAAAATCTCAAACCAAAGCCGGGAAAAACAATATCAATCGGGGGTAAAAAAAAAACAAAACGTGACATGTATTTTATTGTTTTGTTTTTGCTTACGAAAAACAAGTGATATATGAAGGAGCGGAGGTGAATCATAAAGCACCTCGTGGCGTCTGTAAGCAATCTGTCCTTGGTATTGCGTGCAATTTGTTTCCCTATGGGGGTGTATGTAAAGGAGCTCAACGCAACCCCGATTTACCGAGGCGATGTGAATCAAAGGAAACACTGGAGTACAAGCATCAGCAGTACTGTAGGTACACAGCTGCACCGCACACACACACACAATGTACGCTAATTCTCCTAAATGCCACTCGGAGAAGCTAAACACACACAACACAGCCGCAGACGGAGTGGCATATAACCTAAAATAAACAGGAGCGGAGCAGATGAGGCGAACCAGATGTAATCGTGTAGTTTTCCTCTGTAATCTGCTTTGTCCTGCAACCGGGGCTCAGACGACGGCAGATTATTTGACTTATATTGCAATTTGTAATCCCCCTCGGTACACAGTGTCAGTATCAATACAAGGGGATGCTATTTGGCAGAGATGTCCGCGGTGAGATATAAAGCAGGCCATCCAGCGGATCCTCCCCACCGATATGATATTGTCTTCAGGAGATTTTTCTTTTAATATCAGTGGAATGTACACAGCTTTGGCTCACATGGCTGCTTAGGGCCCTGAACTGAATGCTGAATCGCAGCTAGCCGTAACAGATGCTAACGGGTACAGCTAACACATTACAATGAATTTTGAAAGAGATTGTGATGATTTGATGAGCAGATCCAATTCACACTTATGATGAATGACAAGCATATTGTTACCATATGTGAATGGACTTTAAACCTTTTTAACCCTTTATTACAGCCATCATATACAGTACATACAGGTACATAAAGGAAATTTGACCTCTGCATTTAACCCATCCGAATTATTTTAGGAGCAGTGGGACGCTGTAAAGCGCCCCTGGGAGCAATTTAGGGTTTAGTGTCACCTCGACATGCAGACTGTAGGAGCCGGGGATCGAAACGCCAACCTTGTGGTTAAAGGACGACCCGCTCTACCCAATGAGCAACAGCCGCCCCACACAGCCGGACTATTGGACTATATACTATTGGGGATGTACCGATCCAATATCGATATCTGCCCGATACTGACTCAAATAGCTTGATCGGGCAGATGGACAGCAGACTCCAGGTCAGCTCTTACTGCTTGTTTCCTTCCGGGTCTGTGAAATCTTGCAGACGCCATTAGGAGCACCGGAGGACACAGAGGCACATGTTTTTTTTTATCAGGTTACCTGTTTCATGTACTACGGTCAGGATATAGTGGCCGTTTTATAAAAATAACTTATTTTTTTTAAATCATATTTGCTCAAATCTCACCTACTTCAGCTTTAAAAGGTATTTAGATGGTCCTGACCAAATTTGAAGTCGATCCGATTAAATTTGTAGGAGGAGTTCGTTAAAGTACGCGGCCTGTAAAACGCTAAAATTGGACGAAAATGGCACATTGAATTAAAAATGGCTGACCTCCTTAGGGGTTTTGGGTATACCTCCAAGAGGCTTTTTTGTGCATTTTTACATGTTACATCTGCCTGCCAAATTTTATACATGTATCTGAAATCTGAGCGAGGGGCTACATTTTTTTCTATTTTGTAGCGGGGCACTAGCGAGCCATTTTGCAACGCCCAAGCCCGAGACCCTAAAAATAATAAATTTAACACCGCGTCTGGTAAGTGTGCAAAGTTTAACAATTTTTTGTGTTAAAGCCCTCAAAAATGTGATTCATTTGAGATAAGAACATTTTCAATTTTCCCCACTGTGGGACTAATAAAGTAATATCTTATCTTGTATCTTAAGAAAAAAAAAAAAAGAAAAAAAAATTCCTTCAGTTTCAAAAGGGCTTTGGCTGCCCGACGTTGTCGGTGCTCGGCGCCCTAAATATATAAATTTACATACATTTGCATGAAGCAGCATATTTAACCACTCCCATGTTGAAAAGAGTATTAAATATTTGACAAATCTTCTTTTAAGGTACATTTTGAACATTTAAAAGCCCTAATAAAAAGTGAAAAAGAAAGCAAAAGAAAGCAAAGAAAAGACAAGAATGGAGTTAATGTTCAGAGTAGCAGACGGCCGGTTCTGACTGAGCATATTTTAGGTGATCAGTAAAGATCAAAAGAAGGAGTGTGAAGAGAAAGTTGGAGGCCAGCAGTGCTCACAGTGTCTGGGTGATTGACAGCCAGCCACGGAGTGACACTGACCTGTGGAATTTAAGGATTTAAAGGAGTTGATGAAAGTGTCTGCACCCATCATCGCAGGGTTACTGTCAACCATAAGGAATATTTTTCTATTTCTTTCTCTGCGTGGCTCTTTAAGAAAATCCCCCACCTCTCCATCCAACCTTCAACTCCATTTATCCCGGCGCTCTCTTTCTCTTAACCTCCACTCGGCTGCCTCTGCTTTCATCTCCTCGCTTGGTCTAACTCGGACCTGACTTCTCTCCTCGTATACCTCCTCTTCAACCCTCCCCTGCCCGTCTACCATCTCATCTCCTCTCTTTCATCTTCCCTCTCCTCCTCCCCTCTTCTCTTCTCCTTCTCCGCACTCTCCCCTCTTCTTCTGATTGTTCCTCCCTCGAAAATTGACCTCTTTTTTCTTCCCTTCACTTATAATCCCGTTCCTATTTTGTCCCTCACCATCTCCTCATTTTATCATTTTTTTCTCTCATTTTGTATTCCTTCCTCTTTGTTCCTCGTCCTCTCATGTCTTCCTTTCATCTCTTTATTTTCCTCCCCGACTTCATCTCTTCTTCCTGCTTTCTCCTGTCCCGTCTCCTCTGCTCTCCTCCTTTCACTTGTTTCCTTCCCTTCTCTTCTCCTCTCCACTCCTCTCTTCACTTGTTTCCTTCCCTTCACTCCTCTCCTTTGTTCACTTGTTTCCTTCCCTTCTCTTCTCTCCTCTCTACTCCTCTCCTTTCCTTTTTTCACTTGTTTCCTTCCCTTTTCTCCACTCCTCTCCTTTCCTCTCTTCACTTGTTTCATTCCCTTCCCTTCTGTCCTCTCCTCTTCTCTCCTTTTTTCACTTGTTTCCTCCTCTCCTCTCCTCAATTATTTCCTTCCCTTCTCTCTTCTCCTCTCCTCTCTTCACTTGTTTCCTTCCCTTCTCTCCTCTCCTGTCATCTCCTCTCCTGCCTTGCTTCCTTCCCTTCCCTTCCCTTCCCTTCCCTTCCCTTCTGTCCTCTCCTCTTGTCACTTGTTTCCTTCCCTTCCCTTCTCTCCCCTCCTATTTTCACTTGTTTCCTTCCCTTCTCTCCTCTCCTCTTCTCTCTTCACTTGTTTCCTTCCCTTCTGTCCTCTTCTCTCCTCTCTTCACTTGTTTCCTTCCCTTCCCTTCTCTCCTCTCCTCTCCTCACTTTTTTCCCCCCTTCCCTCCTAACCTCTCCTCTCCTCTCATCTCCTGGCTTGTTTCCTTCCCTTCCCTTCTGTCCTCTCCTCTGCTCTTTTCACTTGTTTCCTCCTCTCCTCTCCTCTCCTCACTGGTTTCCTTCCCTTCTCTCCTCTCCTCTCCTCTCCTCTCTTCACTTGTTTCCTTCCCTTTCTCCTCTCCTCTTTTCACTTGTTTCCTCCTCTCATTACCTTTCCTCTCTTCACTTGTTTCCTTCCCTTCTCTCCTCTCCTAACGTCTCCTCTCCTCTCCTGGCTTGTTTCCTTCCCTTCCCTTTTGTCCTCTCCTCTCCTCTTTTCACTTGGTTCCTCCTCTCCTCTCCTCAATTGTTTCCTTCCCTTCTCTCCTCTCCTCTTTTCACTTGTTTCCTTCCCTTCTCTCCTCTCCTCTTTTCACTTGTTTCCTCCTCTCCTCTCTTCACTTGTTTCCTTCCCTTTCTCCTCTCCTCTTTTCACTTGTTTCCTCCTCTCCTTTCCTTTCCTCTCTTCACTTGTTTCCTTCCCTTCTCTCCTCTCCTAACGTCTCCTCTCCTCTCCTGGCTTGTTTCCTTCCCTTCCCTTTTGTCCTCTCCTCTCCTCTTTTCACTTGTTTCCTCCTCTCCTCTCCTCAATTGTTTCCTTCCCTTCTCTCTTCTCCTCTCCTCTCTTCACTTGTTTCCTTCCCTTCTCTCCTAACCTCTCCTCTCCTGCCTTGTTTCCTTCCCTTCTCTTCTGTCCTCTCCTCTTGTCACTTGTTTCCTTCCCTTCTGTCCTCTCCTCTTGTTACTTGTTTCCTTCCCTTCTCTCCTCTTCTCTCCTCTCTTCACTTGTTTCCTTCCCTTCCCTTCTCTCCTCTCCTCTCCTCACTTTTTCTTTCCCTTCCCTTCTGTCCTCTCCTCTCCTCTTTTCACTTGTTTCCTCCTCTCCTTTCCTTTCCTTTCCTCTCTTCACTCGTTTCCTTCCCTTCTCTCCTCTCCTAACCTCTCCTCTCCTCTCCTGGCTTGTTTCCTTCCCTTCCCTTCTGTCTTCTCCTCTCCTCTCCTTTTCACTTGTTTCCTCCTCTCCTCTCTGGTTTCTTTCCCTTCCCTTCTCTCCTCTCCTCTCCTCACTTGTTTTTTTCCCTTCCCTTCTGTCCTCTCCTCTACTCTCTTCACTTGTTCCTTCCCTTCCCTCCTCTCCTCTCCTCTTCTCACTTGTTTCTTTCCCTTCCCTTCTGTCCTCTCCTCTCCTCTTTTCACTTGTTTCCTTCTCTTCTCTCCTCTTCTCTGTGCTCTCAGTCAGTGGAGGGTAAATACAGGGCCATCCTGTCTGAACCCCATCCATCACACTGCCACTTAATACCCACAGCTGTCACTGTGTGCACACAAGTGTGTGTCTTTGTGCAGGTGTGTGTGTTTGTGTCGATCTCCAGCTGGAGTGTGTGTGTGTGTGAGTGTGTGTATATAGGATTTTCCAAACATCACATTAGAAATTGACAGAGGATTACCAAAAAATGTAAATACTGCCTTAACAGTATCGTGTTCTCCTCTTTGCTGTGTGTGTGTGTGTGTAGAAATGAGTGTGTGTCGTGCGCGGTCCTGCTGAGCAGCTCCATGGTTCCTCCAGGCCTCTCTTACAGCGAGCGCTAACACCACAAGGGTTTTTGTTTTTTTTGCCACAGACTTCCTTTGAATGTGAACATAGTGAATGTGAACTCCATCATAGACGCATTCAGTCAGACAGAGAGCAACGACCCAAGGAGACACCAGGACACGAGTTCAAGAGGAGAGGGACAAGAGACGTGTCCGTCACCCACCGGAGGGACAGTAACATGCAGGAGGTGGCTGAGTACAACAGCAGGCTGATATTGGTGCAGTAGAAGTTAATATAATATTTCCACTGACTGGGTCTTTGGGGGCTAAAAGACATTTTTTTTTTTTCTTTCTGTTCCTGCATTAATATATTCCCTTTCCTCGTCTCCTCCCCTCTCCTTTTTTCCTTTCCTCCTGTCCGCTACTCATCTGTTTCCTTTCCTTCTCCCCTCTTGTCTTTATATCTGCTTGCTTCCTTTCCTCTTTCCTCTCTTCTCTTCCTTTCAGCAGGCTGATATCAGTGCAGTAGTTTGATATGCAGGCAAGGACTTTTTGTAGGTATTATTATTTCTGGTATTATTGTTGTCATTTATATTATTATTACTAGGCCTATATTTTTATATGATTTATTCAATGATTTAATTTATTATTATTTTTTTCATTTATTTATCTTTTATATATATATATATATATATATAGACAGTATATATTAGGGCTGTCAATAGATTAAAATATTTAATCGCGATTAATTGCATGATTGTCCATAGTTAATCGCGATGAATCGCAAATTAATCACACATTTTCATCTGTTCAAAATGGACCTTAACGTGAGATTTGTCAAATATTTAATACTCTTATCAACATGGGAGTTGGCAAATATGCTGCTTTATGCAAATGTATGTATATATTTATTATTGGAAATCAATTAACAACACAAAATAATGACAAATATTACCAGAAACCCTCACAGGTACTGCATTTAGCATAAAAAATATGCTCAAATCATAACATGGCAAACTGCAGCCCAACAGGCAACAACAGCTGTCAGTGTGTCAGTGTGCTGACTTGACTATGACTTGCCCCAAACTGCATGTTATTATCATAAAGTGAAGCCAAAGAACCCATTTTCATTCATATATCTTGAGGTCAGAGGTCAAGGGGACTGCTAGGATGACATGGTTGGTACCGATAGTTTTTCTAGTTTCATATGATACCAGTATCTTCACTCTAGCTTTAAAACTGAGCCGCTACAACCTAAAAATCGCAAGTTGTGTTAATGTGTTAAAGAAATTAGTGGTGTTAAAACAAATTTGTGTTAACACGTTATTATCGTGTTAACTTTGACAGCCCTAAATAACAAAGATGACACGGCGTCTAGCCTACGTGATTCCATTTGCATTGATCCATGAACCAGGGGTCGTCTCCTTCCGTACCCGGAGAATCTCAGAGATGTGGGTAATCAGTAAAAGAGGAGAGACATGCCGCAGATGACCGCTTCACAAGGACGAGGTCATCAAAGCAGATTATTTTCTTAATCTCACAAGTAGGCAGATACTGTAGCATGTTTGTTTTTATGTTGACAGTATGTTGTGCTATTGGTCATTTTCTATTATCCTAAATATTGAAGTTTATAATAAGTGTTTTTGGCACGCCTGTGGCGCTATCCATGGTACTGAAAGGGGCGATTTAATGCTGGTATCTTAAATTAGCATCTAACCTTTTGTTTTGTTGTTATGCCATCCATCACCTTTGGGCAAGGCAAGAGAATGAAAATATTGCGCTACTTGTTGAATTCAATTATTTAAAATGGATTAAAATATTCCTGCTAATGCAGTGATTAAGTTCAGGTTCCAAAGTTGTTTTGATTAAAGTTCACAATTATTCTATAAATGTTAATTTAAAATCTGCAAGAAATAGCCTTCATCGTCTATATGGGCCCACTGTGGTTTGTGATTTATATTCATCAATGAAATGTTTCAAAAACATATATATATATATATATCCTTCAAATGCATACCGTAGACATTTCTGCCTGCTTCTCTCTGAAATAGTTCTTTTGTTCTTCCACAAAGTAGCTAGATATTTATGCAGGGAGTGTAGTTAGTGACAGAGTGGGCGCTATGGCAGCTCTGGAGGCTTTACGGAGTAGCAGCGGGGGGGCGGGGTTTAGCAAAGGGTCAATTATGCTAACGCTAGTTCTCCTTTATTGCTCATTTATTGCTCTATTGCATTGTTGTAAATTTTTTGTACTGTTCACAAACTTCTTATGGCGGCCCAACCGCGCCAACCTTTGGTCCAGGACTAGGGATGCTAATTTTGAAAAATGTTCTTAACTGATAATCGACCCTCGTTAACCGATTATTAACCGTTAATCGACAAGATTTGTGCCTCGCATGCAGCGGTGCGCCAGCTGCTGTGTATGAGCACAACAGACAAGTCTCCGGTTCGACCGTACGGGAGCGTTAACTTAGCAACCACGGTGCTTCATGTAGTATCGTGGACATGCAGCCACTTTCCCAATAAAGGTCTCCTCCGCATATTTAGTTTAGTTTAGTTTAGCAGGTTGTCAGCTGTGTGTCTGCCCGGCATAATGATAGCAATTGTCCGACAAACAGTGTGTAACTCCGGCCCAGACGGTCTTAAGGTGGGCTGTTAAGGTGGACCAGCTTTTCTCCTTTAAATGACGAGTTTTTGGTTAAAATGCGAAATGTCGGTTAACGGTTAATTATTAACATCCCTAGCCTGGACCTGAGTGCAGCAGCAGCAGCACCCTTTGCACCTACCGACCCTCCACTATTGTAAGTTTCCATTTTTTGTTTGGAGCACAACAACAAAACTCTACAGATTATTTGCGGTTTTTTTTTTTTTTAAAAAGGAGTTAAATTCAGAGAGTGTTTTAGTGGATGTAACAAATGTTTGCACACACCCAGTAAAATCCTGCCTCTTCCTTTTCACATTTTTAAAAATGCACCCAAACCAAACTGATCCAAAGTTCCATTTGTGGACACATCCACACTAGTATACTACAAAGAGGGAAAAAAAACACTGGGATGGTACAGCTGTGTACCAAAAGTAGGAACAAATTAGTGCAGCAGCATATCGATGCAGAAGGTAATATTTCACCATGATAGGAAGGTAGAAATTTTCCTCCTGCAACTGTCGTCTCCACCGGGGCCCATCAAACAGCCTCTGGTGTGTAGTGCTGGCTGTCAGAGAACCATCTCCTGCACTCTGTAGGCTCTGATCCCTCCACTGGGAGGCCTCTTCTCATCAGACCTGCCCTACGCCACGGTGGCTTCTTCAATTTCCACCTCCAGTGCAAGGGCTGGCTTGGGTACACTCAAAAACAAGCCGGTGATGTGTAATATCGGATATCCATTTTCTTCCCATAAAAACCCGCTGGCGGCAAATGGTGCGTGGCCCCCCCGCCGGTGGCGTCTGCACCTTTAATTGGTTTTCGATCAGCGATTGTCACTTGAAGAAGAGCTCGCTACCTGCCAGACATGTACAAAGCACCTGCCAATTAGCCTCCTCCATTGATTCGGAGAGGGGCTTACCAGCAGTATTCAGTGAACAAAAAACATTTAAGGGGATTTCTCACTACAGTGCTTTTTGGACTTTACAACTGGCGGCTAAAATTCTATAATTGGTACTCGGTTCTTGTCTCAGTGGGTTGTTAAAAAAAGAAAGAAAAAAAAGGTTAATCAGCTCACAAGACTGCTAGAAAAAAGAAAAACTGCTTGTTTGATTGCTGCAAAACAAAATTGGCCATCAGACAAGAGCGCGAGGAGGGGAAAACACAGGATTAGATTCAATTCGGGTGATGAGAAGCTGTGACAAAACGCTCTGACGAGGGGGGGGGGGTTTGAAGGGCCTTGGAAATGGGAGCATCAAGATGTGGAGATGTACGATAAGGTCTGGTGATTAGATCAGATGCTCTCACATTCAAGATCAAGAGCTGTCCTCTGTGCTTTGTTAACAGCCAAAGAAGCACAACAATGATCCTAAACTGGAGCACCGCATACATTACTCGACGCTCGTGTCACTTTTTTGTTTTTATCCCTTTTGAAAATCAGCGGAGTGGCTGACATGACAGCCGGGGATGTAGATTATTTCAGTAGATGTACCAGGAGAGTTCTTATACGAGTGTTCCAAGTACGAATCACCAAACTCTCTTAACAGGACAGATCTGTCAGAAATCGCTCGTTTCAAACGCGATGAATGCCGTCTATCCGAGAGCAGATGCGCAACAATAATGCGAGATTTCATTAACAAGGCTACAGAACCTGTTTGAATCTGTTTGCGGATACGTTTCATTCACAAAAATGTCAGCCAAGAGTAAAACGTAGGGATGTTCTGATATCACTTTTTTCCTTCCCGATACCGATTTAGATACCTGAACTTGCGGCCGATACCGGTACCGATCTGATATATTATTCTTTCTTAAAGGTCCCATATTGTAAAAAGTGAGATTTTAATGTCCTTTATATCATAAAAGTAGGTTTAAGTGCTTAATAAATACTGTGAAAGTATCAAAACCACAGATCCAATCCACAGAGAAATACTCTATACAGCCCGTATTCAGAAACTGTGCTTTTGAAACAAGCTGTCAGGATTTTTGTCCATTTGTGATGTCACAAATCTACAATATTTAGAGCATTTCACAGATTTTAAACGTAAACATTCTAAATGTGTCCCAGTTTATTTCCTGCTGCAGTGTAATGTGAATGACATCAGCTGACAGGAAGTAAACATGGACCCAAGCTGTTGCCTAGCAACGCAATTCCGTTGAAATGCACTAAAACGGAGCGTTTCAGGCAGAGAGTAAATACAGGTATATTCAGGCAGACTATGTGAGAAATATAAAGGTTTGTTTTTAACATTACAGCATGTAAACATGTTCTATAGGAGAAACATAAAATACAAGTATGAACCGGAAAACGAGCACGATATGGGACCTTTAACCAGCTGTATACTACTCTCCCTGTACGGATGAAATATGATTGCTATCATTAGCCATGTTTCCATTCAATTGTCATGCAAATTTTTTAAGTGTCGCCAAAAAGAAATGCAAATATAGCCGCATTTCCGTCAACTGGTTTGGAGGGAAAAATCTAGGCTGTGTAGTTTTATCAGAAGCTGGCAGTATAGGCTGCGGCTTTACGCATTGTTTGTTGAGCCCATTGACCTGCCCTCCCGCCCGTCATTAGTGTGTCTTTTTGATCTTTAAACTACGTCACCACACTCACGGCGCACTTTCTCTGAGCTTTTACTGTTGCCGCAGATGGGTTTACGGGTTAGTTAATGGAAAGCCCGATGCGTGGTACCATCTGCTGGTTTGGAGCAAATAAACTCGGGTATAGTGTAGTTTTTTCAGAAGTCGGCACTATAGGCTATGGCTGTACTTCGCCAGTAAACAGAGTAAAAGAAGTAGAGGTTCCGAACCGGAAACAAAACAAGCCGCCTTGGGCTATCTATGAGCAAAAAATGGACAGCGGTCTTCAGGAATTTGTTTCAATTGGGCATGTTTTATTTGTTCTTTCATGTCAGCTAGTGTTGACCATGTTTCATGCTGTCCGGAGACGAAAGACAATATAAATACTAAGGCTATCAAAGTTAACGAAATAATAACACGTTAACTCAAATTTGTTTTAACGAAACAATGAATATATTTAATAAATATAGACATACATTTGCATAAAGCCACACATTTGTCCACTCCCATGATGATAAGAGTATTAAATACTTGGCAAATCTCCCTTTAAGGTGCATTTTGAACAAATAATAAATGTGCAATTAATTTGAGATTAATCGCAATTATCTATGGACAATCATGCGATTAAACATGATTAAATATTTTAATCAATTGACAGCCCTATTTATTTCGTTCCATTTGCAGTACCTTCATTGAATTGGGGTGGAGAAAGAAATCATAGCAACAGATTTAGTATTTCATAGGAGCATTAAACCAAAACCACAGTCTGCATGTGTCAATACAACTCAAAGTAAATGACTTTTTTTTTGTCATTTGGGTGAAGCGGCCCCTTTAACTGAACGGCACGCATTTGTAAATTATCATGAAAACGCTTCTCAATTCTAATTATTTTGAATTATGTAAGAGCTTTAATTTGCTTGAAATGAGCCCAATTATTGGATTTGTAACAATGACTAACATAATTACAAGTGTCACTCATCCTGATTATTTCCACACAGACAGTATACTGTAGGAGTCGGCAGTGAAACATTTCAGTCCTAAATGAACCGCAACAAAGTCTCGTTGGATAATACGGATCCCTCGGACAAATCGTATAGAATGGAGGGCTGTGGCTATAATGACTGACTGTGTGTCTGTGTGTGTGTGTGTGTTTGAAAGCCTGAGCAAATTCACCGTTACATCATTAGCTCCATAAAAGCATCCTTGTGTCAGTCTCTCTGAGCACTCTCATCGCTCTCGTCCCTGTAGATGCCCTGTCTGTAGCTTCTCCCACTCTCCTGCCATCCAGCTCTTCCTCACTCCATCCTCCCCCTCGCCCCCCTTCATCATCCTCCACAGTACCACAACTCTTGCATAAGCCCTGGGTGGGACATAACGTCGGAGGAAACCCCACTGCTTCCAACTCAGCGGTGATGCCCCATTACATCTCCTATAGCAGCATGATTATGACCACACAGAAGGACAAATGTACCCAAACCCGATATTCTGTTGGCAATACGGGGGGGCATCAGACTACTCATGTGGGAAGAGGGAGCTGGCAGTGCAACCAGTTCTCACTCCCAACTCGTCAAGTACCGACGCTTGGTCAGTGGCCCCTCGGCGCCTGATTCCGAGGCACCCTTTAGCGTCTGTATGAGACGCACCGGACTTTCTACTAACTCCAATTTAAACCCATCCTCGTCATGTCAACATACCTTACTTTTCAACAACGTACACGAAACCTGCCTTGGCGGAGGTCGGCGGTCTCCGACTGCACTTCGCGTTATATTTATTCTGTAGAAGAGTTTTAATGGCCTGCTTATGCCCCATGGCTGATGTCATTAACATGCAGACTGACCTGTACCAATTAGTGATAATCTGTAATCAAACTAATCATTCTTTTAAACAATTCCTATGCTCAAAAACACTTTTTTATCAGTATTGGTAGTATCGTGACAATAAATAACTCTGGAGCATGTCTGTACAATGGCAGCTTATTAGCTGACTTGAATGCAGGCTCTGCTTTTCCTTTTTCTATTTTTGGTCCTTTGACATTATAATAGGTTTACAACACAGCAGGCCCTCAAGTTGTTGGTTGCACTGCAATGTTAATTAAAGTTCAGTTGAATTACAAAAATCACACACCAGACATGAACTAATGAGCACATAAATAAATAAATCACACATGCCCCGCGCGCCTCCATTAATAACAGTGAAATGAGAGACTGCAATAAATGGCTCAGCCGGACGTGTTTGCATTTTAGAGAGAAGCACGACAGTGAGTGAAACTGATGACCCAGGACACATGTTAAGTGACAGACCCCTCATTTGCATAATGAGGCAGAAATGCATAAAGAAATGTAAAAAGAAATGTGTAAAGAAAATAATACAGAAATAAATAAGTTTGGGGAAATAAATAAGGGGTGAAATGCACAGGAAAAATTGTGCATAAATTAATGAATAAATAAAAAATTAATGCTTATTTATTATATATATATATATACTGTATATATTTATATACAGTATATATATATATATATATATATATATTATATAATGCAAATATTAAATCAAATAAATAACTAATTTTAAAAATTAATACAAATAAATACATAAATGAATACATACATTTATAAATAAATATAAAATAAATCAAAAATAAATATAAAAATAAATAAATACATTTATAAATAAATAAAAATAAATACATAAATAAATAAAATGGAAAATTAAGCAGAAGCATAAAAAAAATAAGGGAATTAATACAAAGATGAATAAGTAAAATTAAAAACAGAAATATCAATTTATGTTAAATTTTATCAATTAATTAATGGCTACATTTATTTTTAAATATCTTTTTTGCTACATTTAATGACTTTTATTTATGTATTTTTTTTAAAATTTTGGCAGGCTCTGTCTTCCATATCGGAAAAGGAGGTGAGAGCAACGGGAAAACTTGGCGCAGCACTTAGAGTTCTATCTGACCTTTACCAAATTCAAAGCTAATTGAGAGAGCTCGGAAAAGGATGAGCAATATTCCAAAAGGTCAGGCCCCGGTGACACGGGCCTGAGAATGTGATTACATTTGCTTTGCTAACCTTGGGGCTGCAAAAAATGTCTCAAGATGCAGTTTTTGACCTCCGCCGAGGAACGTTTCTGGGAAGAGAAACGGGTCATTAACAGGTGAAAAGGATGTGGAGAGGGCTCCGATATAGAACTGTCATATTATTGCTTTTCCCGAGTCAGGGAGAAGAAGTATTATTTCCATTTCAGTTTCTACAATATCATTTGGGCTGCCAATCAAATACATACAACTTTTGTTAAGAACCCCCTTTAACTGTCAGATGATATTAAGTCAGCACGGATCATTTCGATAAGAAATATTTCAAACGGTGCAGATGAGGGAAAAGTTAGATGATACTCATCGTAGTGGATTGCTGCTCTAAGGGAGTATATTATTACTCTGAAATGAGCGAGTGTTGTAATACTTTTATTCATATGGCTGAAACTCCTGTGCACAAGCTGTTCAATTTTCAATGAAATCTTTTATCGCCAGTCACTGTCCCAAGTAGAGTACAATGAGAATTATGTTCCATCAACATTATTTCTCTGCGCGTCATTAAATCGGGGCTTCATTTGCAGTGAAAAAAAACCTTCCTTTCTCTTTTACGTCCCCGGCTATGAAACCCTGCCGGCTGCGGAACAAGGTAACTAGTGTTGGGAATACTCTGGGCGGCCACGGGAGGATCGTGAATAGTGTTTAACTGCTCCAGCTGTTGTACGGCGGTTAGTAAAGCAAGTGCGCCGTGGAGGACTGCGAGAAGAGATAGCGGAGATGTAAACGGAGCAGCAAAACCGCCGGGCGCTCGGTGCCAGAGGGAAGGACAAACAGGCACTTATTTATGAATGCCTGGACATACTGGGGATGCCTCGTGTGCTTTTGGGAAACAGATGCCTTTATTCGCTGTGTGTACACACACCACAATACCACATTACCCTGAGGCCCTTTTCCCCAACTCAGCCTTCACCACAATATGACAACTTTAACCTTGAGCCATAATTTAACATTTTAACATTCACTTAGAAACAAAAAATATTTCACCACTCTGATTCATAAAAGTTGGGCTATATGGTTCCACTGGCTCCACAAAGACTGTGTTCAAGTCAACGGGGACACACTAGTTTTTGTTAGAATTACCTATAACAACTAGGGCTGTCAAAGTTAACACGATAATAACGCATTAACGCAACTTGTGATTTTTAAGGTTGTAGAAGGCTCAGTTTTAAAGCTAGAGTGCAGATACTGGCATCATATGAAACTACAAAAACCTAAGAAATCCATTGGTACCAACCATGTCATACTAGCTTGTTGGGTTGGAGTTTGCCATGTTATGATTTGAGCATATTTGTTTATGCTAAATGCAGTACCTGTGAGGGTTTTTGGACAATATTTGTTATTGTTTTGTGTTGTTAATTGATTTCTAATTAATAAATATATACATACATTTGCATAAAGCAAGCATATTTGTCCACTCCCATGTTGATAAGAGTATTAAATACTTGACAAATATCCCTTTAAGGTACATTTTGAACAAATAAAAAATTTGTGTTTAAAGCTGAAGTAAGCGAGATTGGAGCAAATATGAACTTAAATTTGAACTTTTTTAGCAGATTTCGGACAGGCCGTATGCATTAGTGTCACAGGAAATCAGTATTTAATGCTAACTTAGGGCCATTGTAGGTAAAAAAAATAATAACAATTACAAAGCCTGGGGATGGGGGTAATACTCTGAGAAAAATTTCAGAATTTCCAAGATTAAAGTTGTAAATATAGGATTCAGATATGCTCTGAGATTAATATGGTAAATTTACGAGAAAAAACTCACAAATTTACGAGAAAATACGTGAATATTCTTTGAGATCATAAATTTGTATGTAGATTAATATTTTTAACAAAATAATAAATCCACAGAGCCTTTAGAAAGGTGCCGAATAAAAGTATGGCTTTTCCTGGAAAAAAAAATATTATGATTATGAATTCATCATTTAAAACATTTTGGTGGGTCCAAAATGAATGTTTTGTTTATCTCTGTGGAAGATACCTGATGTTTGGTTCCCACTTCTAACAAGGTTTGTGTGCCAATAATAAAATGACGTTGGTATCGCGTCTGGGTCGTCAGTTAGTGTGGAAAGAAATGGATAAATTGCTGAGAATGACGGTAAGTGTCTGGCAATGACTTGTTGTCAAGTAAATGCAATGGTACGGGGGAGGGAGAATGCAAACACGTGTGACACCTTTGAAGTCAAGCATTTACTCGGAAAAAAATTGGACAAATAAACATATATTTTTGGTCAAGGACCCACATCACGTCACTTTGCAAGGTTGGATCAACCCCATCACACTGTGGTGGTGAAGCCAGCCGCCACTCGCATCTCCGTGGTCAAATCAGCCCACGCTAAAGTTGTAGTGCACCCATGTATACTGACGATATACCGACATTTATGGTAAATGCATTCAAACGGCCCACATCGAGATGATGGAGTGAGCAACGGACTTGGTAAAGTTAACCGAAGGATACCCGTGTGTAATCGGGTTTTCAAAATAAGGTGTTTACGAAGAGTATATACAATAATATATGTAATGTAATAATAAATACATACAGAAAGATTAATTGGACAATTCTCAAGAAGTATAAAACATGTTATCTGTGCCCCTTATAAAAAGAAAATACCACTAAATTGCGAGGAAAGTGTCTTCATTCTTTGATGTTTGGGTTGCTGGGGAAAAAAATCCCAAAATTAAGGATTCATTTGATACCGATACTACTCCTTTCATCTTTCATCTCTGTAGTGAATTGGCAAGTGGGAAAATAGGTCAGTGTGTGCCACTATGGTGAACGCAGATACTAAAAAGAGTTCAATGAAAGCAATGACTTGCTTTATGTAATTTGGCAAATTGTGCATTTGGGTGAAAACGGGGTTAAAGTTCCAATTTAACAGTGTTATATTAGTTGAGAATACTAGGATCTACAAAACTCAACCCTAACCTTTAACCTCTCATCAGAAGAGAAAGTTCCTCACCTTTAACCTTTAAAGTTAACCTTGATCTATTGGTAATTGTTCTATTCGTACGCACACATTTGGTCCCCGTAAGCTTAGACATTACCTCGCGTCCAAACACACTCATGCACACAGCCACGGGCTTTTATCAAAAAAGCACCTCAGCTCAGCAGAAAAACACAATCTCGGGAAAATAATTGGCCTGACACGCAGATACACAACAAGATGGAAAAGGTGGAAAGGAACAGTGAGCCGCCGTCAATCAATCAGCGGGAAAAGCGTCATCTGTGCAAAGGGAAGGGCGAGGAGGTCTTGTCAGAATGAGAAAATAAAACTGTTGCCAATGGCAAGGTGGTCCGATGTTATCTTAGATATGTAATATGCTCAGGCTTCAGGATCAAGCGCCGCCGTTGTGGTTAAAGTGTATGCAGGGAAATCAGTATTCTGTGGGGGAAAGGTACCATGCATCAAAGTGTCGCATGCTGTTTTTGAGGCTTACCTGGAACAAAGCTCCCCTGCACCACCTCCTTGTACGCCCACCATCCTTCGTGAATTTTCGGCTGATTCGGTTGTGCTGTGAGGCGGAAAGAAGAAAACACAGGGACATGGACATCAATCACTGAGATCTGAAATTCGGACAAGAAAGCAAAAAAAAAAACACGGTCCTGCCGTGTTGAGACGGTTTTTACCACCTTCATCATTTCAAGACGCCTCGCTAACCTTCTCAGCCAGGGCCGGCTTAAGACATAGGCCATATAAACCCTTTTTCTGTTTGTAAAAATGATGACGTATTTTATGGGCGGAGAGTTAAGTGGAGGCAGAATTATTCTCTGAACATGTTAGTTAACGCTGGCTACCAAGTTTTGGAGCATTTTTTTTAAATGCTAGTGGGCGTCCTTCCTCATTTTCTGAATTGAGGTAACAAAATGAGCAAATAAAGAAAGAAAGAAACACACTTTTCATCCCTGTAACTCTTTCTTACACTTTTTCATCTGCCCGAACGCACTTGAACGCCAAACGCACCACGCCGTGTGCATCACAACGGCCCGAGTACGGGTCAGGATGTAAGATCGCTAGACGGACAGATGTCAAGAGGCGCCGATATCTAGTATATTCATTAGGGCTGTCAATCGATTCAAATAGTTAATCGAGATTAATCGCAAATTAATGGAACATTTTGTATCTCTTCAAAATGTGCCTTAAAGGGAGATTTGTCAAGTATTTAATACACTTATCAACATGGGAGTGGGCAAATATGATTACTTTATGCAAATGTATGTATATATTTATTATTGGAAATTAATTAACAACACAAATCAATGACAGATATTGTCCAGAAACCCTCACAGGTACTGCATTTAGCATAAAAAATATGCTCAAATCATAACATGGCAAACTGCAGCCCAACAGGCAACAACAGCTTTCAGTGTGTCAGTGTGCTGACTTGACTATGACTTGCCCCAAACTGCATGTGATTATCATAAAGTGGGCATGTCTGTAAAGGGGAGACTCGTGGGTACCCATAGAACCCATTTTCATTCACATTGACCTCCTTTATGACAAGCTAGTATGACATGGTTGATGACAATGGATTTCTTATGGTTTGTAGTTTCATATGATGCCATATGTAGCTTCACTCTAGCTTTAAAACTGATCCCACTACAACCTAAAAATTGCAAGTTGCGTTAATGCGTTAAAGAAATTAGTGCCATTAAAACCAATTGTTCGAGAACGCGTTATTATCGTGTTGACTTTGACAGCCCGAATTTTTACTTTTATTTATTCAATGTTTTTTTAAAGATTGTTTTTTGGGGGATTTTTAATGCATTTATTGCTAAAAGAGTGTTAGTAATGAAAGGGGGAGAGAGAGGGGATGACATGCAGAAAAATGGCCGCAGGTCGGATTCAAACCCAGGCCGCTGCGGTAAGGAATCAGCCTTGGTAAATGGTGCGCCTGCTCTACCAGGTGAGCTACAGCGGCACCACTTAATTTTCACTTTTTGTTACTTCATAATGAAAAGGTCCAAACCTTCAGGTGCGCAAGGAAGAAAATGGAGAAAAGGTGGGAAATCAGAATTTTGCCTCGGGCACCAGAAGGGTTAGAACCGGCCCCTGTTCTCAGCAAGAGGCCTCGGCAAATAAGAGTCACCAGACACGGCCTCGGAGCAAACAGGCCCTCCAATTGGAACTCGACCTCTCGTTTCAGTCCAACTGCACGCACACACACACACAAACTCGCCCGTGATGCGATGACTCCCTAGGCATTAGTATAAATGCATTCTGTCATGTTGTGTGAGCTGTGGAAGGAAGCCCCAGATCGCAGCAGGGTGGTAAAGCATAATTGAGGTGACTAAGTAAAGGTCTCAGTTCAGAGAAAGAGTTGCGACCGGGAATTACCCACCGAGCCTTCGGGATATTGCTTTTTTACAACTTTTTTTCCCCTTTCCTGTTCATTCACCGAACGCGCAAAGCAGGGCTTAATCGAGGGTCTAGAGGTTGCCCTGCTTGCTTGTCTTTAATGGAAGTTGAGGTGGCCGAACAACCCTCCTCCTCCTTTCTCCTATCCTCTACAAACAGCCTTGCTGCAGTAACGCTGGAGAGCAGGTTCAATTTCAGAGGGGGTGGGCCGGCTGGACATGGTCCAGAAAAGGCTATTTTCTCGGAGGGAAAGCTCTGGAAACAGCAGTTGGCCTCCCGAGAAATAAAAAATTGGATCCTGTTTCTCAAAATGATGAATTGTTTCTCCCTTTTTGATGGTGAATGAACTTGAAGTAAACACCACCTTTGATTGGAGTGCACCTAAATCAGAGTATTGGCCAGCCAAGCAGCAGCAGCAGCAGCAGCAGCCGTGAGTGGGACTTTCCAAACTATTAGAGAGAGGGAGGCTGGCCCCCTGCCCAGCACTGAACCCTGACACAACTTCCACTTCAACACAGGATCATTTATAAAGTTTTCACTAAAAGTGGAAGGCATCACTCTCTGCCACTACAGCTCCTTTTCTAACACCTTTTTTTTCCAATTTTTCTGATGAAAGACCAGAATATGATGGATTACATGTTAAAGTTGCTACGAGTAGCTCTTTACACACCATGGCACCGATTGTACATATCATCCGTCAATTTAAATCCTCCTCACCGTACGTATAGATGTCTACCAGGGCTGTCAAAGTTAACGCGATAATAACGTGTTAACGCAAATTAATTTTAACGCCACTAATTTCTTTAACGCATTAATGCAACTTGCGATTTTTCGGTAGTAGCGGGCTCAAGGAACCCATTGGTACCAACCATGACATACCGGCTTATCATGAAGGAGGTTAAATAATGCTACAAACAGTCCATGGCCATATTTTCAAAGGGGTCCCATGACCTCTGACCTCCAGATATGTGAATGAAAATGGGTTCTATGGGTACCCACGAGTCTCCCCTTTACAGACATGCCCACTTTATGATAATCATATGCACTTTGGGGCAAGTCATAGTCAAGTCAGCACACTGATACACTGACAGCTGTTGTTGCCTGTTGGGCTGCAGTTTGCCATGTTATGATTTGAGCATATTTTTATGCTAAATGCAGTACCTGTGAGGGTTTCTGGACAATATTTGTCATTGTTCTGTGTTGTTAATTGATTTCCAACAAGCCAAAAGTGAGCATGGCTCACATACCCCCGCTCACTTTGCCCTTTTGGAAAAATTTTAAACATTTTGGGCACCCTTGACTACTAACGCCCAAAAGGCACAACTAGACCACAATGTCAACCATCATACCAAATTTGAAGTTCCTAAGTTAAATAGTTTCCGAGTTCTGCTTCCAAAACGAAAGTGTGAATGTGTATATGTATGTATGATAATAAATATATATACATTTGCATAAAGCAGCACATTTGCCCACTCCCATGTTGATAAGAGTATTAATTACTTGACAGATCTCCCTTTTAGTGTACATTTTGAACAGATTAAAAATATGAAATTAATTTGCAATTAATCGCGATTAACTATTTTAATCGACTGACAGCCCAGTTACTACAAAAGACTGCCTAAGATGATTGGCGCCTCCATCTCTACTTGGTAGGATTATTAGTCAGGTTGTTTCTCAAAACGGAAAACACTTCTCCCATAAATTCCATTTGCTTTCTACTTAATTTATCGTCCTGTTTTTGAAGCCGTGCTGTCGGAAGTTCTTCAGTGAGTGAAGAACACATAAAGCTGCAATTTGTCACAACTGTAACTCCAAAATAAGCCGTGGAGGAACAACCTTAAAACAACTTTGGAAAAACTAACTTAATCAGACACTTATTATATTGTAATTCATTCCCATGATGCTGCTCAGAGTCATCACAGTGACTGGCTTGTCTGCCGACAGCACGGAGCCACACGGCTACGTTAACGGAGGTTCCATTGAGTTACATTATGATGTTTGCCTCCTTCACAACAATCTACCATCACATGGTTTGGTACCAATGAATTCCTTAGGTTTTCTAGTTTCATATTATACCAATATTTTCTCGAGCTTTAAAACTTAGCCCGCTACAACCTAAAAATCGCAAGTTGCGTTAATGTGTTAAAGAAACTAGTGGCGTTAAAATTAATTTGCGTTATTATCGCGTTAACTTTGACAGTCCTAGTTTCCAGACACCTTTTCTAATGAGATACTTCAAAACGCGCATTAAAATATGTGAATGGAAACACAGCTAAAAGCTAAAACTGCCACCCGGGGTCTGAAATTAACTTTTTCCACTTCCTGCCACTGCGGCAGACAAGTATTTTTTTGTTGTCTGACACTCAGAAATTTGATCTGCCACTTTTGAAATGTCTGCGCTAAATAAAGGTATAACATTTTAGATCTGATGTCATTCAATGCTCGATATATTTTACATAAAAAAACCTTATACACGCGGTAAATTACAGTGTTCAAATTACACTTGGGAGGGAGGGTAGTGTACACAGTACTGTACTGTATTATTATGATTATTTAAATATTTGCTTTGATTAAAACAATCTTCGCAAGCTGCATAGAGCTAGTGTTGGGAAGTTAAACAGGTCATAATTCTCCCTCTAATATCTATTTTATACTGCTGTGAAAACATCTCCTTCGAACAACTGGATTTATTAAAGTTTTTCACCAAAAACGTAATTTTAAGAGATCACATTATGATAACGTTGTAATTTACCTTCACCCAATAGTCTTTTTTCCTGAGCAGTCTTTGAACGCCTCATAATAATAACTTAATGGCACCTCCGTTAACGTTAGTAGCTCCGCTATTTATCCAAGTCGGACTGTGCTGCTCACCGGCTGCTAACAGGTAACGTTACAAACTCTCCTCCTGTTGATTTAAAAATGGGTTCATTTGCCATCAAATGAGAAGTAATGCCAGAAGAGCCTTTTTCTTTGCATCAATTTTAGTCATGTTAAAAAATATGCCACAACCAATGTTTGCCATTGTACTGCTCAGTAGTCTCTACGTCACCAAGCTTCAAGCACCACGTACTGTATTTCATATAGGAACACGTACTGTAAATGCATTTTGCTGTGAGCCTTTTTTTTCTGTGACTTCACACTTAAAGGTTGCTAGTGGCTGTCATTGTTCTTTTATATGGTAATTTATTGAACACTGTATAGCAGCGACCTAAGACCAAAGAGTTGTTTACCGTACCTGTACAGTTACATTTACATATAGCTAACCTTATTGCTGAATAGGAAACTGTGAAGATGGTGTGTCACTTTGCCAAACGCAGAGCATTTTCATCACGTTTTATTAGATAAAAGCTGAGAAGTGAGACACATAATGAGCCGTCGCAGAGAACAATTGAATACAGTGTTATTTGGGTGTTTGTGTGTGTAGGGGTGGTAGTGTGTGTAAGAAAGAGCTCTCGGGATTCTAGCTACTGTAAGAAATAATATAAAGGAGATTTTGAGGCCTGTGGACATGATCCTCTTACAAGCTACTGACAACTATACAGATCCTGTTCTCTCTCTCTCTTACTCACACTCGGCATTGTAATAGAGCCTATAATAACACAGCTGCTGTCCCTGACGAAAAAAAAGAACACAACACCCTTTTTGGATTGATATGCCCCCTCTCCCTGTTATTTCAGTCTAATTAGAGTGAATGTGAAACAATTTTATCACTATTAGTTTTAGACAAATTGCTGCTGAGATACCACAATGATGAATTCTGTGAGGTAAATTGAACCTTTCATGATCCCTGTGGGAAAAGTGAGCCGTTGCGGCGGCTGAGCAGCAGTGCTAATTACAACAAAATATATTATGAGGAATATGACATTGAAAAATGTGAAAATGTATTATGGAATTGCCCATTTATGCTTGTAGGAAAAAAAGAAGGCATTTTCATGAAAAAAAAAGAGGATGTATCGATTCAAACGTCATTCTTTGTAAAGATGTATACCTAAATCTATGGAGTCTGCAGTGTGCCAGTAATGAGACTTCTTCAATGTGCAATAAATAATTGAATTCAATGAATAATATAATCCTCTTTTAAAAAGGCTATTAAGAATGTACTAATAACATTAGATTCATTTCAAACATTTATCTGAATCTAATCATCATAATCTGACCGATTACTTTATCATAATCAGTTGATAATTCCCTCTGCCTTTAAATTATGAACAAATAATTAAACATCAATATGGAATCACAACATACATTTTTGAAAGGCTCATAAATGTTACTTCCTGTCACTTATCTATATGTACCTACCTATGTAGATATGAAGGGCTCATTTTAAGCTAAGAAAAACAACGATTCTTAGGTTCAGGTGATTTATACACTAATGAAAATGTAGTTATGAATAATATATTCCATTTCTAAAAAACAGATAAAGATAGATCCCCAATTTTACACACTGGCCCTTTAAACATGGGTAGGCAGTGTGCAAGCTAAAGTTTAAAAGGTACAGTATGTAGGATTTGGCAGTTTCTAGTGGTGTGGTTGCAGATTGCTACCAACTGACTACCCTTCCCCTCACTCCTTCCTTTCCAAGACTGTGGTAACGTGAGCCGCCGAGTGCAAAACTGTGGTAACGCCGTTCACCTCGCTCAGAGGCCAGGCTTACCATAATAACACTACTTTAGGAGCAACGGTTGTCAAATGGCGGCTGGTGGTACCGTAGTTTCACAAGAGTGTCGGAGAACTACGGTGGCCTTCAAGTAATGTAAAAACGAGAAAGGCGCTCTCTCGAGCCAGTGTTTGTTTTGTCCATTCCGGGCTACATACAGACACAAAACCGGCAGTATAGCGGTACATGATTTTAACACATTCCGTGTTCTCCTATCCTTGTCTCACACCACAGGCCTGATAATTGTGTTAATATAATGCATAAAGTTGGTGGTTTGCGGGTCGGGTCCGGTTGGTTGATTAACGGATATTTTTGCGGGTCGGGCGGTGTAAATTGGCTCTCATAATAGGTCGGGTGTGCGCAGGTTATAAAAAACACTGACCCGCACATCACTACTATGTAAATATAAAGCTAATGAAAACATATTTCTGAGTTTCAGGTGATTACACACTAATGAAAACATAGTTATGAATATTATAATCCATTTCTGCTAATAGTTCCCCCGAAATGCTAAACACTGGCCCTTTAAATAAAGTAAAATAACCCCCCCAGGGCAGCAACAGGAGCGCTGATTGGCTATTTTTTATTAGCAGGAGTCATGTGCGGGATCTGAGCAAAGAGTTGAGTTCATGAATCTATCACTTAAATGCAAATTTAGTTATTCAATTCATATGTATATATTTGTATGTGTTCAATTCCATATCAATTTAATTCAACATTAAAAAGTCTGTAGTTATTGTGTTGGCACACTCCAGACTCCATATGATCATCAGTGGTAGCCAATAGATGAGACATAATCACTTCCTGTGGCTCATCAGAAGACGACAGCGAGAGAGAAAGAAGCACAAAGCAGCATAACAAGCACCGTCCCATTTCTCACAATGTCTGGCTGTGGCCCCAAAACACACTTCCTGACATCAGCAGAAAGGAAATGCCTCCAATCTATAAAGGGAAATGCAGACGAGACTCTACAGGAGAGGGGAATACGGGAGGAGTTGATGGATCGCCATTTTCCGTTTTATTGAGTCCCAGAGCTGTTTAGATAGACAGTATAGGCACAGGACAATAAAGGTATGACGTTTAAACTATAAATTAAGTAGTGTGTGAGGTAGAAGATGAGAGGATGCTGCACACTGATAAGGGATTAGAAGTACTTTCACATGCTTTTGTATACCTAATCATATGACATTTCCCCTGGAAATAGAAGCTAATTATGACTGAAATGTGTAATTTCAGTAGTTATTTTAACCCAAACGTTGACTTATATGTTACATAACTTCCATACTTAAGTAACGCCACTTCTGTAGTTATTTTAACCCAAACGTTGACTTATTTGTTACGTAACTTCCGTACTTAAGTAACGCCACTTCTGTAGTTATTTTAACCCAAATGTTGACTTATTTGTAACGTAACTTCCGTACTTAAGTTATGCCACTTCTGTAGTTATTTTAACCCAAACGTTGACTTATTTGTTACGTAACTTCCGTACTTAAGTAACGCCACTTCTGTAGTTATTTCAACCCAAATGTTGACTTATTTGTTACTAAACTTCCGTACTTAAGTAACTTCACTTCCGTAGTTAGCTTACCCCAAACGTTGACTTATTTGTCATGTAACGTCCGTACTTTAGTAACACCATTTCTGTAGTTATTTTAACCCAAATATTGATCTATTTGTTACGTAACTTCCGTACTTAAGTGACGCCACATCCATAGTAATTTAAACGCAAAAGTTGACTTATTTGTTACGTACCTCCTGTAGTTAAGTCACGCCACTTCCGTAGCCATTTTAACCCAAACCACGATCTTTTGCTAAACCTAACCAAGTACTTTCGTTGCCCAAACACCGCAAGGTTTTTGCGCAGGGACACTGATTGCTTGTGTTGCTGGACATTCGTAGGAAGACACATGAAAAATAATAAAGCAATACCATACAAACTGTGCTCTCCTGGTTCACACCGTCTATAATGGTAGTAATGGCTCCAGGTCATTGGTTATGATCATCAGCCCTCAGCTCGCCACAGGTACGTTCATTTAATGCCATGAGACATTTGTGTGAGCTCGTCCCTGCA
The DNA here is from genome assembly GCF_015220745.1 of Sebastes umbrosus. Lineage (NCBI taxonomy): Eukaryota > Metazoa > Chordata > Actinopteri > Perciformes > Sebastidae > Sebastes > Sebastes umbrosus. The sequence goes on from NC_051288.1 coordinate 7,747,661, forward strand.
GGCGATGTTAAGTGATCTAATCAATTGCTTTAATGTGAGGCCATTGAATTGCCCACAGAACAATGGCAAAGTAAGAGAGTCAATGAGGAAAAATCAATTATCTCCATTCTAAACTTAAACACCCATGTTAAACCCCGGGTTTATTGGTCAGCAGCTACAGTACCGTGAAGGTTTGCTGTTCACCAACTCGGTACATGACTGGACTCTAAATATAGAAGCTCAACAGACAGGCCGGGCTCAGCAGATGACAATCTGCTCTTCTTGTCAATTCTTTCCAAACCACACATTTCAAGACTGTGGCTGGACCCAATGTAAATGTGTACTTTGTGTTTCTGTCAGCCTGTCACAATGTCAGCCCTCACTTACACTTGTATGGCTGTCTCTACGGTCAGCAGTTTTTGTCAGCTAATGTCACCCTAATTAAATGGCAAAAAAAAAAGAAAATGAATATAAACTTTGTACGTCAGATGTCACTCAATTCAAGAAAAGTCTGGGAATGAGCTGATTTCCACTGGAAACTGGTAAAACGTCCTCATTGACAGAACGTGAAATAAGTGTCGTATTTAGTTGTACAGTCAGGTGGTAGGTGGAAGGTATCAGTATTACTCAGGTACCATACTTAAGCACAGTTTGAAATGTTGATATTTAACATTTCCATTTCCATAAATGACTTTTCTCCACACAACGTTAGATGTAAATATTACACATTCAATTCGAATACATTTATCTCGCAGCTTTAGTTACTAGTTGCAGCCAATATCAAATCTGGCACAGCTTTTATTTCTTCCCTTTCTTCCTTCTTTCCTTCTCTTTCTTTATATTTTGTGTTTCCTTCTGTCCTTCCTCTGTACTTATTACCTGACACGTCTGGCTTAGTTACTGTGAATACATCACCCATATCACCTTTCTTTGCATCATTCCTTAATTTTCTCTAAGGCTGTCAGTTAACATGATAATAACGTGTTAATGCAAATTCGTTTTCACGCCACTAATATCTTTAACGCAATTGATCTTTCGGAGATGCGCGCTCACTCAACACTGCAGGAGAGTTAGTTTAGCTCTGAGAATATCTAGTGAATGTACAGTGGACGTTTGTGCAGAAATAACTGCTGCAGCTCCTCCAGACCAACAGAAGTTTTCCGTGTCTTGTGAAGTGACAGGGCTCCGCAGCGAGAAACGTTATCGTCTCCGACCGGGTGACGGTGTCTTCCTGCGGGCGCAGTCGAGAGGCGATAACGTTTCCCTTCCTGCTTCAGCCCCGGCACCGACCCGCTTTTGCTGAAGCAGGAAAAGACAACACTAGGATCAGCAGTGATTCATGGAGACCTTCGTCTGGTCAGCTAACATTACTGCAAAGCAGCTGAAATAAAGAGTGATATTGTGGTTTTAGCTGACGTGTGTCGCCTCACTGTTTTGAGCGATGCTCGTTCAGGTATATTTAGAGCGAGCAAGCGCAAGCCCGACGCTGACTTTCGTTGACTTAACGGTCACAGGTGTTGCTGTTAACAAGCAATTCTGAAAGTTACAAAAAGTCCCTTTAACCTCCTTCGCGACAAGCCAGTATAACATGGTTGATACCAATGGATTCCTCAGGTTTTTTAGTTTTCAGATACAACCTCCGAAAGATCGAATAGCGGCCGGGCCCGACGGCGGGCCATCAGATTTTTAAGAGGATAATTAAAAATCTATACAGTGTTTTGGAGAATCGATACAGTATCGCACAACATAATAATGCGATACTCATGTGTATCGATATTTTCTTGCACCCCCACGAAACACGGGAGTACACATACAAACCCACTTCAAAAAAATCCAAAGTAACCCTTTCAGTTATTTCCAAACTTATCACAGCTAACGTTGACTCAGCTAGTGCTAGGGTTCACATTAGTACGTCACTGTTGCTGACGGTTGAGGGGGCGTTTCCAGTTGAAAAACCCAGAGAACGTAGATGGAGTCTACCTTTAAATGATTATACAGAACCAGCCAAACCAAATTTGAAGTATACGTGTACCACTGAGACAAACCCAGAACCACACGGGACACCCTCCATTCATCTCGCCCCGTTCCAAACGGCTTTGGAAACGAGAAGGCTCCCATAAAGCCGTATGACGGATCTGGTTGGCCACAGCCTCTTACTGACCTGAATCCTATTTAGCACAGCACCGGCCTATTTCATCCTCGTACTCGGGGAGCCTGGCAGCCGGCCCCCGCACAAACTCCCATAAAGCCAAAAGAGAGAGACTCTGTAAATAAACAGTTCATTTTCATATAATATCCAAAACTCCTGCATTAATATTCATTGAAGGGCACAAGCAATCCTGAAGCCCAACCATGCAGAAAGAGAGAAGGAGGGAGGGATGGAGGGAGGGAGGGCGAGTGACAGGGAGCAGGACAGGTACAGGACAGGCTCAGATAGAGAGGGAAAAAGGGGAAAAGAGAAAAGACGACAAAAAAGACAGATTGGGGAAGACACAGAGACAAAACTGAGAGTGGTGATGTGCGTCCATAAATGAAACTTGACCTTGCCAACAGCTGTGCTTACTGACTTATGAGACAATTATCTCTCACCAAGCTCCTATTGGTGCCTCTCTTTAATAGCCACAGCTGTGTGTGTGTGTGTGTGTGTGTGTGTGTGTGTGTGTGTGTGTGTGTGTGTGTGTGTGTGCCAGGGCATATTTGCCTCTGTGTCAAAAAGTGAAAGATCTGGGCCCTGAAGACTGAATCAAACCAAACCAATTGGTTTCCTATATCTAAAATGCAGTGGGCGATATGCTGCCCCGGTGCTACTATGTCTCCATGTGCTGGCTCAGGAGAGACCAATCTCTCAGTTTAAACCCAAACATTACACCACCAGAAATAATTAACATTAATAAGATCTAAGGCTACTCGTTGGCTATCTCCCTAACTAGCTTTCACTATATATAACTCTTGTTTATGGCCTCCAGCCACACTAAGCCGACATCAAAGAACTAGCGGCGGCGAAAGGCCGCCAGTTGCATCGCCTCATGTCGCCTTTGTCTTGGCCAAAAAAGTTGCACTTGAACACACCGCAAAGACTCCAGCCGACGGCCAACTACCACGTATACGTTCTGCGCCTGCGTGAGAGGAAATAACTCATCATACAAGCAGGCGACAGTAGTCTGTATTCGTCATTCAAAAACAGGAAGGCCGGGGACGTGGATATAAAAGCCGTTGTTATGATACGTACATGAAACAAAGCGTCTTTTGCCGACCATTTTCACACCACACTGAAAAAACTGGTGGTGTTTATGTTTCTATCAGTCGGTCTGTCTGTAGAGAGAGTTTGTCACATGTGCAAACGGCAGTACACAAACCAATAGGTGATGAAACGGTGACTACGTTCTCTCTTTATATACAGTATATGGGTCCGAAAAAGGGCACTGGAAGTAGTGGGGTAAGAAGTGGGGAAGGGGCCATTGGCCAGTTTGTATTAGTTCAGATTTGAGGCCAAATTATTATAGGTGTGGGGAAAAAATCCGTTCACCTATGTATTGCGATTTTTTTATTTTTACGATTTTGAAATCGATTCTTGTTTATGCCAGAATCAATATATTTGCTTCATTTGAGACTATTCGGAGGTAGCAGGAAGTTACAGCTTTTATCTATGTAGTCTGAGTAATGTGACATCATATCCGTTCTGTATCCTTCAACCGAAACAAACCAGCAGCAGGCCCTAAATATTCTCTGTAAACCGTCACAGGTACTGCATTTAGCATAAAAAATATGCTCAAATCATAACATGGCAAACTGCAGCCCAACAGGCAACAACAGCTGTCAGTGTGTCAGTGTGCTGACTTGACTATGACTTGCCCCAAAACTGCATGTGATTATCATAAAGTGGGCATGTCTGTAAAGGGGAGACTCGTGGGTACCCATAGAACCCATTTTCATTCACTATTTTGATGTAAGAGGTCAAGGGACCCCTTTGAAGATGACCGTGCCAGTTTTTCCTCGCCAAAATTTTGTGCACGTTTGGAGCGTTATTTAACCTCCTTCCGGGCAAGCCAGTTTTCTAGTTCTAGTTTCATATGATGCCAGTATCTTCATTCTAGCTTTAAAACTGAGCCCGCTACAACCTAAAAATCGCAAGTTGCGTTAATGCATGACAGAAATTAGTGGCGTTAAAACAAATTTGCGTTAACGCCTTATTATCATGTTAACTTAGCCCTAGTATAATGTGCTCACAGGAACTGTGGCTACCTATTAACATCTCAAGAAACCTGCAGTTCATATTGTACCATCTGTGTGCTGGCTGGGAGCGACACGGAAGACGTCAGTACATCTTTTTTTTCCACCTGAAGTTGGGTCTGAACTGCCAATTTCACTTCTCCCGACGTGCGTTGTGGAGACAATTGTGAAACTTATTTTGAAGATGAGAGTGGTGTGTTTGAGGTTGGGTTTTGCTTTGACTGACAGGTCTCTGAGAGAGAGAGGGCTCCCGTGTCTCTCTTTGCCCGAGTCTGCCGGTTCCAAAACAAACAGACAAGATGGCAGCGGCGGTAAAACCTCAACCCACTATATCTTTGTTTTCTAACACATCCCCAGACCTCACTGACGATATATTTTCGGGGCAAACAGAGGAAGGCAGACATAAACAGAGACTGAAAATCACTATCTGGATGTTAAAAAGGATGCATATTGCAGCTTTACTATCACAATAACTGTATTGAATTGGTCTTCTCAGCCACTAACGGTGTCAGTGAAAACACATGATCCGATATCAGATAAGACGAACTCTCTCACCACTAATGGCCACAGTTGGATCAACAGCGCGGTTTTCTTTTACACATCCTATCAGGATGGTGTCAGAGGTGGATCCAGGAGTGGTTAGGGGTCGCTGATCACACTGAATCTTTCTCCAACTCTGACAAGAACACAGTCTCCATTTGCCCCAGGGAAGTAGGTTTGCATATGGACAGTAGGGACATGTCCCTACCAATATTTTAGGTTGACAGAATTGTCCCTACCAATATTTGAGCGAACCCTTTCGCGTTGTCTTTGGCGTGAAGTCATATTAGATCATTTCCGATGTGCCCTCCCAGAGGAAGAGTCTCCAAAACGACCTAGAATGCTGCCATCTGATTGGCTGAAAGGGAGGCTGAAGGCTCAATTTACTGCCAGACACCTGGGGAGGCAAGAGCGGATCAGTGTTCTTCAGTTATTTTGTAAAAAGTTTGGACTTTCCTTCGACCGGCAGCTCTGTGTCGTTGTCTCTGCATCCCCCTCACTTAGAGACAGATTTGATTTGTTCGAAACTGTCTCTCTACTCCAAGATGCTTCCCACTGAAAAGCTGAGGGAAGTGCATCTGAGCTGCACTTTATTGGAGGTGTTAAATTTACTGAGGCTGTCAATCGATAAAAATAGTTAATCTTGATTGTCCATAGTTAATCTGGATTAATCAAAAATGATTCGCACATTTTTTTATCCATTCAAAATGCACCTTAAAAGGGAGATTTGTCAAGTATTTCATAGTATTATCAACATGCTTGCTTATGCAAATGTATGTATGTGTATATACATATATATATATATGTTTGGTGAAACCAATCAACAACACAAAACAATGACAAATATTGTCCAGAAACCCTCAAAGGTACTGCATTTATCATAAAACACATGCTCAAATCATAACATGGCAAACTCGAGCCCAACAGGCAAAAACAGCTAAGCAAGCAAAGAGACAAAACTCTGGTCCTTTTTTGCCATTTTGGATTAAAAACACCAATGAATCTGTTGCCATGGATGAATAAAGAGACTTCCCAGTAGGAACACTTATATAGCCCTCATTTAAATCATTATGTCCTAAAAGTTGTAAAATGAACTAACAGCTGAATCCAGAGTTATTTTCCTCGGCATATTAAACATGCATCAGACCCACGGGACTGCACCACCCTGCACGCTCATATGATATATAAGATTCTGCCAGCTTCCTGCTATCTGTATGCGGCTGTAATAATGGATGTATTGGCTGTAATTCATCACTTTTATTATCTTCTAATACACCCATGGGCTGTATGCTGTAAGCCTGTACCGTGGTGGATGTATTAACGTCTCTGTTCCCAAACAACCGGCTATCGGCCAGTAGCTAGTAGTGCTAGTAGTGTGACATCAACAGAATTTAATGGGGTTGTAGGCTATTTACTAACACGCAAGGCAAAAGCACAGGACATAACCTCTTCTACATCCATGGTCTGTGGTCTATTGGACACATAATTTGGAGATTGCTCTCAAAATCTGTGTGCTGGATTTTTCTAACTTCCATTTATGTCCATCGCTCACTTTATGCTCCTCTGGGAAGCAGCCGGACAATGAAAGTTTTATAAATAAGTAAGAAAGTAAATAGTTACAATAGTATGCCTATTTATAATATTTTTACTGTTCAACACAGGCCTTTTTGGTCGAGACATTAAAATTACGACAATAAAATAGAAATAATTTAGTTTTCCTTTTGTACGTCCAAAATGGCGTAAGCGCAGCTCTGCTTCTGGACGCTGATGTTGCAATGGAATGCACAACTGACTTTAACTTCTTAGCAATATACGTTCTTTGGTGTCAGTGTGCTGACTTGACTATGACTTGCCCCAAACTGCATGTGAGCCTTATTTAGCCTCCTTCGTGACAAGCTAGCATGACATGGTTGGTACCAATGGATTCCTTAGGTTTAGGTATAAAACTGAGGCCGCTACAACCTCCGACAGATCATATAGCGGCCGGGCCGTTGGATTTTAGAACCCATTTTCATTCACATATTCTGAGGTCTATCCTTGATGTGAAGGAGTGCCACATGCACATTTAAAGAGATTACTTCACCAAACAAAAGACACAAAAGAGGAGGAAAGAAAGTTGATCAACAGGAGAATACATATTTGAAAGTAGGGCTGGGACGATACACCTATCTCTTGATTCAATACTATCACTAAACTTAGGTGCCGATTCGATATTTATTACGATTTTTAAATATTGCGATTCGATATTAAGATTTATGTTAACTTTTTTAACACTAGACCATGGGAAAAAGTTGAATCATACACTTCTAGGGACTATATTTAAATGAATACAAAAAGATTTTTTATTTTACAGCATGAATGTAATCAGAGATGTTCTGAAGTCAGCCATTATTTTTTTCCCACTGCTATTTGAAAGCAATACAAAATGCCTGAGAGCCTTACTGCATTATAGGCCATTATATTTTTATATTTTGAATTGTCACCTGGTGCTTAAATGTTGTGTTTTCCTTTACATGATCATAGACATTTCTACTATAAAAAGGCAGAAATTGGTGCATAAAAATTCCCCAGAGGGCAGGAACTGAAGTGTTTGATGCTCAAAACTTTTTTTTTTCCTCCGGTGAGTGCCAAAAAGGAAGAAACACATTAGTTTATTGTGGAGCTGGAGAAAGAAGAGTTGAGGCAGAGAAAGGGAAAGCACTCATCAATAATTGAGGGAGTGTAAAGAAGGTGAGTACCTGTGTCCTCTGTGACCTCTGGTCCTGAGCTGAAAGCCATAAAGCCCTGTGTACCTGCGCCGGTGACTAGACACATTACCGCGGTGTGTTACGGCTCCGCTCCGCTCCGTCCCAGCACATACACAGAGCCCAGAATAGCTCCTAACACTGCAGTGCCCTCACAGTTTACCATACTCAGTCATTCGAGCATTATTTATCACAGAAAACAGGGACACGGAGCAACTTTAAACACCGAAACTCACTTCTTTTTACAAGACAGTTTGGCCCGCTTCGAAGACTGACATAAAAAACTAATGACACATGAATACATGACTGAGGGTATATGAAGTTATACTAGGGACGAGTATCGTTAGGATTCTATCGATACTACTAATCTTATCGATACTCTTATTGGTTATTTTTCATGACTAAACAAAGCAAAAGTGAGCTTGGCTCACATACCCCCGGCTTGGCTCACCGCTTCTAAAGTAGGGCCAAAGGTATTGCCCTTTAGGAACTAATGGGATTAGTCTATTGAGCACAATGTAGCTTGTTATTAGCTCACCTTCCTCAAGTCCAGGGTGGCCAAAATGTTTTAAATATTGGGCACCCTGGACTTCTAACCCCCAAAAGGCACAAATAGACCACACTATCAACCATCATACCAAATTTGAAGTTCCAAAGTTGTGCTCTGCGGGGAGAGACAGACCGGGGGGGAAAACAACATGTAGCGTCGACACATTTTCCCATCTAACGCTATGAATTAAGAGTTTTTTTCAACCATATTGTTGAAACAGTGGAAGAGGCCGGTGGAAAGACAAACCAAGATGGTTTTGGTGAGTTTTATTTTGTTTGGAGCCAACTTCCTGTATCTGTAACTCCGGCTCAGACTCTCTCAAGGTGGACCAGCTTTTCTCCCTAAAGTGAATAGTTTTTCTCAGCTTTTTAATTCATGATTAACATTTCTTTTAACCGTTTGAACCGATAGCATTAATCGGTTAAAATGCTTAATGTCGGTTAACGGTTAAACGGTTAATTATTAACATCCCTTAGCCAGAGGGTTTTTACCCGCCACTGCCAACAATTTACACGCACTTGGCAGATGGCGGGTGCGAAGAATAGACCAAAACACAGTTTCTCCACTGTGGTGTTGGCAGATTGTGTAAACAGCGGTGTAGATTATTCCGGAAGAACTGGTGACATGGCAAAACAAACAGCTCCTGTCACAGAAAGAGAGAGAGAAGAGGTAGCGAAGCCTGGATCAACAGCAGCTCTTGTGCGTCTCTGCATCACACCCGCCCACTTACTGTAGAACACACTCTCTCTCCATATCCATCTCCCTCACAACAACACACACACACACACACACACACACTATCGCTACTCCTGCTGCAGGACACACATCTGCACGGGATTATCAGATTAGCAGCTGGAGATTTTCCCGTGTGTATGATGGAGAGTGAATTGGGGCATTTGGATGGTGATGGTGCTGTTGCTGTTGGAGCAGGCGGGGCTGTTTTTTTTTTATTGGCGCCCCGTGAAAACTCGCCGTCCACCTGCAGCGTGATGCTGCCATATAACCGCCGACACCGGTGGCCGCTTGTCTTCCTTTCCCTCTTCCCGTCCCCGCCTTCTCTGCCAGTCCCCGTCGCCGACTTACTCATTTTGCTCTTTCTGGCTTGACTTCTTATACACACACACACACACACACACACACACACACTCTCTGCCATCCCATCTCCCCGTGGTAAATTACAGCTGGCGTGGAGGTCGTCTCACTCCAGCTGGCTGATAGACTTCAGATTCCTGAGCAGCAGATGTGATGAGCTACGGCTGCTTGGGGACGGGCAAGGTGGTCACTCACACACACAGTTGTACTACTATATACTTGTGAGGACTTCTTATTGACATCATTCAATGTTGAATCCTGATATTAACCCTAAATCATTGTCTCTGGTGTCAAAATCAATCACTTCCAACCTCCTTACTACGACACTTTGCTGCACTATTAAAAAACAACTACGCTACCTCCACCCGGGGCTGCATGATTATGGCCAAAAATGCTAATCGCGATAAATCTGATCGATATCGAGATCACCATTATTTATCCCAATTATTCATAGATTTTAAGGACAAAATACTTTTATTGCAATTTTCTTCTGTTATTGTCATCTATAGTGGTTATTTGTATCAAAACACACATTTCAAATGATTAGGAGATGGGGCTGTCAATCAATTAAAATATTTAATCGCGATTAATCGCACATTTTTTTCATCTGTTCGAAATGTACCTTAAAAGGGAGATTTGTCAACTATTTAATACTCTTATCAACATGGGAGTGGGCAAATATGCTGCTTTATGCAAATGTATGTATATATTCATTATTGGAAATCAATTAACAATAAAAAATAATTAAAAATATTTTCAAATTAAATTCAAATATATGAATATATACAGTATATATATGTCAAGTTCAGATATATGAGACTGCTGAAAACCGTCCGGCTTTGATCGGCTGCTGATTGGCGGTTCATCTCTGGCTGTTAGTTTAGGAAGCGTTGATTTATGCAGCAGACTTTCTATGAGCGTAGCACGCATTTCAAATGTCAATGTCGCAGTTTATCGTGTTTTTTTTTTTTAATTGTGGTAAGCCAAAAATTGTGATTAATAGTCGATTAATTGTGCAGCCCTACCTCCGCCTGTGCCTCTGACAAAGGACAGTCATTATAAGCACAACCACAGAAGCGGGTAGGTTGGGAAAATATAAAAAAATATAGCTCAAATTCATGCATCAGATTAGAACAACGGGCCAATGCTGTAGAGGAGCCCAAACCGCTGCAGGTGAAGAGAGGGACTCGTATCAGCCATGCAAACACATTTTACTGCGCGCACAGACTAAATGTCAAGCAGTTTGTCAATTGATAGAAAGCGGCTGAGATCTCTCTTTACAAGCAGCAGCCCCCTGCATTTATTTATTTATTTATTTATTTATTTATGTCAGCAGATGCAAGTTCTCGAGGAAAGTTTAGAGTGAAACAAGCACATCATCCAAAGCGTTCAGCCAAACGCAAACAGACCCAACACACTGAAAAAGTGTCCAAGATGACACTACTCCTTCAGACATTTACTGTACGTTAGAAAACAGAAACCTGAGTACTGGGAGGTAGAGTTGTTTCAATACCAGAATTTAATCTAATGTCACGTTATCATATCATTTATCAGCTCATTTACGCTACACAGGAACAACAACAACAACACGTGTCGCTCGCTTCCCCGAATATTCGTATATTCTGCCCTATCATCAGCTCCGATCGCTGCGTCCAAAATCGATGATGGAAAGTAGCTAGAGCAAGCCATCTCACTTCTTTCTCATCTCTGTTGAGAGTTGCACATGTGCTGTACCAATCGGGCAGGTGCTAGCGGGAGATATGTATAATGTTAGCCAGAGCTAGCAAAATGTCAGCAATTTGGCAATATTTTACACTGTAAAAATCCCACCAGGAGGGCCCGTATAGGACCAGTACTTAAAAATATTAGCGTCTATCCCTGAAGTATGAAAGCTGAAAATGAACATGATATGTCCCCTTTAATGCTGGGGAATGGAATAATGGCATATACTGACGCACATCAAAACTGTGGAACGATCTGGCTATTGTGGCATATAAGTATTCAATGGTTAACAGTTAATCTTGCAAACATGCTCTATCAATATTTTCAGCTCATCGACTAAAAAGTTCTAAATCTCCAGTAGCTGAAACACTGTGTAGAAGTAAGTAGACTGCCCCTGTTATATTAATGTGTCAGATACATATTTAATAGAGTTGTTAATTGATTCAAATATTAATTAATAAAAAAATGTATCTGTTCAAAATGTAACTTAAAGGGAGATGTGTCAAGTACTTAATACTCTTATCAACATGGGAGTGGGTAAATATGATGCTTTATGCAAATGTATGTATATATTTATTATTGGAAATCAATTAACAACACAAAACAATGACAGATATTGTCCAGAAACCCTCACAGGTACTGCATTTAGCATAAAAAATATGCTCAAATCATAAAATGGCAAACTGCAGCCCAACAGGCAACAACAGATGTCAGTGTGTCAGTGTGCTGACTTGACTTTAACTTGCCCCAAAACTGCATGTGATTATCATAAAGTTGGCATGTCTGTAAAGAGGAGACTCGTGGGTACCCATAGAACCCATTTCCATTCACATATCTGGAGGTTAGGGGTCAAGGGACCCCTTTGAAAATGGCCATGACAGTTTTTCCTCGTCCATACAGTAATTTATCATTAGTATGACATGGTTGGTACAAATTGACTCCTTAGGTTTTCTAGTTTCATATGATGCCAGGATCTTTACTCTAATTTCAAAACTGAGCCCGTTACAACCTAAAAATCACAAGTTGCGTTAATGTGTTAACTTTGAGAGCCCTAATATTTAATAAACCCATCATATTTGATGCTTTTCATGTCGTTTGCAGGTTGTGAACAGTAATTAGGTTGTGTTAATTATTCATTAACACTCAAAATAGTGGGTGAAAAAAAAAGTTTCATAGAAAAGCTGAATTTTGGCTCCTCACAAGTGGTGAAAGCAGAACACAGGTATAGGTTCAAGAAGGGATTTGAAAATATTCCAATTTGATTAACAAATTCCACACTGGATTCAATAAAACAACCCCTTTATCTCCACTGTGTAGCAAAAGGGCAGCGCGCACACACACACACTGACCAGACGGCCATGCAGAAGTGGCTGGGCAGAGATTTAAGCAGAAACAGTGCAGGCGCCATGTGCCACTGGGTTGTTTGCAACATAAGACACATCCACTCCAAGCAGAGGAGGGAGAGATTGCGGGCGTCCCCTACTAACACGGATGTTTGCCCGGTGGCATATGGCCGGCTGGTGGAGACACGTGTTATTGTCACGAATACCCCGCCGGCCCCCAACCCTTGTGATTTCATCATCCCATTTAAATTTCTAAGCTTCCCCCGAGGGCACGTTTTTTCTCTGAAGGTATAACGTGTGATTATGTTCGGTGGTCACAGTCGCTCGAAAATGAGGTTCAGCAGAGGAAGCGAGGAGACGCTAATGTGCCTCTGTCCCCGGCAGAAATCAGGTGTTGATATTATTTTTTGCCTTGAAGCCAACACTTGGCTTGCATGGCTTGTTTTGAACATTTTTAAGTTATGCATTAGGTGGGGGCTTCATTACTGCCAGTGTAATCTCAATGTTACTTCTGCAGAAGAACTCCATATTGAATTTTATAAACTTTCAACGCTCACATCAAGCTCGTTCTGCAAGCTGAAGTACCGTTTTAGTGTTGACCCCAGAGGGAAGACAGGGAATGCACAGATTGGTTAAAACAAGGGGGACTGCTCATTGTTCTGACAGCCCATTATTCACAAAATGTCTCATTGGACCCCAAAACCCCATTTGTCCGACAGCCCGTTATACCGAGAACAAAGACCCATTTCTCCGAAAATACAAACTCTCCCTGCAACAAATAGAAGTGTAGCGCTTTCTGCACCTTTTTATAAAGGTAGCGCCCTGTGTTCGTAAAACTTAATTCCCAGGTTGGCTTTAGTTAAACCCTTATTCCTGTTGTTGCTTTATTTTAATAACCCATAATTATTTCCTCCCTATGTTTATACCTAATAAAAATCACATAACAAATATGTCCCCAACAATTTACTCAATTTATTAACTAAAAGGGAATGATATCAAAAATATGTAAAATAAAAAAGGTTCACAATACTCTCAATAATAGTATACCAAGAAAATAGTACTTTGACCTCTCACAGAGATAAACAAGTCAGTATTAACCCAAGTCAATCTTCTATGTTCCTTTAACCTTCTGGGGTCACTAGCAAATATGTCACCCTTTAATGTACTTGGTCTAGCCCAAAATAACATAAAGCAGTACCAAAGGATATGCAATGAACTCTTGTGATTTCTTATACTTTCACCAAAAATAACCTGGTGGGCCCACACACACACACACACACAAGCCGGCAAACAGAAAAGGCACATTAATGAAAACAACCCCTGTTGCAGGCCTGGTCGATGCTTGGGCTAAAAACAGTTGATACCGTTTCGCTCTAACAGCCAAATAAAAGCTGAGTACTCACGTTAGCGTAGCAGAGTTTGTATCACAGAGTCCTAATGATGCACCTCCAGGCGTGGGGCAAAAAGCTAGAAAGGCTGATAGCTGACCTTGGCAGTCCTATGGGTGAAACCTTCTTTCTCCCGCTGCCAGAGGAGCTACCAGGCTTTTATCCAGGTCACCTGGAGCGCTATCTGGGCAGTCCTCAATGTCCTTCAGCTAGTTAGCTAGAAAGGCTAACGGCGCAATATCAGCTACTGCGTTGATAGCCATGCAACGTATACATTCGGCGTTTCACTGGCTTGCAGTCCTAGGCTCTAGTTTTTACAGCACTATAACTTACAAACACACTTTAAACCACACATCTCTAATTACTACATCTCTTTTCGTTCCACTAGCTTCTCTCCAACCTCTCCATTGCGCCGCTCCCTCACTTCTCTCGCTAGACCACCCGCTCCTCGCTAGTCCCGCCCCACAGCCAATCACAACCAGGTAAAGTGACATGACACATAAACAACCAATTACATGTAATAAAATTAAACAATATAGGTTGTACTCAAAGTAAACCACATGCTCACCAAGTACACTGCAACCAACCTATTTAAAGTGACACAACATACTGTATGTGTATATTGAGCTGAACATGTAAATATTAACCAAAACATATTTATTCTGAGCAGAACCACCAGGAAACTGGTAGTAGACCAGGAAACCAGCCACAATGGCACTCAGGGGCAGAACAAATTGCCCTGGGGCTACAGAAGCATATGGCAAATTATTATGTAGAATGACATCATCAAACCTTTCTGATTTTTGTCCTACTATAGGGAAGGTATGACCCTGCCCTTCTCTCTCTCAGGGCTGAGTATTGGCAAGAATTCGGCGATACGATACAATACGTATCGTGATACAGGAATAACGATTCAATACATTGCGACGTATTGCGATACTGTAAGCAAGGCGATATATGCCAATTTTTTTAGGAAAACTGATATAGTATAAAGAACATTTTAGAATAGGAAAAAATAACACATTTATACTGCATGCAAAAAAAAAACTGCATGTTTTTTGCCCCAAAACTGCATGGGATTTAGGGATGCCGATACCGATTCAAATAGTATCGGATATCGGTGACAATGGAGCCAAAAAAGTCGGATCGGTACATCCCTAATGTGATTATCATAAAGTGGGGATGTCTGTAAAGGGGAGACTCGTGGGTACCCATAAAACCCGTTTTCATTCACATATCTTTAGGTCAGAGGTCATCAAGAGGACCCCTGTGAAAATCGCCATGCCAGTTTTTCTTCGCCAAAAATTTAGTGCAACTTTGGAGCGTTATTTAGCCTCCTTTGTGACAAGCTAGTATGACATGGTTGGTACCGATGGATTCCTTATATTCCATATAAAACTGAGGCCACTACAACCTCCGAAAGATCGAATAGCGGCCGGGCCGTTGGATTTTTAAAACCTAATTAAAAATTGATACAGTGTTTTGGAGAATCGATACAGTATCACACAACATAATATCGCGAAACTCATGTGTATCGATATTTTCTTACACCCCTACCATCCCTGATTGGACTCGTTGCTTTCTTTGGCTGGGTTGGTTAGGTTTAAGCGTGAAAAATGAGATTGATTAGGTTTAGGATAAGAATATCAGGGTAAGCCAATCAGAGGCAGAGTAGGTCCTGCCTTCACCATAGAAGGAAAACAATAGGGCACCCAGAAAGGTCACATGACATGATTCTAAATAATAATTAGCCATGTGGTTCTGTTTGTTGCAAGAATAGTTTGTATTTTCGAAACAATGTGCCTTCGGAACAATGGCATGGCTCCAACAGATGGAGAAAGAGGATGGATTTAACTCAGTGGGTCTCAAAGTGGGGTCCCCAGCCAAAAAGGGGAATAATTTAAGTAAGACAGTGACATAATATATGACTATTTTGGGCAAGGGTTTCATACATTCTCTGTAATGAAACATCTAAAAGCAAAAATCCGATCAGCTTGGGACTAAGTTTAGGGGTCCTTGACATGAAAAAGTTTGAGAACCACTGGTTTAACGACTGAAAACATTCAGGTCTTGTAGTGAATCCGAGCTCCTGAACAGGTTGTCAAATTTGCACAGGAGACAGACAGACATCCGACTGACATAAAAACCGCCCTGTGCTTCCTTTTGCACAGCACTTCTGCTGTAGCACCACAGCTGACAACACAAAGTCTATTCATAGCACGCCGGGATGAATTCTCAAGTTATAGGAACAAAGGATAAATTCCTGTTTATGCTCAGCAAAAGAACGAGAACAGTGAAAAAGGATGCAGAGAAAGCTGCATTGTGTTTCAGAGCTGCATGATGAATTAGCATTAGGCACATCATTATTTAAGAAGAATGTATGGATTAAACTTTCCTCCAGGGACCACATGGAAAATTAAGTCATTTATACTGCTTTCACAACTTTTAAATATCTACTGGTGAAGTTTTTTAATGAATAAAACCCTTTTGTTTGGTTTACTTCAAAGATAACCTACACTTTGGGGTCCCAGGATGAAAAAAATGTGTTAAGTAATCTGCTGATATTTTGAACCAGTTTATTGATAAGCATATTTTTTGCTACTGTTATACTCAGTATCACTGCATTCACTTTGAAATGATAATAAACTCTGACTTTTCAGAAACCAGAACACTCTTTAAGCACCACAATCCATCCGACACCTTAGGATTTTAGCAGGTACACCCTAAAGAAAGTGGTGTATGACATCACATGTGACTGCTGGGTACAATGACTACCTGGACAGGAACAGGAACATCCAGTGCCCAAACCCGATTTCATGGGAAGGCGTATGAATAAAACGACATCGAGAACCCATTTTAGCCTTTTCTTGTGTCATTTGTAAGCCTTTTTAGGGTGTCTTTTTTACGCCACGCAACAAAACTTCGGTAACAGCCGCAGTTATGTTTAGGCAACGAAGCCACTTAGTTAGGTTTAGGAAAAACATCATGTTTTGGCTTAAAATAAGTACGTAATCTAACTAAAATACATACGGAAACAATATAGCAGAAGTATGGAAAACATGTCATAAACGTCACTAATGTAACTTCACTCACGTGTTATTCTACATCACTAGCTCTGAGCGTAGAGTATTCACGTGGATGCGTTTACATTGCAGTCAGTACAGACTACATGGTGTACAAATAACATGCTAAAAGCAAGAACAGCGTTCTTATTGCACACGAAATGCAAATTACCGTGTCATTCATACGCCATTAAGTGCGACCAGGTTGGTGCCACAGAACACTACTGGACAAAGTTAACATCTTTGTTCAGTGGTGACCACAGTTCAAAACTTAGGTCATGTGATATCGCAGATTCGATATGCATTGCAATTTTTGAGTATTGCAAGACATTACTCAGACGACAACAATAAAAGCGGTAACTTCCTTCTACCTCCGCATAGACTCAAATGAAGGAATTATATTGATTCTGGCATTAAAAAATCTATTTAAAAATGGTAAAAAAAAAAGGAGACTTTACAGGCCGCGGCTCATTGACTGCATTTCACTTTTGCTGGACATACTTAAGTTACAATAGAACGCTTCTTCACTTCCATGGGAGACAACAAGCGATGAGCGGTTCTCAACAACGGTGCACGCAGCGAATAGGCGTGCGTTCCGAACGGCTACATGCTCCGAATGGCTACGTGCCCCAAAAAACGCTATAAGCAGCAATACCAGGAGCCGAGCAATCGTCCCGCTCCCAACAGCCACACCACGAACAGGGACTGCACTGGTTAAATAAAACAAGGGAGTAAAAAAAGAGAATCAGTCCTTTTATACCAATCTGTTAAAGTGTGGGGACAGACACATTTCTGCTGAGAACATGTTAAGGTAAAGCTCAGGAGTGGAAAGAAAAGGCATTTTATATGTCTGAACAGATGGAGAACAGCAAACAAAACTGTTTACCTGGCACATAATGTCAAATCCTGTTTAGAAACTGGCTCTTCGAGCACTTCCGGGCAGAGGAAGCACACAAATACTTGCGGGAGAAAAGATACCTATAAAAAGGAGAGGTAAAAAAAAAATCCTCTGAATGTGTGCTCACAGCACAACAACATATTCCTGCTCTGGCCTTTTGCCAGAGAAGAAATAAACTGTGTAAAAGCACACACAACAAGTCTTTATAGATCTCCACACAACTGGAGTCCACCAAAAAAATCAATAGGCTTTTTTTTTTTTCTCTGGAATATGTGAAACAGCCTGTGTATCTGGTCGGTCTGAATTTCTGATCTTTGATTTGGTCATTAGAGCACAAATGCAGCCTAAAGGCAGCCTGCTCGGTTATATAACGGTAGACTGTTTAGTCAATACTTGATGCATTAAAGATATATCTCCCTGAAGTACAAAGCAGAAGAGAAGAACTGAGGCTCTAATCATCAAGAGGCTTGAGATTAAATCGCCGATAAATAACGCTGATTATTGTTCTGAATTCTTTGACTAACAGAAACATAATTAGGAATATATAGCCTAAGGACAATACCAATGATTGTGCATGTTTTAGCCTGTTTACTTCAAATCATGCATAATTGGCATCACAGCTGACGCTGCAGTGTTTTTAGAAATGTAAATGTATATTTCACATTGTCCCAGACAGCCATTGTTTTTCATTCATTTGTGTTCCATATAAAAAATTAATTAGCAGACTCTTGAAACTTGCTCGAGATGTGCAGTTCATCACAGTGAACATTAAAGTCTGCGATCATTTTTGTCAATGTTGCATTATCGTTGTGTGGTAATACAAGCCGTTATCACTCCTAACTTCTAACTCCTAAGCTTGGTCAGTGCCTCCCTTACACACCAGGCTTTCAACTAACTCCAATGTAAACCCATCTACATTATTAGACAGTCAGAGCAGCTTACGTAGGACAAAGAGCGAGAAAGCACGCGTAAGGTAGGATGGGAGGGGTGGATGATTGGGCCAAACGGACACGGACTGGTTTCCTGTGTGAAACCAAAAATACTTGTTTTAAAACCTGGTTTATCCAAGTACATTTGCTGCCTAAACCGTACCAAGAAATTGTGTTGCCTAAACCTAACCAAGAAATTAAGTTGCCTAAACCTAACCAAGTACTTTTGTTGCCTAAATCTAACCAAGTAATTTTGTTGCCTAAACCTAACCAATTACTTTTGTTGCCTAAATCTAATCAAGTACCTTTGTTGCCTAAACCTAACCAAGTACTTTTGTTGCCTAAACCTAACCAAGTACTTGTGTTGCCTAAACCTAACCAAGTACTTTTGTTGCCTCAACCTAACCAAGTACTTTCTTTGCCTAAACCTAACCAAGTACTTTTGTTGCCTAAACCTAACCAAGTACTTTTGATGTGTAAATAAACCAAAAAACTAAGTAAACCTATATTGAAAGTTTATTATGAAAAGAAACTGTATGCATGTAAAGAGTGGAAACCGACACGTCATCCCTGACATGTCCAAAACTGATGCTAGCTAGAGGGGTACCTAGAGCGTCATAGTTTGGAATAGTGTTGACCGATAAATCATATTTTCATCGTCATCACAATATAAATATGCATGATAAACACATCGCAAAAGACTGCCTGAAATGTGATGATTAAGAAAAAAAGTCGGTATTCAGAGCAATATTGGTGATTCTGGACCAGTTATTACTTACTCTGAACCATAGGCTGTATATAAAGATGGATGACATGACAGCTCCCCAAAAGTGAAGCCATAAGATCTCGATCGCCCCCTGATGGTTGGCTGCAGTATAGGTCATAAACCCCGCCCCCTCCCTGTTAGTGGATGGGACATGGGACGAACTAAAAAGTCAAAAGCCCCTCGATCACTACTGCGCAGACTCTCAAGATGGCAGCTCCCCTATCCGGGATATTTTGGCTTCACTTCTGTACAGTGGGAGGAAGTGGAGACGCGTCATCCATCTATATATACAGTCCATGCTCTGAACCAAATGTTGTGGTACGGCCCAGCCCTGGTTTGGAGCACAGAGAGCAGTCCAAAGCAGGGGGTGAATAGGTTCCCAACATGTTATTTCTGCCCCTGGGGCCCATAGTGGGTTAATCTGGCCCTGCTTTACATCCACAACAGTGCTTTATATTTATCATCTATATACATGCTGCCTCTGTGGAATACCGTGTGGGCAGATATATGGAGAAAACATCCGCATGCATTAGATATGAGGCTTCCTCCATCATTGCTATTATTAGGTTGTATTTCAAGAAAAGGCCGTTGTTAAACCTGTAGTCCTGACTGAATGCGACACAGATTAATATAGAGGCTGAGGAGGTGCTTCAAACGTTCTATATGTAGCCCATTTAACATCAAAGCACCGCTGCCAGATAACCATGTAACCAGGTTTTATAATTAGAAATTCACAATGAAATTGTCAAGGTAATTACTTCCCAATGTTTCCCATAAACCCCAGCGTTTTCTGTAATCAAAAGGAACCAACAACTCACTCAAATGAATGATGAACAAATGCAGGAAAACAAGGCGTTACAAAACTACGATCTTTGCTCCACTAATTGTTTGACAAATGAAGGAAATAAAAGGTGTTGACGAATCAGAATTGAAGAATCGGAGTAGAGGCTCTAGATGAGATTGACCCGACTTCAACATCAGTCTGGCGAGGGCCAACCTGCTGGAGTAATTTACAGCCAGGGCAAATGGTCAAAACGTTACCAGGAAATGGTAGCGGTGGAAAAAATCCCCAGACCACCTGACCTCTGACCTCAGGCCTCGTGACTGTACAGATTTCTGCCTCCAACCCAATGGAGATTAATTTGGTCTGTGGTGCTGCAAGAATTAAATTACATTTTAAAAACTCTACAGCTGCATTTCTGTCCAGAAATGATGACCTGATTACTGGAAAATCCACAGACCTCACTCTCAACACTTTGCTTTTGAACCACAAATTAAAGAAGAAACAGACCCAGATACAAAGGAGGCAGGCTATACTACACAATCCACAATACTGGAGCACTACAAAGTAGTTCCACTCATTGTTTTACTTATTCAAGTCCTGGTAGCTCATTAAAGCTGCTATACTCAACATATTTAGGCCAAGGAGGCAGCCTACAGAAGAGGGGACAGAATAATAAAAGGAACAAGCCGTCAAATAAGATCAGAGTAGCAAAGAATAGTAACAAGGAAAAGTTGTGAAAACAGACGCTCAACCGCCATCCAGGTGCCCAAGAAACCCTCCAACAGGACTCAGTGACTACAAGGCCCGCCGCCCCGACGTCTGTGATCATGAAATCCCTTGAGAGACTGGTGTTGGCCCACCTGAAGGACATCACAGGACTCCTGCTGGACCCCCCTGCAGTTTGCCTACCGGGTAAACGGGTCAGTGGATGATGGAATCTACATGGGACTGCACTACTTCCTGCAACAACTCGACTCCCCAGGGACATACAGTACGTACACAAGGATCCTGCTTGGGGACTTCAGCTCGGCTCAGATTTCCGGTATCTACCATCTCCCAGGACCAGATACCTTAAAACTAGGAACACAACAGCCCACACCATTTAACGTTATGGATCCAAAATTGGAATTATTCCGTGATTGAATAACATTTAGAAAAAGCAAACAGATGAGTTTTGGTGTGTTTTTTTCATGACAAAAGTCTTTAGGCGCCAAGAGTAGCGTCGATTAACGTTGGCCGAATTGAAGCATATGCATAATGGCCGTACATGCGCATTGAGACAATAAATGGGACATAAAAACTAATTTGTGCATTAATATTCACTCACATGCACACTTATAATAACTTATACTCACACTAAGGTATGAAAGCCCAAAGTATTCATCATATCATTTGTGCAAAAGTATCAAAAATGAAAACAAATATATTCACACTTTTTGTCCAACTATAAAAGTTGTGTCTTGTGTGTGCACTTTAGTCGATTTTTTATAATTGAATGACTAGTCGAAAAATCGAAAATCATGTCCCATACCTAGTTAATTCCTTGTATGTGCACACATCCTTGGCAAAATAAAGTTGATTCTGATAGGTCAGAAATGGGACATGTTTGGATTTTGTCTGTCGGGTGGCCTGCCACAGTGGCCGACTTTAGAAACCCCCAGTTTTAGAATAATGATTGTAGCTCATTCTCTTCAGAAAAATCACTAAAGGGTGCTGATGCTGTGCCCACAGAGTCAGTCAGTCAGTCTCCTATTCCCTGTCACTGGAGCCATGCCAAGCTT
Source organism: Sebastes umbrosus (assembly GCF_015220745.1). Lineage (NCBI taxonomy): Eukaryota > Metazoa > Chordata > Actinopteri > Perciformes > Sebastidae > Sebastes > Sebastes umbrosus. The sequence continues at coordinate 7,769,469 of NC_051288.1, forward strand.
TGCCTCCTGATTACATCACCGATTAGAGTCTTGGCACTGAGGAGACTTTCATGTCCACAATCCATGCTCAACTGTGCAGGATAATAGTCTGCCTTGGAGTCTGCTTTAGCTGCATTATCATTCCTATGTAGTTTAACCTGACGTCAAGCTACATAATGACAATTTGCTTGAGAAATAAGCTCAGATATTTGTAGGAAAAATGTTGACAATCCCAAGCACCACCAAAAGGAAGACTTTCACGGTAAAAATGTGACTCACACAACAAGTACAAATGACACACAGGCATAAAGGTTAGCAAACGTGCTAGTGTTTTGTAATGTTGAGAACGCAGCGTATAGCAGCATGTCCACGTGAATACTTGGACTTTTGATTGCTGGTTAACGCAGGACACAACAAAAAAAACATAACCACGCCTTGACGTAAGCAGTGCCGAAAATGTCCTTGTTAAAATGGACTCAGAGGAAAGCAAGATCCTGAGCATGACAATTCATTCTTGACTTTGGTACCATCAGTTCACAGAACAATCTCTGCTCAAGGTGCACTTACTCGCTTGTTCTGGAGCTTTCCATCGTCAAGCTTTCGACTGTCAAGCTTTTATGGATGAGAAGTCCGGAAAGTGTTGAGAATAATTGAAATACATTGCCCTACAAACTGAAATGAAGTAACTACTAAGGGGGGGTCACGATTTTGATTCTATATCAAAAATCGATAAGATTCCGATTTCAAAATCCTCATTTGGAATAAAGTGATTCAGTATATTAGATGAGTTAGTCTTTCTTACTAAATCAACTTTCTTTAATGAACTGAACTCGTCAGTTTCGCCAACATAACTAAAGTGATGAAGTCTTGACGGAAGCAGAATATGGCGTTAGATTTTCTTACTAAGTAGCATTAAAATATATCTTTTTAAATAGTTTTATATATATTGTATATACATTATACAGCAAGTGTGTTATTATCCCCCCATAAGGAGGGCCCAGACCGCAGGGTGGGAACCATTGATCTAGAACATCTTTCCTAATTCTTTGTCTATAGACCAGTTCCATACTTTATACTTGATGACATCACAAATTTGAGTTTTAGCACTCTAGTTTTTGGATTTTGGAGGGAGTTGTTCATGTTTACTAATGTTTTTGGACTATCTTAGACCATAGGAATAACATGTATGAATTTTGAAAATGGGCGTAGTTCCCCTTTAAAAAATGACTAGCTTTGATAGGGTGCTACAGGTGAGTATATCTAAATTGATTAGTCACTATTTCAACTACAAAATAACACATAAAAGCAGCTCCAGTCATCCAAACAGCATTTCTTCATACTACATGTAGTGAAGCCAAGGAATGCTAATTGCTTGTCAACATGACTGAAATTACAGTAGCCTACATTGAGCCAACATAGCATTCATTCTAGCGCTCATCATCCGACTAAGCTAAACTACAAAAACACAGAATGTCACTTAATATGGATGCATTTTGAAGATAAGCATAGTTGCCCCATTAACAAAAATGGCAAGCTCTGATAGGGTGCTACTACAGTCTACAGGTGAGCATATTTAGCTAACTTAGGTAGCCATGCTTAGCCCCATAAACTGTAGCTAACACACACTTCTGTACAGCATTTCTTCAGACTATATGTAGCATAAACCAAGGGATGCTATTTGCTTGTCGACATGACTGAAATGACGGCACATTGAGCCGATGTAGCATTAATGCTAGCGTAAACTCACACTCATCATCCAACTAAGCAAAACTACAAAAATACATTATAACATGACTCAATATTAAACACGATATGAAACTGAATATTGACAAATCTGGTGGTGATCCTTATCAATCAAGTGCTGAACACCTAGCTAAACCAAGTCGTTTAGTAACTAAGTCGTTTTATTTTGAAAATACTGGTGCGGAAATTGACACGTTTGTCACGTGTTGCTGGACAAAAAAACATGAAAACTGGTTGTTGAACGTTGTGCTGAGCATCATGGGGGAAAAAAAGGAAATTCTACGTCTATGTACACTAATCAAATAGATTAAATGTGTTGGATAGATATAGATGTTCACCAATTTACTTCTATTAATCTAATCAGAATAGTGTTCCTAATTGGCTGACCTCAACTATTCTTAAGGAAAAAACACAATTCAAACTGTTGGGTGGGGCTATATAGGCCACTGACGCAGGCTGGTGGTCACATTCACCTTTCTGACAACCTGTATGCCTAATAGGTACAGAGGAAAGAGGACAGCCTGACGTGCGTAATGCGTAAAATACAGTAGATTACGCACCAGTTATTTCACTGTATTGGATTTATGAATTCATACAGATGTATGCTCACTCTTGCAAGCAGGGATGCAAAAGAGGTGTTATACTTTTTATTAATTACAACATTAATGATAAAGACTCAGATCCTGCTCGTATCTGCAACTTTTATCCAATTTTATCCAAAAGCCTCACCTTTGCTTTGATTTTTAAAAACTCTTGGACACATTTTACAGTGGGAGGAAGTGAAATTGTGATTTTTTTTTTTGCCACATATTTCCATCAAATAAGATTCCTTGACTTTTTACATGAATAAGTAGCTTAAACACAGTACCAGGATCACGGTATCCTCTGTGTTTCAGCACCAGTGAAGTGAGGGAATGCGTTATTATGCCCCCATCGGTGAGTGAGCGCTGATGGCATCTGCTCTGCCTGCACGGTGCGCACAGAGAGGAGCGCAGAGAACGCTAGAGCAGCATGATGACCTACAGCACCGCATCCATCCGCTCACCGGTGCGCACAACTGCTTTATTTGATCATAACTCTGACTGAATTGTTTCCACGGAGCATGGAGCAAAACATATATATATATATATATATATAAAAAAAAAAAGAATCCATCATTGTGGTTTTGCATTTTAAAAAAGCCCACCCATGTCATGCGTGCGTCAGAAGCATCCTGGCGCATCCAGTCACACACACACACACGCTGAAAGATCTATAACCAAACACTAAAATTATTCCATATATACCAGGCACATAAAGCTAGAGTACATTTTTTTTCCAGTTTGCTCTGCTCTCCACTGTGCGTCCTGACAAATCCTGTGAATTAATCCTTTTTTCCCCCCCCCAGCCCTCATCTCACAGAATTCCAGTAAAAAAAAAAAGTAAAAAGACAATTCATTTCATTTGTGTTCATGCACCTGCCCCAAGAGACAACCCATATAACTCACCTGATATACAGACAATCAAATTGGCTTGAAGAATGATCAATATTTCCCAAATTATATCCATCCTCTGTCTTCATTCCACGTACATTACGCACGGATTAGAAAGAAAGGAAAATAAAAAAAAATACAAGAAAACGGAGCTCTTTATTATCAGTTGCAGATGATGTCCTGCTCTCTCACAATGAATCCCGCTGTACACCTTCCACCAGGTATTTTCCACACCAGACGCATAGCAAAGGTGATCAAGGGGAAGAAGAAATGATGATGCACGTCCTCCAACCGCTGGATGGAACAATTCCAGATGTGGGGGAAAAAAAACTCCAGACAAAAAAGAAGATCCCTCTCTTGTCAGTTCACTATATTATTCCAGTGCGCCCTAGAACGCGATCCGTCCATCCATCCATCCAGGATGCATCCTGTTCTTACCACAGAAAGTCACGCATGATCCAAAATCTCTGTGTGGAGAAAGAAAGGGAGAAACAAGATGAATGACGTGGGACAGCTGTGGGATCAGACTAACACCTGGAGACGCTTCGCAACTCCGAAAACTCGCATCGCCAGGTGGCGAGCCTCCGATCTCAGACTTCTCGCTCGTTACTGCGAGGAGGGACCAGCATCAAGCTACAAGGTATGACACCAAGACATCCTGTGTAGACTGTCAAAATAAAAGCTTTTTGGTTGTTTGGTTGACCATATATTAATTTCCCTCCAAATAAAAATAAAAAAGGTGCAAATAAAATCGGATAATATAAAGGGACTCAAATTCTATTAATAATTTGATGATCTAATTGGTGTTTTGCAGTATAGCCTATATTTAATTCAACACATCAATTATTTGGCCTTACTATACTCATTCCGGTTGTTTTATCATTTTATTCTCAGGTATTGTCTTTATTTATTGTTGTATTTATCAACTGTACTATTTATAGATTTTAAGGGCTGAGAGAGAGCCATCAAGGTAAAATGCATTTCATTGCATTTCACTATACACTGTACTTTTAAATGCATATGACAAATAAACTTGAAACTTGAAACTTGATTTAAGCATAACCTGATTGCACCGTGCGTTATTTTCATATTTGGCACCATTATTAATCAGCTGAGCACTTGCACATTTAATTCTGCTCTTTAATCTGTGCTTTTACTTTGTACACACACAGTTTCCGGTCATGTTGTGGCTCACTGTGTGGAGCTTCATCAGGGTTAGTTTTCCCTCTCCATCTTCACACACACACCCAGCAGCAGCTATAGGACGCAACTAAAGCGCACGGATGCTGCGAAGTTAAAAGCATCCCGTGCAAATGTGAGACAGGATGTGTTTTGGAGTGTGTTTAAACGAGATGGTAATAATAAAAAAACACACTTACAGCGACTGGAGAGGCGCGTAAAACTCCGAACCAGCGCAGCTTTTGACGCACCAGATCTGTCCTGAAACGAGATTCTTGTGTTGAGAACTCAAAGTAGATTCGCATAGAGGAAGATAGGGAGCAATCCAAGTTGGTAAAAAAAAAAAAAAAAAAAAAAGACAATACTCAGTGTCCTCAAAAGGAATGAGTCGTTGATGATAATAATGAACAGTGGTGTAATAAACTCCAGATATGAGGGTGATGGTGCACTCCAGATGTATCCTTCACTATCGGCTCTCGAAGGCTGCTCCACTAGTCTGGCACCGGACAGCCAGCGATGCCATCCAGGTCTGCGGCTCTGGCTCCAGCACGCTATTAGGATTCACGAGGAGCGACGCGCGCGGCCGCGGGGCGCATGCATGCATGGGTGCACGCACGGAGCGGATGGATGCGCGCACACACAGGCAGGCAGGCAGGCAGGCGGGTGGGGGCACACAGGTGGATGAAAAGCAGCGCACTGCACTGCAGAAAAAAGAAAAAAAATGTGTCTCATGTTTTTTGGTGTTGAAATATTTACAAGAGAGAATACAAAAAGGTGATATCACACGTTTGACATGTTAGACAGAGCTGCAAACATCATGGTGTCCTGCTCAGGAGGATTTTTTGTGCGCTTGAATTGAAAAGGCACACACACACACACACACACACACACACACGGAGAGCGAGAGAGAGAGAGAGTAAGAAATAGAGAGCATAAACAAACAAGATCATTTCCAAAGAAGGCTGGCAGTCTCTCCACCGTGGAGGACGGAACCTGACAAAATCTATAATAAATGAATAAATAAATAAATGACCCAATAAATAAACATGTCATTAAATGTAGCCAAAGTAATATTAAAAATATATATATGTATTTTTTAGAGTATTTACTCCTCTGTTTGATTTTTCCTTTTATTTCTGTATTGTTATTAATTTTGAATTTATTTATTTTGCATTTATTTTTATTTATCTTTTATTTTAGCATTTGTTTTTTCTTTATCTATTTGTATATTTTTGCATTTATTTCATCTATTTGCTTATGTTTTAATCTATTTATTTTTTAATCATTTTTTTAATTTATTTTTGCATTTATTTTTTGCACTTATTTCTCATCTATTTATTTATTTTTGTATTTATTTTTCTATCCATTTATTTTTGCATTTACTCTTTATCTCTTTGTTTATTTTTGCATTTATTTTTGATTTTTGCACTTATTTCTTATCTATTTATTTATATTTGCATTTATTTTTTATTTATTTTATGTTTATTTTTAAATGCGTGTATTTATTTATGTATTTATGCATTTATTCATGTATTTACTTCTGCACAATTTTCCCTTTGTATTTCCCCCCCCCCCTTATTTGTTCCCCCAAACTTTGATTATTTCTGTATTCTTTTCTTTTTAAATTTTTTTTTTACATTGCAAAAAACGTTAAGGTGCTGTGTGTGTGTCTGTGTGTGTGTGTGTGTGTGTTCCTACCAAAGCAGTGAATCACCTTCACACACTTACACTGCATAGTTTATCATACGTCTAAAAATACAATTGTTATAGCATTGAAAGTTCCACTGAGATATTCACATTTTACATGAAAATAATGTGTTATTTACACTTGTCTAGTCAGGAACATCATATAGTTATACTGTATGTACAGGTATACATTTTCATATACACTGTATACACTAAAGTATGTGGACACCTGAGCATTGCCCCCGTATGTATAAAACCATATTAATGTGCTCTAATGGCCTCCACTCTTCTGGTTTCAGGCTTTCCACCAGATGTGGAACCTAACTGCAGGGATTTAATCCCATTAAGCCCCAAGAGCATTACTGAGGTCCAACACTGATGTTAGGTGTTCAGGTCTGGCTCACAGTCGGCATTCCGGTTCATCCCAAAGGTGTTGGATGGGTTTAAGGTCACGGTTCTGTGTATTCCAGTCAAGTTCTTCCACACCAAACTGGGAAAACCATTTTTTAATGGAGCTAGTTTTATAATTGATGATGACAGAGGCTACATACATGTTGGCACAACAGAGTTTTTTTTACTTTCATGTTTTGAAGAAATAAGCTGTATTGAATAAAACATGCTTACAGGGGTATATAGAGCGCTCCAGGGATGATGTATTTTTGTAGGCCAACCATGAAGTTAGCATCGCCTTGGTTCCCTCAACAAAAAGTCAATGGGATTTTTCCATTGGGTTTTGGATTATTGCAGAAAATAAACTCTGTGGCAAAAAAGCGTTTATGATACTTACACGTTTTCTTCTGCAAGATAATCTCGACAAATGATTAAGGCTTTTATGATTTTTGAAGTGTGAATGCAATCGCCAGAAGTAACAAATTAGTTCTTTGTAACAATAGGTCAAAATGTCACAGGATGTGCTTACTGATTGGCCGCGGGTCCTCTCTGGCCGCACTTTGCTGCTTAAAGTTAAACTTCCCAACTTTTGTTTGACCGTATTTCACTCAGAATCAAACGGATGCAGCTCGCTGTACATTTGTTACGTAAAATAAGTACGCTTGTTACGTAAGTTACGTACGCGGCGTTGGTTAAGTACGTAAATTACGTAACAAAGTAAGGTAAAATAACTTAATGTTAACTTAGTTCCACACAAGACATGATTAGTGGTTTCCTTGGTGAAATTCAGTGGTTCTTTGACCCATCCATCCACCCTGATATCCTCCCTAAGTGGATTTTCTTGCTCTTTATATACTTTGTTAGTTGCTTTTACCGTCTAATAATGACGTGGATGGGTTTACATTGGAGTTAGTTGAAAGCCTGGTGTGCCTCATGCAGACGCTAAAGAGTGCCTCGGTGCGTCAGTATCAGTCGCCGAGGGTCACTGACCAAGCGTCTGTATTTGACGAGTTGGGGTGAGAACGTATTAGCTTCTTGCTTAAAATGAAAGAAATATTAACTTCAGATAAACAAAACAACAGCTGCCCCCCATCACTTCCTTTGGAATCATTTTAGGAAGGGATCTTTTAATGGCCAGTATGAACAGGAGGAACGATCATGGCAAGCAAAACCTTTTTTCAGTATTTATATGGGCATGTGAATAGTGTTTTAAGACAGACTTGAAAAATTGTGAACCTTTCCTTTAACCCCCCCCCCCAGATCACTAATGCACCTTCTTCCATCTTCAGTAGAAACATATGCGGGAAGTTAGAAAGTATTGAGAGATGGCTTTGGTCTTTTCATGTGATTTGTTCACAGTACAAAATACACAGAATAATACCAGCCTTGTACAATATTAAATAATGGATATACTGGATAACACAGATACAGTATTAGTCATACAGTACGTATGTCATTTTATATTCCGACAAGTACATACAGCTCACTATTGATCCTCCTCGTCAATAACAGGGCTTAGTGTAGGCTCTGTCTGTTCATTTGAATGGAAACCGCAACTGTGAAGCATAATATGAATCCAGCTGCAGCTCACTGTAGCTGCTCAGCAGGCACTAGCTGGGAAAAATGCATTCCGTGTGAGGAAATACTACCCCTATTACTTCACCTGTTATTTTCTTTGGCACAGGCTTCTGAAAACCCCGAATTGTGTCACAAGGTGTAGTGGTGTTAAAAGGACGTGATGCTACGATTTCCCTCCATTTATCCCTTTCCCGCTTGTGGCCCCTGCGATGTTACAAGTAACAAAGGCTGGGCAGGAGGTAGAGAATGACGGGCAATCAATACCATACACAGCCTGCTTTTTTCAAGTGCCACTTTCCCACATCAGAGAGGAACATCCCTGCAGACTCTCCCGTCCCTTTGGACCAGAATGCTTTTACCCGTCAAGTCTCATCCGGTGTCTCTTTCCCAACATGTGGGCCTGCCTGGTGTAAAGCTGCTTCCTTTTAGGAGGGCCTTTCAAAGGTTACTTTCTCCTGGAAGCACACAATAACTCATTCTGTCTCAACTCGAGATAGGATTGTTATTCGGCCTGCAACGGTCTCTGTGCTGCTGGCCCGGAGAAGGAAATTGCTGGTCTCGCAACTTAGTTCACTTTTCTAATCTGATTCCTCCACCCCCGCCGCTCCTCATTCTTTTATTGACGTTTTCAAATACAGTCTAATAATGCCCCTGGATCACAATAAGAGAATCTAGTGAATGAATGGCCGAAGGTTCAGGCTCATGTTTTTCCAATGCAGTTTGGACGCTTTCCAGGGAGGGAGATGTCAGTTCAACTATGTCTTAGACATATCTGTTTCAGAACTTCAGAAATTCTCTGTTTAGCTAAAGTTGTACTGTGTTAATTAGAAAATCATCCATTGTGGATGGAAAACCAACAGTTGGAACTAGGATTCATTAGAGCAGACGACTTCCTTTTCAAAGTTCAAGTTTGAATGAACATGGAAGTTTATTTTGAAAAGACTCTATGTGCATGTCACGAGCAGAAACTGTACGTTTCCTGTGAACACCAAAGTTTATTTTGAAAAGACACCGTATGCATGTCAGGAGAGGAAACTGTACGTTTCCTATCAACACAGAAGTTTATTTTGAAAAGACACTATGCATGTAACGAGCAGAAACTCTGTTTCCTATGAAAACAGAAGTTTATTTTGAAAAGACACTATGCATGTTAACGAGCAGAAACTGTACGTTTCCTGTGAACACCAAAGTTTATTTTGAAAAGACACCGTATGCATGTCAGGAGAGGAAACTGTACGTTTCCTATCAACACAGAAGTTTATTTTGAAAAGACACTATGCATGTAACGAGCAGAAACTCTGTTTCCTATGAAAACAGAAGTTTATTTTGAAAAGACACTATGCATGTTAACGAGCAGAAACTGTACGTTTCTTGTGAACACCAAAGTTTATTTTGAAAAGACACTATGCATGTAACGAGCAGAAACTGTATGTTTCCTATGAAAACAGGAGTTTATTTTGAAAAGACACTATGCATGCAAACGAGCAGAAACTGTACGTTTCTTGTGAACACCGAAGTTTATTTTGAAAAGACACTAAGTATGTAACAAGCCGAAACTGAATGTTTCCTATGAACACAAAAGTTTATTTTCAAAAGACACTATGCCTATCAGGAGCGAAAGCTGTACATTTCCTATGAACACAGAAGTTGATTTTGAAAAGACACAATATGCATGTAACAAGCAGAAACTATTTGTTTCCTGTGAACACGGAAGTTTTTTTAAAAAAAAGACTATGCATGTCAGGAGCGGAAACTGTACGTTCCCTATGAACACAGAAGTTTATTTTGAAGAGACACTATACATGTAACGACTTGAAACTGACACGTCGTTCCTGACACATCCAAAACTGACACTAGAGGAGTATCTAGAGCGTCATAGTTTGAAGTGTAGGGCCACTGACAAAGCGTGTTAAGAGAGAGAATGTAGAAACTGCAGGGGGTGGGCTGAATTCCAATAATATAATAAGTCTGACTTAACATAAGATTAGTTTGAGGCTACCAGTTATCTTGGCCATTAACTCATATGTTTGTAGTAACTATTACAATTTGTATAACAGCACGATATCACCTAATGAAAACATATATTGATGTTTAAAAGGGCTACTAGTAAGACAGTTCAGTATTCTGTGATACATTTCTTGGCACACACTCTCTGCACTACTTGCAATTAAAAGTTTGAGAAGTTCCCTAATTCCTTTTGTGGACTTCATTCCAGATACTAGGGGGCAGGCAGATGTTTGGATCAACTCCAACATGATCGAGAGTGTGTACCCTTGCTCTAAAGGAAGCGATTAATATTATGATCTCTGTAAACTCTTGGAAACACAGTCTTGCCATGTCATGCCTTGCAGGCTGCACAGTTAAACAGCATTACGACAACTATTGGAGCTGCGGAGAGGAGTTCATAAGATATAGACCAAGTCTGTCTCATGGTTAAAACATAGTACTCATATATTATTACCACTGATGTCCACTGGAGCGAAAGCAGTCTGTTCCTCAGCACACACATTTTCAGTATTATTATCTTCGCCAGGAGATTATGTACTGTATTTGGTTGTTTGTGCATCTCTGTGTCTGTCTGTCCACGGCTAATCTCACATACTGCTGGACACATCAGCTTAATATTTTTTGCGCTCCTTTATGAATGTATGCTGAAGGACCTCTTGTGGTTTCAGTGATTCACACATTTTGAAAACACATTATATTGACTGTTTTATACCGTCGCCGACTGATGAATCCTCACTACTCTTAATCGGCCGGTAGTCAGTTTGGACTCTTGTTTCAGGTTCTTCTCTTGATTTGCACACTTAGATAAGACAACAGTATATATGTATGTATAACTATCGCTTAGCGAATGAAAAAAACTGAACCGAGCGTGGACTACAACGGAGCGCGTATTCGTATGTCGGTTGGAGGAGAGCTAGTTAGCTGTTAGCAGCCGGTGGGAGTCCTACTTTGTGTTTGGCTAACAGAGCTAACGGCTAACAGGGTTAATACGGCTAACAGAGCTAACAGCTAACAGGACTAAACTACAGCGGAACTGACAGTTTCTGTTCAGAGGAAGCGTTCAACAGTAGCAGTTAGCGAAGGGGTCAATTTAGTTTGTATTCATTCAATCAAACATTACAGCGGCGGTCGTTGCAGACACACCTGGCGGAGATCTGCACTCTACTAAGTGCACAATTCTAGTTTTGTAGTCTTGTTTTGCATCTGTTGTGCTTCACATGCATATGAAAAATGTGTTTGCCACCCATTCATGATTTTGACTTTGTGGCAGTACTTTACTTGTTCTAATTACTTTACGAAGCATTTAAAGCAGAAAATGTAGCTTTTTCTAGTTATAGAAGTTATGATTTAACTTTAACGGTTTGCTTTTTTTGTGTCACATGACTCAAGAAAGGACAAATTCTTATAAAAAACGTAATTATAAGATGTGAACATATTGCTCCATATTTAAAACGGCTTCACAAACAAAACAATGCAATATGATACGTTGAGATTCAAATATCTTTGAGATGAAAAATAGTTATGATACAGATATGTTGTTGGTTAGCTTAAAGGTGCAGTGTGTAAGATTTGGCGACATCTAGCGGTGTGTTTGCAGATTGCAACCAACTGAAACTTCTCCCGTGTACCAAGCATGTAGGAGAACTACGGTGACCGACACAAAAAACATGAATATCCCTCTCTAGAGCCAGTGTTTGATTTATCCGTTCTGGGCTACTTTAGAAACATGGCGACCGGCTCCATGAAGAGGACCCGCTTCGTATGTAGATCATATATTGCCAAGAAGTGAAAGTTAATTGTTGGTTCCATTGCAACATCAGCGCTCAGCAGAAAAGCTATGATTCCACCATTTTGGGCTGAAAGTGACTACCGGACACCAGTAAATCCTCCGCCTACAAAGTGACGTACAAAAGTAAAACAAAATTATTACTAATCTATTGTCATATTCTACAGAAATGGCCTGTGTTGAACAATAAAATAGTATACATATAATAAGTCTTTTCAGTCCAAAATAGTGGCAGCCACTGGAGTTTTGTGTTTTTGCTTCTATACTCTTTGGTAGATTATACACTAATGAAGTTATTGATATTATATTCCATTTCTGCCAATATATCCTCCTAAATGCTACACAAAGGTCCTTTAAGGACTTCTCTTAGATACAGTACATCAGATGTTTCATAGATATTTAAAACTTCCCAAAAATGTGCAGATACTGGCTTTGTAACAGGATTATTTTAGCCTCGCACCCAAAATGTCTTCAGCGTGCGACGAGATATCAGAGAGATTTTTTTGGGCGATACCAATTATCCCATGCTGGCTAATGTGGGAGCATGAATACTAAGAGGATGATAAAAACTGAATTTTTAATGCTAATTGCGGCGCCGCTGTGAAATGACATCTCACGTTTGGATGTATCACCCGGTGAAGACGCAGGATCAAATAAAGTATTAGAAATGGCAGAGAGCCAATATGTGTCAGTCAAAGCTCCAGACAGAGTTCACGTGTCTCTGATGAACACAAGAAGAAGAAGAAGAAAGAAACAACCCCGGCTGCCACTACAGACTTCATAATTTGCAGGTAAGGCTGTGCTCGCAGGGCCTGATCGATATTCTTGTGGTTCAGAGGCCAAATTTATGCAGATGAAAGACACTAATTATGCTCATGCCCATGTGAGGAAGAATGACTGGGTTGCTAATGGGAGAATCAAAACACATTAAGGACAGCCAAATGATTTTATTTTTCTTCAATGGCTTCGCCTTCTCAGAAACAGATGGAGAATGGAGGGCAGAGAGAGAGAGAGAGAGAGAGAGATTAGCCGCACGGAGGGAAGGAGAGAGAAATGCAACATGTTGAAGGATTTCATTTGGGCTAATTATGATTAATTCTGAATATATCTGTTCAACGACGGCCAGGTCTCATTATTATTCAGCCAGGGTTTCGTTTTTCTCTCGTAGTGACAGTCGTGTTGCAGCTGTGAACAGGCAGCTTTTCACCGTCCCCTGGAGGATTCAAAGTGTCCGTCAAAAACAGAATTCAAACGGCACTGCGCGTCTGTGTGAGAAACCGGGGTTAACCCAGCTCATCCCATATTTAGATTTGCATAATATATTTAACTCATCTTTTAGGCTGACACACTAAAACTGTAATACGACAAAAAGATAGTGTCAGTGTGTGCCGACGCTGAATATTCACATCTAATAATTAAGTCGGGAGACGACTTCACACTAGCTGGGGTGGGATTTAGAAAACCCTGAGGGCGAGTGTATGTGTAACTATACATGTCATTTTACTATTTATATAACAATACCACGCAACATTTGCTGAACAGCAGCCACAGTGGCCACAAATGGCAATTACAGGATAATGGATTACATTCTCTTGAAATATTAACAAAGGAAAAATATCAGTTAAATGTCAGAAAAATGCCCATAAAATATAAGTAAAATGTCCAAAGAATATTAGTAAAATGTCTGGAAAATATTAGTAAAATGTCTGAAAAATGTCTTAAAAATGTTACTTAAGTATCCGAAAAAAATAAGCAATATGTCTGAAAAATATGAGTAAAATGTCCAAAAATGTCCTTAAAATATTAGCAATTTTTTGCACAATATTAGAAAATGTTCGAAAAATATTTGTAAAATATCCGAAAAATATTTGTAAAATATCCGAAAAATATTAATAATGTGTCCAAAAAATATTTTTAAAATGTCCAAAAAATATGAATAAAGTGTCTGAAAAATGTCTGTAAAATATTTTTATTATCTAAAAAAATGGTCTTTGCTTTGGTTTTGCGGGAAATCCTTGAAAAAAAAAAAATCCTTGAATGTATTAAAGTTAATGGTGCATTTTATTGCTTACGAATTCAACTTTTCATTTGTTAGAGAACGATTTTTTTTTTAATTTATACATTCATTCATACAAAATTGCATAATCTTACTTAAAACCTACAAGTAGTGTGGCTAAAAATGTAATGTTTGTCCTTAGGAAAGATGATGCAATTCTTTAAGGTAACTGTAGTCACGGAGCTCTTCATGGACACATTCCTCTGACCAATGGAATGACAAATTAAGTATTTGATTGCATAAACGTTCCTTTTGCTCACTCACTGTTCGGTTTTCGACGTTTCATCGTTATAAATAACAAGAAGAGATGACTCGCTGGATTAAAGAGTGTCATGTAAAGACTTATTTGTTGACAAATGATGAAAAGAACAGAATGACATTGGAGAAGGAATTAAACAGCTCTCCTCTCTCTCTCTCTCTTATCACTCTCATCAGGTCACATTTCCACATCTAAGTGTGAACACTTTGAATGATCATCAGACTGTCCCGACTAGAGACGTCCTCTGTGAGGGGACAGCTGGCTATTAATACACAAAAAAAACAATTCTCTTGACTCCGTTAAAACTGAGCCCTTTAATCAACTTCTTGGTAGTTAACACGCTGAAACTTCAGTCATGCAAATCCGTCAGAGAGAGATTACCTGATAACCGTAATACCTCCTCGATCCATCAGCAAAATGACGGAGGAGTTTAAAAATATCCACCTTGCCGGCAATACTTATCAGCTTAGCGCCGCTAATGGGAATTGTTCCATCGGCACGGAAACGGCTCCATCATGTGATGTGAATATTTTATCACTTGTCGGTAATTAAAAATTTAAATGTGCGTTTCTGTTAAACATAATTGTAATTTCTTATCTGTATTTAATGGGACGTGTTTTTTTTTTGCCACTTGAATATTAACTAAAAGTCCCCGCTTCAACACTGAAGGTGATTCGTTACTGTGGATCTATTATGATTACAGTTTAAGAGACCCAGGGGAAGAAGGGGTCGGAGGTTGGATAAATTAACATGCTTCACCGTACTCCATATTTTGTTTATTTTTTTACTCTCTTCACCATGTCTATGCCATTCTTTAGCCTTTTGCCTCAAGCCACAGTCATTGTGCTCAACTTTAACTCTGACTCTAACTAGAAGTGGCTTTTCATTCTTGATGCACTACCATAAAAATCTTTGTCATCATGTGTCCCACTCCTTCCCTGGCTATAATGAATAATTAAGCGATTATGCATAATCGATTGATGCCATACAGCGTGCAGCACTGCAACACCAGAGGCCAGGGTTCACATCCTTAGTCCTGTCTCTAGTCAACAAAAGTACCCTGGTTAAAAGGTGCAACGTGTAAGATCTGGACAGAATTTTAGTTTCAAATATTCCGAAAAGGAACCAACATTATCAACAGAATGTGAAGAGGTTACAGCGTTGACGTTATGACGAAGACGTCTATGTATTGTGTTTCAGGGATATTTACTGAAATGAGCATGCTAACCCAACCAGTTCTCCCTCTCAATTCGTCACACACCACCGATTGGGCATCGACCCTCGGCATCGGAATTCGATGTATGGTGGCACCCTTTAGCGTCAGTTTGTGACGAACCAGGCTTTCAACTAACTCTAACGTAAACCCAATACCCTTGACGGTCGGAGCAAGTGACGTAGTATTAATGGCGTGACAGTCCATTAATGGCAGGTGGGAGGGGTGGTTGATGGGTCACACAAACACAAGACTTTCAACCAGAGGCCTGTACTACGAAGCAAGTTCAACATACCCAGGGTATTTTCTCGTTATCTGGCTTAACTAACCCTAACAACCGGTCTTACGACGGTGGTTACCAACCCAGGGTTTCTCAGTCTGGCTATGAACGCGTTCACATGAACGAGGAGGTGTTTGTAGCATATGACAAATCACAGACATAGACAAGTTTACAGACTTGCAGACAGACAGGCAGAGCTGCACAATTTACAAAGGAAGAGCAAACTATATTTGACAAATACGAAGAAGTTCAACACATAATCCAGACTAAAATCAACACAGTTGAAGCTGCCAAATGCAGGAAGGACAGCTGGTAAAAGAAAAAACTCCCGATCTGTGAATGTGTAAATTAACAGACTTATTAATTTAACGGAACACTCAAAAGTCAGATATAGTCATCTAGATATAAATAGCTTTATGACATGTAATGGATTAATGCATTATATCTAATTATGCCCATTAAAAAAGTTGTGTACGCCTATTTCGACCTTCTTATAGCTGCGTCCACGTCTTCAACGATGTGAAACGGACTCAAGAGCAAGTAGAAAAATAAATATAAAAACCTAATTCAAAGCAGTTAACACCCACAGCATACAGCCAGCTGTCCTTCCTGCATTTGTCAGTTTAAACTGTGTTGTTTTTAGCCTGGATTATGACTTAAACTTCTTTGTATTTGTGTAATATTATCATAAGATTCGTGCACCGAGCTCTGATTGGTCAACAGGCATTGCTTTTATACGAGTTGATCTCTTATCTGGAACATAACCTGCAGGTTAGGTGTTCAACATAAGTTACCATGGCGACCTACCCCGGTAAGAAGTGATCCACCTTCCTAGGACGGAAAACCCTGAAGGGTTAACCCTGAAGTTACCTCGCTAACCCCAAATCCCGCTTCATAGTACAGGCCTCTAGAGACAGGTGTTCGTGTCCAGCGTGAAACCAAAAGCAACTTAAAAAAGTGACTTATTTGTCACGTCAGTCTTTAGTCACGTGACTCGTCGGTATCGTCAGTACCGTGAGTCGCGTACGAGTCGCTAGTTAATGAAGTTAACTTCAACCATGACCGTTTCCTAACCCTACCTAAGTGGTTGTGTTGCCTAAATCCTGTGAAAACGGAAGTTTATTTTGAAAGGACACTATGCATATAACACACATAAATTGACAGGCCGTCCCTGGTCGGTCCAAAAGTAACGCAGGAGGGGAGCCCCGTGCATCGGTTTCCAATGCCGAGGGGCACTGAACAAGCGGCGGTATTTGACCAGTTGGGAGTGAGAATGTGTTGGAAGGGTTGGAAACAGCCACAGCCAAACAAATCAGCTCCTCCCATTCACTTTAAAAGCAGTGCACTCTCCTCTATTCCATACTGGCACATTCATAATGAAGAAGAGAGTACACAAGAGGAGAATGATGTTTGTGTTCCAGGAGGAGCAGAGCCAAGTGTCTGAAATATACAACACCCCAAATATGAATATACAGCACTCAAATATTAAAACAACTTTACCAAGAGCAAACATATTTCCCCACATGTACGTGATTCTGTGTCTATGGCCTGCTTCACTGCTTATCTAAATCATTAATAAGGTTGCATTATTACAGGAACTGTCTGCCAGCAAATGTGGACCTGGCTCAAAATGCAGGAGGACATAATCATGTTTTTTCTGACCTCGGGGACAGCTGTGTATTTTTGCAGTTAATATGCTGGTTTTATTTGCAAATTTATATGAGTTTTAATAATTTGGTGGTTTACGATTGTCAGATTCATTCAATGAAGTGTGGGAGGGTAATTATTTCATCCGGAAATACACAGACAGAATACGAAAAGGGTGATTCTAGTACATGAATGTATCCAGTGAGTTCCAAATCTGGCTAACAAAAACTCCTGTTTTAGCATTATGTCAAAAATCTTCTATATAATTAAATTAGGAGTATGTTCTTTATTCAACATTTGGTATTTATTTGTTGCCATATTATACACTGTCCATATGAATATTACAAGTACCAAAACATTTTTTATTGCTGCTTCTGATGCCTTAAGTAATATTAGATACTTAGTTTCCATTTCATTGATGGTATGGATAGCGTTTTGTCAGATTCACATAATATTCTATATTCAATTTATTCAATTCAATTTATTTTTATATAGCATCAAGTCATAAGAGAAGTTATCTCGAGACGCTTTATGTATTTCGATTATTAGGATTTATATGTTTTAGAAAAGTTGTTTTTTTTGAGGAAGGGATGTTAATTAATTCTGAAGTTGAAGGAGGAAGATCTACGTTGATTGCAGTGTTGAATTTTATTTAAATGAATGATTTAGGTTGCAGATATTCAAAAAAATATTGCTTAATCCCAATGGTGTACTTCTGGACCAAGTGGGAGAATGAAACCAGGGTGTTAAAGAAAGATATGTTTAAGATGTGTGATGCTTTCAATCCATGTGCAGAAATTATGTGGCTTCCCGTTAATTAGAAAATCAGGGTTGTTCCAGATAAATTTAGATGGTGGTGGAATTTCCAGCAGACTGTCAGAGCTGCTGCTATTGTTCCGTGAACTTTACCCGAGGAGGGGGGGGAGAATTTGATAAGCACCTGGCTGTCTCGCAGAATGAGTTGCATATTATTGCGATGTACTATGGAAAACGAGGAGAAAAAAAAGTGTGTCTTCCATAAATAAAATAACATAAAATAAATCCTTGTGGGCAGCTCTGCAGGAAAGGTGTGTTTTTCTGTGAAACACATATTTGAAAACTCCACCCACTCACCATTTGGTGATTATAGACCACACTTGGTGGCATGAAATGATCATTCACAGGTTTATTTCCGACAACAGTTCTGATGCTATGAGACTAATGCGAGGTGTGGAATGTCACAGGTAAACAAAATACAAACACGTATCATCGGTTTTGAAGATTGCTGTGGTGTAGAAATAACCTTAATCC
This sequence comes from Sebastes umbrosus, assembly GCF_015220745.1. Classification (NCBI taxonomy): domain Eukaryota; kingdom Metazoa; phylum Chordata; class Actinopteri; order Perciformes; family Sebastidae; genus Sebastes; species Sebastes umbrosus. The sequence continues at coordinate 7,788,034 of NC_051288.1, forward strand.
GCCACGTCTGGGCACGATTTTGCCCTCGCTTGTTCGTATTGGTGTGACAAAGCTGGCGACAAGCTTTCACTTTCAGTGTCGAACGAAAGGTGACATTGACCGGTGCAGAGCTCAGTTGTAAAGCTGGCACACCTACCCTAATACCCCACATTTTGTCTGATTAAAGAGTGCAAGCAGATTACCTGTTTAGAACCTCACAACACTAAAAGGCCTAATCTGGGATTAAAGAGCATAACACAATTGTGACAAGCTGCGACTGCAGGTCACCCTGGGTCACTGGAGTTACCATGTCAACGTGACAAAAGCAGCTTTCACACTTCACATACTGTCACATACTGTCTGTCACATATTGTCCTTTGGCCTTTTCTCTCCTTTTGATAAGCAGCCGAGCCGGCGAGAGAGCATGAACGGAACTGACTGGATCTGATAGGCAGTTTATACTTCTGAGGATTGTCCTTAAAAGGTTCATTCGAGTTCATTACAATGTTGTGCTTATTTTCTTAGTCCCAGAATGTCCATTCTTTTTTTTTATACATCTATGAATATATTGTACTCACTTAAGTAATTGCTGGGAGTCCTCATACTGACGCACAACAACAAATTCCAATGTAAAACCCATTTGCATCATTAGTGCTGACTAAAACCAAAAGGAGAGCACACATTACGTCTATTTTAAAGTCTTTACACTGGTTACCTGTTTCGTAATGATTTTAAAACTCTTTTATTACTTTATAAGGCACTACATGGCCTTGCACCAGACTACCTTGCATAAATGCTTTTGGTTTATGAACCTGGAAGGCCCCTTACATCCTCCGGTTCTTCTCTTTTAGTTGTTCCACGAAGCAGAACAAAAACATTTGGTGATGCTGCTTTCAGCCGTTACGCTCCCAGCCGCTGGAACAAACTTCCATAAGGAACTGAGCGGAGCTGAAAATATTGATATTTTTTAAACGTAAACTAAAAAAAAACATCTATTTAGTCTGGCTTTTATGTAGTGTTTTATAATTGTATGGTTTTATTGTTTAGACTTATTTTATTTATCATCATCATTATCATTATAGTGTTTATTTTACTCTATTTTGTTTAATCAACATTTTATTGCTGATCATTATTATCTCTTTTATTTTATTAAAATGTCATTATTTTAATAATATCTGCTTATTTTGTGTATTTTATCATTTTTATTTATTTATTGTAATTTCTATTTTCCATGTATTTTATTTATCTTTTATTATCGTAAATACCCATCTTTTATTGCTTTCTTATTCAATTAAATTTTACATTGGTTGTTTTGGTGTGCATTAGCCTCTAAATCCATTTTTAACATTCTACATGTGTTTCAATTGTCTGTACAGCACTTTGAATTGCATTTGACTTGTTTGAAAGGTGCTTTATGAATAAAGTTTGATTGATTGATTGATTGATTGCATAGATGCCAATATAAGACTTATGAAACATTCATTGTCATCTCTGGAGATGCTAACTTCATCTGTATGATTCAAAATGATGCTTCGTGTTCAGGTCAGAGGCATTGCAAGCTGAGCACAAACCGTTACATGACATGAATCAATGTGTTTATCCTTGTTAACCCGAGATCAATAAGAACGTATGCGATCGCAGGAGCCAGCTCTCTTTTTTGATGGTGAGGTCCAGAGTGTGTCGAGCAGAGCGGAATGCTTAATGTATCCAGTGGCTGGGGGAGTTAACAAAAAGGATCACCCGGTCACCTACTATATACCTCCATCCATCTCCAAACATCCATTGACATGCTCCTCACTCACAAACACTCATCCCTCACCATGGGGTCGTTATTGCAGTGCAGTCCACATATTGAGTGTTTTAGTGGCCCTGCTGTGCAGTGGATGGGGAGTGGAGTGCAACGGGCATCTGGACACTTAACCTCTGCTGACTCGGACAACACAGCTCACAGATCCCGCCGACACTTATGACTTTGCACAGAATAGGGTTATAACATATATTCCGAGGTCAGAGTGGTAGGCCTGCTCTGCTGCATGGATCTCTGGGAGCATGTTTGTAGAAAAGATGTGCCAGAGTAGCCTTAAAGGTGCATTGTGTAAGATCTGGCCACATGCTCCAAACAAATATGGTGCATCATTACACCTCTACTAGTGGGTCTATACAATCGAAATTTACAGCCATCAGTTATTTAAAAAAAAAAAGCCAACAGGGCAAGAATACGCAAAATTAAACCAAACTGCCGAAACTCTGAGTGCTGGTCAAAATAACAGTGCCATCCTATAATCTCCACGTGCAGCGTTGGTTTACACCCGGGACAGACTAGGCACGTCAGCAGTGCCTGGCTGCTGAGCTGCTGCGTGTCTACATAGAGTTTGCCTTTCATAATGGCCATTTCATTTCATTATATATGTCATTTATATTTATTTTAGACAGAAAAAGGTTAAGAGACCGTTTTACAGAAGAGAAAAGGCAGCGATTTGACGTAAAATACTCTCACACTGATTTGTTGACATATATTTGGCATATAGCAAGAGATAAATGAACATTTAACACAGGATTAAAGCTGGGAAAATGTATTTTGGATTTCACTGGGGTCTTTAAAGGTGCTATTGATAACATTGATATCATTCAGTCACTACATGTCACATTCTCCCTCCCCCGTTCCATTGCATTTACATCACAATGAGTCGTTGCCAGGCACTTAGGCAACAAAGCTACTTAGTTAGGCTTAAGAAAAGATCGACTTGGTTAGGTTTAGGCAACAAACTACGTAGTTAGGTTTAGATAAAGATCGACTTGGTTAGGCTAAGGCAACAAACTACTTAGTTAGGCTTAGGAAAAGATCGACTTGGTTCAGTTTAGGCAACAAAACTACGTAGTTAAGCTTAGGAAAAGATCGACCTGGTTAGGATTAGGCAACAAATCTACTTAGTTAGGTTTAGGAAAAGATCAACTTGGTTAAGTTTAGGCAACAAACTACGTAGTTAGGCTTAGGAAAAGATCTACTTGGTTCAGTTTAGGCAACAAAACTACGTAGTTAAGCTTAGGAAAAGATCGACCTGGTTAGGTTTAGGCAACAAACTACATAGTTAGGCTTAGGAAAAGATCTACTTGGTTCAGTTTAGGCAACAAAACTACGTAGTTAGGTTTAGGAAAAGATCATGTTTTGGGTTGAAATAACACCAGAAGTGCTGTAACTTAAGTACGAAAGTTCAGTGACAAATGAATCAACTTTGACTTGTGGTTTCACACGGGACATGAACGTAGTTCTCCTGGGTTTGTTTTTTTGTTTTTTACATGGATTACATATGAATTGATTTCGTGCTGACTATCACGAAAAAAAAAAGTGAAATTTGTGTCTATGTACACAAATCAATACATTCAATTTCGTGACTATTTCAAACACTGCTGTGTGACTGGGCTGGATTCTTGTACATTTCCAAACTTTGAGTTTTTTCATAAATAAAAAATTACTGCAGTAAATCTGAAATCCATTTTTGATTTTGATCTCAGAGATTTTTAGTTTTTCTCTCAGAATATTTCGCCCCTTGATGTATGGGGGAGGCGAACTCTCCATGGTGATGATATTTCTTCACAGGCTGACAGATTGTAGATGATGAACTGTTGGTCCAGAGAAGACAACCATAATGATGCCAAAGCCCTTTAAAAGGATAATGTGTCTCTTTCTTCTCCTCAGGCCTATAACACTAATTAAATAAACCCTGGGGATAATTTACTTCCTTCTAACTCAACAGCAATTAACAAAAAATTACTGTTTAAAACCAACAGTTCACCCTGCGGGGGGAACTTCATATAAGAATGCAACCTTGTCAATGTTTGCAGATTCTGGTTTCACAGCTACCAGGATGTTTTAGCCTTGAGGTAAGTTCAATGTAAAAAAAAAAAAAAAGGTTGAGATAAATGAAACATTTTTTGTCAATTTTTGACAAATATGCAGAACACTAGAGAATAAATTGACTTGTCAGACAGCCGGTGATATGACTAATAGCATCTGCTGGTAGTGCACTTTAATGCACGGTCCAGGATGACTCAGCGTAAGGTTATGAATGAAATGATTGAGGGATCACAAGAGAAAAGTTCCCTGGTGCCCCCCTGAATTCATAACTTTTCTCTGTACTCACTGACACCGAAGTCACTTTAAAGGTTCAATGTGTAAGATCTGGCCAGAGTCTTATTTTATTCATTTGACCTTTATTTAACCGAATAAGTCAACTGAGAACCAACTCTCATTTATAATCTTCTGGCCAAGAGGCAGCGACAGAAGGCAAGGCGATACAAGACATTACAACATAAATACGACTCGTGTAATAAAACATTAGACAAAATTAAAACATCACAATATATAGGAGGTATATATAGGTTTAGGAAAAGATGGACTTGGTTATGCTTAGGCAACAAACTACTTAGTTAGGTTAAGGAGTTTTGAAAGGGGCCCCGGTGACAAAGCGAATTATGATAGATGACGTCCAGATTATTGAGAAGATTTTTTTAGGCAAATCTGTAGATTAAGTTGCCATAATCCAGGATTAGTTTAAAACATCCACAATGTGAAGTAACCATATCAACAAAATGTGAAGAGGTTACTGTGTTGACATTATGTCAAAGACGTCTATAGCCCCATTTCCACCGCAGAGAGAAGAACCTAAGAACCTTTTGAGGAACTCGTTTCAACCGCAGGGACCAGGGTCTAAATTAAATTCTGGGTATATTTTACGAGGCCTTTTTAAATCATATGTATTTTTAAATGTGCGACAACTTTGGACGAAAAATACAAACTTCATGTGCAAAGGCCTTTACACCTGTTACTTTTACTAATTTATAAACAAATATTAAACATAAAGAACAATAATTAATAACAATAATAAATTAAATAAAAATGTATTACTTATTCACATATTCAATAGTAGGGATGCATAGATCCGACTTTTTCAGGCCCGATAGCGATACCTGGTCTTTGGGTATTGGCCGATACCGAGTACCGATCCGATACCAGTGTTTTATATTAATCTATATGACTTAAACATTGCTTTCCTAACTTTGTAAAACAAAATGTGACCAATAAAATACATAGATATACATTTATTTAATTGTTCTTTATTATTAAAATAATAAATCGTACACCAGCAACTTGGTAAAAGAATCATCAAAATTAACAAGAATTCCAATTCAAGTAAACCTTTTTAATGCAGCAACAAATGTGTGAAAACTTAAACAGGAACTAAAATAACAGCATATAATGTATATAGTATACATAGAACTGAATTGATCGGTCCCATTGTCACCGATATCCGATCCAGCTATATGAGTAAGTATCGGCCCGATATCCGACCCATTATCGGTATTGCTGCATCCCTTTTCAATAGCTTTTTCATTTATGTAACTGCAGTGGAGTGATTGCACTTAAACATTGTTGAATATTAACAAGCCATTATGTAATAACCGTTATTATATAACACTCCTGCCATGGTGTTGATTATGATGTTTTTTTTGTGATTTGTTTTTGAATCGTGTGTTTTTGATGCACACATTATAGCTGCATCCACAGAGAATACCTTCTGAAAAAGTATCACAGACTGTTTGATCGGGTAAACAAACAGGTGAATAAAGTCTTATTGGACATCAGTAACAGCAGCGTGTGTCAAAAACCTAAACTCCACGTTCCAGCCTTGAACGGAAATAGACTTGTGCTCTGATTTGTTGATAACACATCTTATCAGTCTCTCTGCAGTCCCTCTTCTCTCTGCTCGCAATCCCAGTCCCAATTGAAAACACCATCTGTTCCTGAGGCCTTCCGCTATCATGCTCTTCTCTTAACCCCAACATACATACGTACATACTGTATATACAGCCCCCCCCAGACACACGTCTACATACAAGCAGCCAGTCATCTGTATGCACCCGGCCTCCGCGGCTGCTGCTTCAGAGCTGACTGTGTCGAGCGTCGGCCTTCACAGCTCCCTGAGGTGGAACTGCCTCCCTTCCCACGAGAGTGCACTGCGCAATACTCTTGTGTGTGTGTGTGTGATGTGAGTGTGTGTGTTGTATTTTCACGCCTTTTTTTTTTTTTATCTTTAATGGCATTGCCATACTCTGCAGTGAAATTGGATCCACAATAGGAGTTCAGGAAGGGCATTATTCAGGCTACAATGTAGTGTACTGTAATGTCAGACATTGTTTTTCACATACACTTTAGTGTCTATTGTTGTTTTGTTAAGGAAGCTCTTTGCGAGTGAAAAAGCCTTTACACACCGGGGGGCGTGACGGCGGAACGACACGAAAATGTGAAATACTCGCCTGCAAATATTTTGCATCAAAACTATTCAGATCAGCAGGACCAACTATACTAGGAACCTATTGACCCAGAGCAGCGTCTGGCAGTCTGTCTGAGTTACATTTGGTATATAACCTAAACCAGTGGTTCTCAACCAGGGGTCCTTGAGGGAGTTCCAGGGGGTCCCCAGAAAAACGGGGAATAGTTTATTTTCACTATAGAAGTGAGCCCAATGTGAGAAAGAGTCATAAAAGTGACTACTCTGATCATAGGTTTCAATTCCTCCACTGTAGTTGCCAACTAGAATTCTGGTCTTAACCATATCTATTTATTTAACCTTTATTTAATCAGGAGTAAAAACTCATTGGGATTAAAAATCTCTTTTCCAAGAGTGTCCTGGCCAAGATAGAAAGCAGCAGCACGATCAAACAATCACAATCTTTACAGATGGACGTCAATGAAGCGAAATCTTCTCAAATGGGGTTCCGTGACCTAATGTGCGGGAATTTAAGGGGTCCTTGACACGAAAGAGGTTGAGAACCACTAGTTCTCAAGCTACTGTAAGCTACACCGATCAGCCATAACATTATGGACCACCTGCTTAATATGGAGTAGGTCGCCCTTTTGCCGCCAAAACAGCCCTGACCCATCAAGGCATGGACTCCACTAGACCTCTGAAGGTATGCTGTGGTATCTGGCACCAAGCCGTCAGTAGCAGATCCTTTAAGTCCTGTAAGTTGCGAGGTGGGGCTTCCGTGGATCGGACTTGTTTGTCCAGCACATCCCACAGATGCTCCATTGGATTGAGATCTGGAGAATTTGGAGTCAACACCTCAAACTCGTTGCCATCCACATGATGTAAAAGAAAACGTGATTCGTCAGACCAGGCCACCTTCTTCCATCGCTCCGTGGTGCAGTTCTGATGCTCATGGGCCCATTGTAGGCACTTTTGGCGCTGGACACGGTTCAGCATTGGACACCCTGACCGGTCTGCGGCTATGCAGCCCCATATGCAACAAACTGCTCCTCACTGTGTGTTCTGACACCTTTCTATCGGAACCAGCATTAACTTTTTCAGCAATTTGAGCTCCAGTAGCTCTTCTATTGGATCGGACAACACGGGCCAGCCTTCGCTCCCCACGTGCATCAATGAGCCTCGGGTCTGACCGTGTTGCCGGTTCACCGGTTTTCCTTCCTTGGACCACTTTTGGTAGGTCCTGACCACTGCAGACCGGGAACATCCCACAGGAGCTGCAGTTTTGGAGATGCTCTGACCCAGTCGTCTAGCCATCACAGTTTGGCCCTCGTCAAAAGCGCTCACATCCTTACGCTTGCCCATTTTTTCTGCTTCCAACACATCAACTTCAAGGACAAAATGTTCACTTGCTGCCTAATATATACCACCCATTGCCAGGTTTCATTGTAACGAGATAGTCAATGTTATTCACTTCACCTATCAGTGGTCTTAATGTTATGTTTCCTTTCAGCGAAATGCAAAATGAGTGCCTCTGGTAAACAGTTACACATGGAGGGTCTAACAAAAAACATGTAGGATCCAGCTTGACCCAAACTGGGGACTAAAATTAAAGATATTTTGCTTAATCATAATTCTGTTTTTATTAATATGTGTCTGAGTGCCCTAACTTTAACTGCTTTAACTAGTGCAAAACTAAAATTGCTGGAGTTGCCCCTTACAGTAATCCTCATTAATGTGTTTATTGTGATTCACAAAAGCCACATTATTACTGAAACGTGCAATTGACTTCAGCGTCTATGTTTGCGGCGCTGTTTGGACATTACCATCATGAGGGTACCTTATGGAAAAACAGTGTACATAGACAATAATAACACTCCAAAAAGCCCATTTACACCTCATGACAGTCTGCTCTATTAGCCACCTGGGGCTATTATTGTATAATAGCTGCATTGTTGTGTTTCTGTGTGGCATTAGCAGACAGCACAACCTTATAAAACTCCATAATTATTTACAAACACACTTATATAACTCAATTTATTACAACAAAGTCAGTAAATTGTGCGGTTGGCTGAGTGGGAGGCTCAATCAAAACCTCCTATTTTCCACGTTTTTTTCTGGAGCTTAGAGCTGAGGTGAGCTCCCATGGATGCCACTCAAATCTCTGATTATGGCTTGCCATGGACTGATGTAGTGTAAATTGAAGGTATAAAGTGAAGCATCATGGGAAAAGAACAGGAAAGGTGACATCAATATCGTCCTCTCCTTTACTGTCACTGAATAGCTCCAACACTGAGCCTGAAGAAAATAGGGTGTGAGTGAAATTACTGGTGCTGACAACATCTTTAACACATCAGATGATGAAGTGTTAATTTGAGTTGAATCGAGTTGATTCGTTTCTGGTTTTGTTATAATCACTGTGAAATAAGTGTCTTCAAAACAATGTAAAAACTGAGGGGAATGGTTATTTTTCTTTAAAGCTGCTTTAATCTTTATTTTTATATCACAGTGGATGAAATAATAATCTTTATGTATAAAGCACCTTTCAAAACAGTTTCAAAGTGTTTTACAATAAAAACAGAACACATTTTAAAACACACGGATAACGAAATGTACTAAAAGCCAATAACTAAATACATAAAAACCCAAAGGGTAAAACCAACTAAAATGTCATAAAACATAAATAAAATCACAGAAAAGCAATTCTAAAAAAAAAAGTTAGTTTTTAAAAGGGATTTAAAAGATGCGACAGAGTTTGCAGTGCAATGACAATAACGTGAAAGGTGTCACTCGTATGATACTCAAAACCCTCAGAGAATTATCAGCTGATGCTTTTTTTGGAGGCTTTCAGCTCCACTATTTCTATCAATCCATCCTTGGAATTGAAAATACATGATAAATAAGTATATGTAAGGTTTTGAGGTGTTGGACCATCACAACCAGAACGAAAACCAGCAGGATTGAGGTGTACAACGAGTGTGGTGGAAAAGTGAGCAGCAACAGACCTAACCTTAACCCTAGTGATTGATTTTAACTGAATGAATTCACAGTGTGTTTTCAGTTCATGAAAGTTAATTGTAACATTTTGGTACCCTAAAAATGTCTTCTTCAGTGGCACTTAGCTCCACCCTCTCGTGTCACTACTGGTTGCAAAGAAACCAAGATGGCGACGGCCAAAATGCCGTACTCAAAGCTTCAAAACTGTAGTACACAAACCAATGGGTGACGTCCCGGTGACTACGTCCACTTCTTATATACAGTCTCTGGTCTGAACAGGACCTATGAAGACTCCAAAGCTAATCAAGCTTGGCATGGTAGCACCTTTAAAAACTCTTATCAATGTCACTGACGCAAGAGTTTTGAAAGCAGCCTCCACTTCTTTGTTTCCAGCAAATCCAGCTATGTGATATTTGTTTCACCGAGGTTAATGTGGTACTCTTTCAACGATGTTTAAAAGCAAAGAGTAGACACTTTAAATGTACTGTATCTGTCAAGGCCTAGTGTGGGAGGCTACGCATGTTTCTTTAGAATCCCATTTGTGCCAGAAAAGCCTCAAAATGGAAGTTTCCGTGTCGGTACTTTTATTGAACACATTCCAAGGTGTAATGCTGACTGCAAAAAACAACGCAGTCCATCTCAACCAGAGCTTATTAATATTGCGTTAAAGGCCAACTCTGAGAGCAAGCCATTTACCCACGAGGCATCTGTTCCACCCCATTTAAGATGACTTCGCTGAGGGCTGAGGCATCTTGTTAAAACCCCTGTCTAATTGTTCATTAGTACTGATACTCTGAGCACCTGTCTCACTATGACAGCTTCATTTAGTGCACATGTCCGCATACATCATATGTTTTTTGCTTTCTGCATAGTGGGAAATCAGTACAATTACACAGTGCTGGTAGCGACATCTGTTACTCTAATAACTGACACTTAAACGATTTTAATGACCATATACATATATATAGATGGATATATCTTCACATTGGATTCACTACTGATGTTTTTTCTTTAAATGTCAACATGTTAAGAGTTCTGGCTTCCTAATAAAGTGCTGATGGGTGATGTATTTTTGTAGGCCAACCAGGAAGTTAGCATCGCCCTGGTTCCCCTCAACAAAAAGCCAATTGGATTTTTCCATTGGGTTTTGGATTATTGCAGAAAATAAACTCTGCAATACGTTTATAATGCTTACATGTTTTGTTCAGCAAGATAATCTCCACAAATGAACACCACCTCTATGATTTTTGTGAATGCAATCACCAGAAGTAGAAAGCTAACGTATTTCTGATGGCTTGCGCTGCGCAACGACGACTTTCTGCGACATCGAGCAAAGCCCGACTTTGGGTGCTGCACGCTGTGATGTGTGCCGAACCCAGCGGCGAGCGCAGCTCAAACGTGAGCTCCAACTGCGCTGTGTCGCAAGCATTAGACTGCTCTCTTCTGCCAAGAAACAACATTTAGTGTAGCTCTATTGTTGTCCGGTTGGAAACAGTAGAGATTATACAAGCAGTACAGGGTTAAGTGTGAAAATTTACCATAAATCGGGAGAAATATGGGAGAATTGTGACACCGGGAGGACATTGGAAAACGGGAGTCTCCCGGGAAAAAATTGGGAGGGTTTGCAAGTATGACGAAGGCTGTGATATGTGTAAATAATAAAATAATTATTCAAATATAGTATGTTTTGTCTTCAGCTTTTTTTTGGAGTCATCTATAGTAATAATAAATGGTCCAAAATGATGTACAATTGCATAGTTTTGAGTCAAAAACCTAAAAAAGTTCTTGGGGGAAGGACTCCCAAACCCAATATCTCCTAGTATCTTTTATTCATCGTAGAAATTCAGAATGTGTCTCTGTATAATATGTAGGAGTATCCTGACTGAGACACTGCTCCTAAAACCTGAATGAACAGCTCACACACCTCAGCTCTGCATGCATACCTGCCTGTCTGTCTGGCTGGCTGCTGTTGATTCCAGGCTTTAGACATCCTATAATATATTATAGAGCGATGCTACAGGCTACAGATAACACAGGAAAGCACTTTTAACTATTAACATTATATCATTATTGGAATATTATTGTAGTATTATAAGCCTACTATTGAAGATGCATAACCCAAGTATATTGATAGCAATAAAACCACAGCTGATTTCAACTGACACAGTATAACATGCTTAAAGAAATAATGACTAAATAGGAATAAGTCGCAAGAGATTGCTGGTACATGTGAATAAGAGGAGTACTGGCACTTATTTTATTCCACTTCAAGCACTGAGAGTAATGCCGGTGAACTTTTTCTTATGGTTCAAAGCAGCACTGATCCTAATTAACTTACATCCAAAGACATTATTGTACATCCTGCTGCCTCGCCATTAGGAGCCTGAATTTAACACGGACTGAAATAACTGTCTTAAATTGGAATGCAGGTTGGTCCATTGTTAAACATTTCCTCAAGGAACAGGGTGAACTTCAGGACACTCTAATGCTGGTACCTCTGCACAACCTTGCAGCCAGTTACCTTAAACCCTAAACCCCCAAAAGTGTGGATTCCATAAGAATTTACATCAGCCAGTGCTCCTGTTTTCAGTACGTCTCATTAGCAGTCCATCCTCCCCCCCTTTCCTCTTCTGTTTCCCCTCTCCTCACAATTACGGCTCTGTCTCATAGTCATCCTCCCCGTCTTTCCTCCGAACACTAACGATCTTTCTGTACACTGGGATTAACCGAGGCAATGGCCCTCAGTGGCTGAAATTAAATTACAATCACAAGTCCCTGGTGCGGCGCCCCAGAAGGGGCCAATTTTCACTTTAAAGCTGCATAAGGTCTTTTTGGCGAGCGCAAGTACAGTACGATCTGAAGCAATCTGTAACAGGGAACAGTGAGAAACAGGAATGTGAGGGGAAAAAAATGCAGAGTTGAAAAGAGAATATGGTTATGCAATATGCTGTTGATGTGTGAACTTTTCACTTCTGCTTCAGGACCTCAAATTATTATTTTACAGAGTGATTCTTATAATATTTTGTATCCATTATTTGCATAATGTAAGTCTCTTTTACTGCTCTATTCTGGTGGAAGTAATTAGAAAATGTGCTGCTGTGTAATTGTCTCTAAGGGATTAAAATACTGGAGAGCAACACATCCCCCCCATACAATGTTTTCCAACCTAATTTTCAGAGGAGGGATGAAGTCATTGTTTTTCAAGTTTACAAGTAAGTCTTGGCTAAGAAGTCCTGAATCAAGTCTTATGTCGAGACCGGCTAGTACCAAGTCAAGTACAAGCCCTAGACTATGGGTTACCGAATCCTAAACAAGTCAATAATTGCCCTTGACCAAATGTAATGTCATTTTAACCAACATATGTTCATAGACTGTAATAGGAAGTCACCGTGACGTCACCCATTGGTTTGTAGACTGGGTTTTTTTGAAGCTTCAAGTTCGGTATTTTGGCCATCGCCATCTTGCTTTTTGGTACCAGAAGTGACACAAGAGGATGGAGCTAAGTAAAAACAAACGCTGAATAAGACATTTTTAGGTGACCAAAAAGGTTATAATTATCTTTCATGAACTGAAAACACACTGTGAAAGGGTTAAAGTTCTACGTCGAACGCCGTCTTGATTTTTGGCCGTTGCCATCTTGGTTTACGGCCATCGCCATCTTGGTTTTTGGCCGTCGCCATCTTGGTTTTTGACCGTCAGTGTCTTGGTTTTTGGCCGCCGCCATCTTGGTTTTTGGCCATCACCATCTTGGTTTTTGGCTGTCACCGTCTTGGTTTTTGGCCTTAAGCGTCTTGGTTTCTGGCCGTTGCCATCTTGGTTTTTGGCTGTCACCATCTTGGCTTTTGGCCGTCGCCATCTTGGTTTCTGGCCGTCACCATCTTGGTTTTTGGCCGTCACCATCTTGATTTTTGGTTGTCACCATTTTGGTTTATGGCCGTCGCCGTATTGGTTTTTGGCCGTCACCATCTTGGTTTTTGGTCGTCACCATTTTGGTTTTTGGCCGTCGCCGTCTTGGTATTTGGCCGTTGCCATATTGGTTTTTGGCCGTCGCCATCTTGGTTTTTGGTCGTCACCATCTTGGTTTTTGGCCGTCACCTTCTTGGTTTTTGGCCGTCACCGTCTTGGTTTTTGGCCATTGACCTGTTAGTTTTTGGCTGTCACCATCTTGGTTTTGGTCGTCGCCATCTTGGTTTTTGTCCATCTCCATGTTGGTTTTTGGCAACCAAAAGTTTTGGCAAATTGTATTTTGCTTCTAGGAGATGCACTGTGAACCAAGGACCAGTCTTATTTTGATGCAAAGATTTATACATTAGCAGAAATGTAGCCCAACATGGAAGAGAAAGCAGTGCTATGTTTAATTAAATATGAGTGCAATAAAATATTTTCTCCCTAAAAACGATGAGTAATCGTGACAAATAAGCGTGATCTGAATATTGATCAAAATAATCGTGATTATCATTTTGGCCATAATCGTGCAGCCCTACATAACATAGATCTATATGTTGTGTAGCAGCGGTGTTGGTGCTTAAAGATCCTTTTCGCTGGTAGAAAGAAACGGTTGTTGAATTGGATGGTTTTGCTGGTCAGGGATCGATAACGTTTCCCAGAAGGGAGCAACAGCAGCAGCAGCTCTCAGGCAGCTTATGAGGAGTCAGAAGTGATTGCGTTGGCTCACTGTGTGCTATTTGTAGTTGGAAGCCAGTGGTGACAAAGAACAGCCTGTAACTTTGGAAGCAGTGATGACTGTGTGCTGAAGCTTCCTCCGGGACACCTTTAATACGCGACAATGATCGTGTGAGTTTATTGCATGTCACGCTGTGCGAGATGGGTCTAATAAAGTTTTGGTCGCAGACTTTGTGAGACTGTACGATATCGATGTGAGGCATGTCAGAACGTTCGCCGAATTTGTGGTGACTCGTAGCACTTTGATGTAAATAGTTATGTTATGTTTCGAAAATGCAAGCTTTGCAAGCTTACTTTCTTTGCCAGAGTCTCACAAACTTCTTAATTTTCCCCTCCATTAGTTTGGTTTGTGTGCGTGCATGTTCCTGTTTTCCTCCCTAAACTTTATTCATAAATGGTGCTTACGGAATGTTGCTCTAGCCAGTGTATTCTGCTCCTAGACTGTATATAAGAAGTGGACGTAGTCATTATGACGTCACCCATTGGTTTTTGGACTTTGGTTTTGAAACCTTGAGTTTCACATTTTGGCCGTCGCCATCTTGATTTTTGGAACCACCAGTGACAAGAGAGGATGGAGCTAAGTGCCACCGAACAAGATATTTTTAGGCAACCAAAATGTTATAATTAACTTTCACGAACTAAAAAACACACTGTGAAAGGGTTAAAGTTGTAAGATGTAAACAACACCCAAACCAGACAACGCTATGGTAGCGACCTGTCAAACACAACTAGCGATTGAGACCATAAACTCATGTTTACAATGTTTGCTGAGGTAATAAATCAAGTGAGAAGTAGGCTAATTTTCTCATAGACTTCTGTACAAACAGACTTCTTTTTGCAACCAGAGGACTCGCCTCCTGCTGGCTATTAGAGAGAATGCAAATTTAAGGCACTTCAGCAATTGGCTTCACTTTTCAGAACAAAGGTTGTCGCCTGATTCTACACCTTTTCATGTCAAATTCGGATTGGTTTGTTTGTACTCGTGGGTCGTATAGCAGCAGTCACATTGTGAGAATTCACTCGGACTGAATTTTCCTACACGCTCTCTTTGGTCTCCAATTGCTCCAGATGGCTGTTGGTGGACGTGTCCCTCAGTGAGATCTAGGACCACCGTTTTAGACCAAAGATTTCACCACATCTCTCAGGATTTTCAACTTCAGTCTCAGACAGTCCAACATTGCAGTTTAAATGCGCCTCAACAGTTGGTGATGCCAAACCAAAAGGTTATAGAAGAAAAGCTGTGTTGAGCAAAAATGTGACTAAATGCAAGAAAATGACTAAAAAGGTAATTATTTGATGGCTCCATGCATTCACTCCTCCAATATGACTTGCTGACTCATCCTTTGCCTTAGTAATATTGTGTGCACTAGACTATTTGAGAGAACAGTAGCTTGAGGAGAGAACACCCGTACTTCTTTGTGTAGCGGTGAGTTTAAGTGCTGAGCTTCCTCAGCTCGCGGCTCTGCCTCACACTGAGCCTGTCACCCATCGCTGTCTGATCAGAGCAGAACTCGTAGGAGAACGTTGTCGAACCAGCGTTGTTAGATAGTGGAGATCCGAGCGCCTCCCCCCCCCCCACACTTACTCACTCCCTCATCCATTTTCTGACGCATGTAGCCCTCCCACGTCATCCAACTCAAAGCCCGCTGCCAGCCCTCCCCGCTGCCTATTATAACCTCCATGGAAGAGCTCCCAGCAGGCTTCCTTCAACTGATAATATGTGTGAAGAAGAGACAGTAGGACTGAGTTAAAGGGAATGAGATAGCAACATGAGTTGGTGCTGCTGCTTATTTAAACCCCATTAAATAAGAAATTGATGCTTGATTAGTGACTTAAAATAGTTCATTTAAGTCTCCCCAGTATGTGCAGTTAATTAACTGAAACAGCCGGAGTCGAGCCTCCTCTTCTACACATGAGATAATAATTGTTTAAGTCATCATGACACGGCGTTCACTTGTGCTATGTAATCATTTTGATTTGGGCACAAAAAGAAATGAAGTGTCAGTGATGTAAAATATGGTTTCTAATTTATCTAATGTGACACTGATTCATAAAATGATTTTTTAACTGAGTCTTTTCCTGAGACTTTTATTGGACCGTTAATAGTCTGTAACGTTAACATGGCATTTATAGCAAACCATTTGGACCTCCATGACAAGCTTTAGGCCATTTAACACATTTAACAGCCAGGGAACTAATTGTGTTAAACCTCTGCTGGGAAAGAAGAATAGATTGTGCTGACAGAAACTGTCCAAAAGCCAGCAAGCAGGATATATGGATTCATATCCATAGGTATGCCCTCAAGAGTGCCCTTCCAGTAGAGAAAATGTGATAAAGTGCACTCAAGGGTGCCATTCCAGTGGAGAAAACATGATGAAGTGCCCTCTAGGGTGCCCTTCTCGTAGAGAAAACATGAGAAAGTGCCCTCTAGGGTGCCCTTCCAATAGAGAAAACATGATGACATGCCCCCTAGGGAGCCTTTTGAATGGAGAACACATGATAAAGTGCCCTCTAGGGTGCCTTTCCAGTAGAGAAAACATGAGAAAGTGCCCTCTAAGATGCCTCTAGGATGCCCTTCCAGTAGAGAAAACGTGATGCCTGCCCTCTAGGGTGCCCTTCCAGTAGAGAAAACATGATAAAGTGCCCCCCAAAATGCCTCTAGGGTGCCCATTACAGTAGAGAAAACATGATAAAGTGCCCTTCCAGTGGAGAAAATGTGATGAAGTGCCCTCTAGGGTGCCCTTCCAGTAGAGAAATCATGATGAAGTGCCCTCAAGGGTGCTCTTTCAGTGGAGAAAACTTGATGAAGTGCCCTTTAGGAGAGCAAACGTGATGCCTGCCCTCTAGGGTGCCTCTAGGATGCCCTTCCAATAGAGAAAACCTGATAAAGTGCCCTTTCAGTGGAGAAAATGTGATGAAGTGCCCGTTAGGGTGCCCTTCCAGTAGAGAAAACATGATGAAGTGCCCTATAAGGTTGCCTTTCCAATGGAGAAAACTTGATGAAGTGCCCTCTAGGATGCCCTTCCAGTAGAGAAAACATGATAAAGTGCCCTTCCAGTAGAGAAAACATGATAAAGTGACCTTCAAGTAGAGAAAACATGATAAAGTGATCTCTAGGTTGCCCTTCAAGTAGAGAAAACATGATTCAGTGCCATAAAGGCTACCCTATATGGTAGAAAACTTTCTGCTTTCTGGTGCCCCACCACATGCAGCTGGTGCTTTTTTTTTTTTTTTTTTTTTGCCACTGCCCCTCAGACAGTCTGAGTCTGCCACTGGGTGGATGGATGGGTGTAGGGCAAACAACCATTGATCAGTGGAACAGCATTGCAAGTTGCCAAAGTCTTTAATTATTAAGACGAGGTACTATGCTTTTGATCACACTTTACTCTCAAGATATTCTGCAGAGGGCAAACCCACCTAAACTGAGTCACTGATTACTCATATAGTAGGCTTGAACACGATGATGTATTGGCGGACGTAAACTCGGTTAAACAAAAGACTTTCTGTCGGTGAAGACAAAAGAGCCCTCTAATTACGAATCAATCAAGGCCTCCAAAAGTGTTAAGCCTTTTCCACAAACACTTTACCTTGGTATGATAAGAAGGTCACACCTTGCCCACCTATACAGTGCCTTTTGTATCTACCAGTACAGCAAAAGAACCTGACACCACTCGCTGCGGTGAGCACTGAATGCATGTGAGCTTATATTCTCTGAGTTCGGAATAATATGAAATAAATTTCCACCAGACATCCACTGATTCACTGGCATCAACAATGGTTTGGAGTTGCTTTCATTCGATCCAAGGTACAACCCGAGGTTTGCCAAGCAGAAAGCTGCCATGTCCTTGAAAGTCGCTGCTCGAGCTGAAGACATAATCTTGTTGCCATGGTGCTGAGGAAGAAAACTGCTTTGTAAATGACGGAGATAAAGAAAAACAAAATAGAATCATGTTCAATTAATTTATTTACCTTTTTTTTTTTTTTTTTTTATCTTTAAGCATATTTCATGTTTCTGGTAGTGTGAGTTACCAGGTGTGGAGGAGCAGGTGCCAAACAAGTGTAGGACGACTGGAGGCACAAAAAAGACTTTTGCACAATTTATCAAGAAAGCATCGATGGATTAAACATTTTTGATCCACGCCGCTGATCACTTTGATTGCAGCTACCTCGGATGACGCTTCCCTGCTCTCGGCTATTTTGATCTCGCCTCAACCAACCAACCGTCCCAAATTAGCTACTTGGGCACGCGGTAATCAGATGGGGCCACCTCACAGCTCTGTGTGGAACACTACAGGTACAATAATATTAGCCCATTTTTCTCACTGATTAAGCTGTGTTTGGCTGATTGGTTCTGCATGAGGGCACAAGAACTGCACATGCTGCTTTGTTCAAATTGGAAGGGGGAAAACGTATCTGTGTTAATTAGAGGCTGGCAGATCTCCAGAAAGAGCAGGGATTGTTTCTGGAGCCTGGGAGGAATGGAGAGTGCAGCATCACTCCCATGAGCCTCTTGGTTACGTAGAGATTGTTACACTATAATGTTGTAATTTAACATCCTAAAAATAAATGGATAACTTTAAAGATTCTGTCACACAGAGAGTAATTACATTACAGAATTGAGTGCTACACTGGCAGATAATAATATCACAACATGTGTGTCAACATGCGTCACTTGTTTCAACACAAGTCTCATGGCAGTTCGTGAAGTAGTCATAATTTAATCTATTTGATTCGTGCACATAGACATGAATTTCCCTTTTTTTTCGTGATGCTCAATGTGACTTTCAAGAGCGTATTTTACGTGCATTTTCCTATGCCACTTTAATGCATTAACGCAATCGATCTTTCAAAGGTTGTAGTTGGTTAATTTTTTAAAGCTATATAGATGCTGGCATCCTATGAAACTGCAAAATCGAAGGAATCCATTGGTACCAACCACGTCATACTAGCTTGAGAAAAAACTGTCATGGCCATTTCCAAAGGGTTCCCTTGACCTCTGACCTCCAGAAATGAGAATGAAAATGGGTTCTATGGGTACCCACGAGTCTCCCCTTTACAGACATGCCCACTTTATGATAATCACATGCAGTTTGGGGCAAGTCATAGTCAAGTCAGCACACTGACACACTGACAGCTGTTGCTGCCTGTTGGGCTGCAGTTTACCATGTTATGATTTGAGCATATTTTAATTATAACAATAATAAATTATATAATAAATATATATGTACATTTGCACTCCCATGTCGATAAGAGTATTAAATACTTGACAAATCTCCCTTTAAGGTACATTTTGAACAGATAAAAAAATGTGTGATTAATTTGCAAGTAATCGCGATTAACTCTCGGCAATCATGCGATTAAATATTTTAAACGTTTGACAACCCTAATGATAACGCATTTTAGGCTTTTCGCGTGTCATTTAATGATAAGTTGTTATCATGAAATGTTCAAGGTTATGTAAAGGCAACAAAACTAAGGTAACAGCCACAGTTAGGATTAGCCAACAAAACCACTTAGTTTAGGTTTAGGAAAAACATGGTTGAGCTTAAGTACGTAAAAGAAGTAAAATACCTGCGTAAGCAATGTAACATTAGTACGGAAAACATGTCACTAATGTCACTATCCTCACTAATGTCACTATCCTCACTATCCTCACTAATGTCACTATCGTCACTAATGTCACTATCGTCACTAACGTCACTAACATCACTTCAAAATAACTCAACAACATTTGGGACATAAACACCGGTTTTGAACACCAGTCTTTTTCAACTTATTCTACATCACTAGCTCTGAGCGTAGCATATTCACACGGCGTTGAAATGACTTACAAACTACCGTGTCATTCATACGCCAGCTGTCATAGTTTGAAGCGTAGGGCCACCGAGCAAGCGTCGGTATTTGACGAGTCGGGAGTGAGAATGTTGTCTGATCAGCTCAACAAAGAAACCCGTCGTGTGGCCTTTCTAATACCGGTGCAGATTCAACTCTGTTCTCAGTTTGATTAAACTCTATTATAATTTGCCCTAATGGTGGATTGCATTGTATTGCGAGGTGTTCCTATTATTTTGTCCATCCTCCGTACGTATGAGTATGTGTCAACATTAAAACAAAACCCAAGATTATACAGAAATGCCAGATGCAAATGTTAAGAATACCAAAAATAAGTCAGACACATAAAACCATTTTGATTTAAATATAATGTCAAACTCTTAACAGTTGGACTTTAACAGTGAATCAGTGGGAAAGTATGTTGCAGTGTATTGTCAGGGAGAAAAAACGATGTTCAGGAAAATGTTCAGGGATGTTTACATTTCTTCAACCAATCAATAAATCCAAGAATAGGAGGATAGCACACACAGCATGTTGAGTGCACACAAGGTATGGGTTGCCATGTGGAATACAGACAACTTCGATAAACATGAAGAGAAAATAGTTCACCATCTACCAATGCTGAACAGAGACAGGAGCGCCTGTTCCCTTACAGACCGTCCTGTCAGTCAGGAAGGAGTGTTACTAAGGGTCCTGACACATCAAGCCCACCTCAAAGAACTGTCGCTGACGCCGGCCTACTGATCAAACACCTTGCGTCACCTCGCGTCGTCTGTCGAGGGTTCCGACTGAACGCGCAGCAAAGACATTAGCTGATGGCTGTCATGCACATAGGTTCTGTGCCCGTGTGAAAGGAAATAACTGTCTGTATTCGTGATTCAAAGAACATTGTGGAAAGACAAGAAAAAAACCCAAAAAAAAGCTACCATTTTCACGCCACCGTGAATCTGCATAAATTGCCTTTTTATGAGCTCGGAATACAAATTTAGATGATGTCTGATAAAGGGGCTGCGACTAGCTATGTAAAGCTCTGCTTCGCTTTGCTCTGCAGTCAGAGCCGACTGTCATTTTCGGGGCTGAGTTTTTGTTAGGAAAAAAAGTCTCGCATTGGTCAACATCTTGCAAAGGGCCCACATAATTGAAGGCAGCTGCGGAAGATCGGCGTATCGAAGTGTCCTCGGGCAAGATACTGATACCTAAATTGCTCCTGAAGGCTGTGCCATCAGTGTGTGAATGCTGACATGTAGTGTAAAGCGTTTTGAGTGGTCGGAAGACTAGAAAAGTCCATAATCACATTTGAGGGGAATATTGGACCCAATATTGGACTCAATATTGGATGCAGAATATGTGATATAATGACAACTCATTTTCGTTTGGGGACAAAACATTAGAGATTCATTTAACTAGAATATCCTAAAAAGGACACTCATGTGCTTCATGTTTGCTATAATGTCACACCAGAAGTGCCCCAATGATCGACATGCCACCCCCCAGGCTGCTTAGCAGCTCTGATAACCTTAGGTAAATCCCAAAGCAAAATCTCGCCTAAGGCCCAAAAAGTCTGTCCGGTGCCATTTGAGTCCTGTCAGCCATAGTTTTTAGCCACCCTTGCGGCAGTGTTGGCCTGTCTGCCTACCGCTTTGGCCCAGACTGAAATGTCTCGACTTCTTGATGGATTGCCATGAAATCCATCCAGTCGAGAGGGATTTCCATTAAATTGATGGAATGCCTTGGAATTTTAGTGCAGACATTCATGGTTCCTGGAGGATTTATTGTAATAACTTTGGTGATCGCTTAATTTTTCATCAAGAGTTGTCATCGGGTCAAATTTTTTATTTGTCCAATATTGTGGTCAGGGCTGTCAAAGTTAACGGGATAATAAGGCGTTAACGCAAATTCATTTTAACGCCACTAATTTCTTTAACGCATTAACGCAATCAATTTTTTGCAGGTTGTAGCGGGCTCAGTTTTAATGCTAGAGTGAAGATACTGGCATCATATGAAACTGGAAAACCTAGGGGATCCATTGGCACGAAAAAGGTTAAAAAACGCTCCAAACTTCGGCTAAATTTTGGCGAGGAACTGTGAATAACAGAGAGAAAAACTGTAAGTCCACTTTCAAAGGAGTCCGTTGACCTCTGACCTCAAGATATGTGAACGAAAATGGGTTCTATGGGTACCCACGAGTCTCCCCTTTACAGACATGCCCACTTTATGATAATCACATGCAGTTTGGGGCAAGTCATAGTCAAGTCAGCACACTGACACACTGACAGCTGTTGTTGCCTGTTGGGCTGCAGTTTGCCATGTTGTGATTTGAGCATATTTTTTTACGCTAAATGCAGTACCTGTGAGGGTTTTTTGGGATAATATTTATCATTGTTTTATGTTGTTATTGTTGTAATTAATTTCAAATAATAGAGATATACATACATTTGCATATAGCAGCATATTTGCCCACTTCCATGTTGACAAGAGTATTAAATACTTGATACATCTCCTTTTAAGGTACATTTTTAACAGATTAAAAATGTATGATCCATTTGCGAATAATCGCGATTAACTATGGACAATCATGTGATTAATTGCGATTAAATATTTTAATTGATTGACAGCCCTAATTGTGGCTCATGACCAAATACCTACACACCAACGCTGCCCAAAGAAATCTCACACTGAATAAGAGGAAAGTTCAAAGCCATACTTTCATGAATAATATTGTTCTCTAGGTGGAATGGGCTTCAAAGTGTGAACATCAGGCTTTTTTTTACCATATTTCAGCAACAATGTTACTTCCTTAAACATTACACAGAGAGTAGAAAAGTTTGTGTGGCTTTAGTTGACGGACGCACAAACAGACCTCCAAAATCACAAAACAGGTACGTTGACTTTGGCCTCGTTCCCTTTGCTCTACAATTTCACATCTATTACAAATTGAAATGTCCATCAAAATACAACTTTCAATGCCATTAAGCATTTAAGCAGCAGCATCGATAGCAGCATGTCCAAGGTGAGAGAGCTGCTGTGCCATCATTCATTATTCATAATTATTAATTATCCAACGGCAAATTACATTCCGTACTTTTCAAAGCTTCAGACGGGTAAGCTGTCACACAGAGTTCAAGTACATAGACTACAAGCAAATAATGTGATACACTGCAATTTGCTTCAAAGCCTGGCACTCTTCCTGGGGGCTTGGTTGAGGCATGGTGACAATGACATGCTCACATTGGTGATGTGACGCAGTTAAAAATGTTCACCATGTTCACCATCTTAGTTTAAGATGCGAGTATCCACCAACTTCTCAAACACGGCCAAGAGGTTAAAGGTCCCATATTGTAAAAAGTGAGATTTTCAGGTATTTTACATTATAAAGCAGCTTTAAGTGCTTTATAAATACTGTTAAACTATCAAAACGCTCAATATACGGAGAAACACACACAGCCCGTTTTCAGTAATTGTGCGTTTGAAACAAGCCGTTAGGATTTCTGTCCATTTGTGACGTCACAAATATACAATATTTAGACCATTACACGGTTTTAAATGTAAACATTCTAAATGTGCCCCAGTTTATTTCCTGTTGCAGTGTATGTAAATAACATCAGCTGACAGGAAGTAAACATGGACCCAAACTGTTGCCTAGCAATGCAATTCCATTGCAATGCTATTGAAATGCACTAAAAACAGAGTGTTTCAGACAAAGGGTAAATGCAGGTATATTCAGGCAAGACAGTACGAGGAAATTAACTTGTTTTTTGAACATTACAGCATGTGAACATGTTCTCGTAGAAACACGAAATACAAGTATGAACCTGAAAATGAGCACAATATGAGACCTTTAAGTTCAGCGACTCAAATTAGCTGAGGCGACAGCCAGCAGACGGCTAACGGCTGAGACGGCACCCACCCTTTACTGCCACGCCCTCAATTATGTCTAGCTTTAAGCCTTAATATAATTCAAACAGGTGAGTCATATAAAAGTTTACACCCGTACAGTTGTCATGAATGGGAAAATTAGCTATAGAGACCACAACCGTTTGTTGTACCAGGATGTAAACATGTTTCTTCATGCTGTAAAGTTGGACATTTTAACATGAGGGTCTATGGAGATTGACTCGCTTTTGGAGTCAGCATCAAGTGGCCATTCGATGAACTGCAGTTTTTTGGCACTTCCACATTGGCTTCATTTTTCAGCCTCGGAGCTTGTCGCTCGGGTAAAAACTTGTGTGTGGGCCATCATTCACGACCAACATGTAATGCATTTGCCCCACTATGGCAGAGTGACAAATTTGATATCACAGCCGGCCTCATTATTTATTCATAAAGTTGGAATTAAAAAGCCTTTGACCTATGTATCAAAATGTGCTGACGCTCTCTTTTTCCAGTGAGTGGCTGGACATGCTGCAAGGCTGAGTTAAAATTCAAATCGACTTGCAAAAGTGACAGATAAAAGCAAGCGACCCTAGGAAAGCCATTTAATTAAATGCATCCAAATGAAAAGGGATATGTTGTGACATTTATTTAATGTGCAGATGTTTTTTGTTTTAAATAATGCAGTCAGGCAGAAATTTTGCTTTGAAAGTGTTAGCATTTATGGATAACAAAAAAAACAAAAAAACATGGATTTATATTATGAGAATTTACGGTCTAAGAAATTGACTTGACATTTGCATCTGGGAAACTAATGGGATTTTCAGCATCAAGAGCAGTGGATGTATTAATAGCGAGGAGTGTCTTTGTGAGTATTACGCACATTCTTTGTCAAAATGGCCAGAGTAGTGCCAGTTTTGTGTGTAGCAAATAGAATTGAAAGGGAATGGCTGAAAGCCTGTAGGAACACATTACATACCTGCCTGTTCCCAACAAACATAATTGCGTGCATCAATAATCCTCTATTGTGCACTGTTTTACTCTATAAAATATGACTATGATATTGATTTCTTCTTTTCATTTAAGTGTCTTGTCATTTGATTGGCTAAACTCCACAGTACTGTTCAGTTTAGGTCTGAAACTGATGTAGTACATATAAGCATAATCTCTATAAACATATTCTGCATTCGAGAAGATTTTGGTATCGGAAGTATTTTGGTTTCAGTTTGTAGTCTGAGTAGTATTGACCAGTCACGTTTGAGCAGTTGAACGTTTGCTTGAAGGTAAACAGTCCGTGTGGAGAGCAAAAGAGGCGCAACGCATTGCCCGAAATGCATCGGCTATCTTCTGACGATGATTCGGCTTTTTCATTAGCTGAAAATGAGCTCGTAAACTGGCTCCTTGTGAAACGTACATTCGTAGGCGTCGTCTCTCAACTCCATTCTTGCGTCTCAAATTGCTATTCGGACTGTTAACAATTGACCGGCGCCGATAGCCAGTGTGTTCCGATGTTATAAGCATATCTGCTAAAGGGTCATCTTTTAGTACCCTAGTGCTATATGGCCATGCAGATGGTTTTGGTTATATTTTCCCATTTATTTGTTTGGAAATACCATAGACTGTATATAAGAAGTGGACATAGCCACCGTGACATCACCCATTGGTTTGTGGACTGCCGTTTTGAAGCCTTGAGTTTGGCATTTTGTCTGTCGCCATCCTAGTTTTTGGTCGTCGCCATCTTGTTTTTTTGCTACCAGAAGTGACACAAGAGGGTGGAGCTAAGCACAACCAAACGCTGAATAAGACATTTTTCGCTGACCAAAATGTTACAATTAACTTTCATGAACTGAACACACACTGTGAAAGGGTTAAAACTCTAAGACGAAAAAACACGGACAACTCCCAGACCGGACAACGCCTTGGTAGCGACCTGTCAATCACAAGGTAGCCACGCCCTAAAGCATCCCCTGCTTTATGGTCTATTTGACTCTAAATGGGACCATAATTTACTAAATGAACGTCATGCTGTATTGAAGAAGACTTGAAACTAGCGATTGAGACCATGAACTCATGTTTACAATGTTTACTGAGGTAATAAATCAAGTGAGAAAATTCAGCATTGGCTTCACTTTCCAGACCCGGAAGGGTTGCTCACTGGGAGATACACTACATGGTCAACATGTGGAGACAAAATTATACCCATATGTGATTCCACTCTTCGGATACCAGGCTTTCTACCAGATGTTGAACCTGGCTGCCGGGATTTAATCCCATTCAGCCACAGGAGCATTACTGAGATCCAGCACCGATGTTAGGTGGAGGATCAGGTCTGACTCATAGTCGGTGTTCCAGTTCATCCCAAAGGTATCTCTGTGCAGGCCAGTCAAGTTCTTCCAAACCAAACTGGGAAAACCATTTCTTAATGGAGCTGCACGGGGATATTATCATGTTGAACCAAGTACTTACGTAAAGTACTTCACTGAAGTTACGTAGCCTATGTACTCACTTTAACCTAAACCGTGATCTTTTACTAAACCCAACCAAGTGCTTTTGTTGCCTAAACCTAAGTGACGCCAATGGGTCCTGACCAAGTGTCCCAGTTGGAAATGAGAACGGGTTGGTGCGTGCTGATGGCTGGTTGGGGAAACGAAGGAGAAAGTAGCAGTTCAGGGTGTTAAATCCTCCTCACCTCTTTCAAATGTGCCTACAAATATCTTCCTCATGCGTCGGTGTGAACTGTTAGCATGTAATTGACAGATACGGATCGTGCTGTCAAGAACTCCATCTTAGAAAACAGGTCATTATGAAATAATGATGGTTAAAAAAAATAGTGTATATCCCAAACCTTTTCCCTCCGTAATTATTTCCCAGGGGGCTCCAAACTAGTAGCTAATGCTCGGTCCATGCAGCAGGCGGATGGTGTTTTTTCCCCTATCTTTAACCGCCTCAACTTAAAATAGAGCCTGAGCTCATCTTTCAAGCTCATTTCGAGAGAGTCCGCTATACCCAATCAGCTATCTGTATTGTGTTTAGCTCGGGAGCTTTATAGCCCACGCGGATCTGCACTGCTGACCTAAGCTGATTTATTCAACACCTGAGTGATATAGGATCACACAGTACTGTATGTGCATCCACCCACTGTACCATCCTCACAGTATGTTACATACACACTAAAAAAGATGCAAAAGGAGTGAGTTGTTCATTGCGGAGCTCCATCCCAGAGGTTCTCATACTGTGAACAGATCAGATATGAGTCTCATTACAGCTTTACCTCAGGGCCTATCCACTTCTCACAGTGTCTCTGTTGTAAAAAAAATAATAATGAATACTGAACATGACAAAGTCAGAACTGCATTCAAGGAAACATATTTTATTGACCCTTCGGAGGGAAAATGTGTATTTTTAAGAATCTTTAAATGAGTTTTTAGGAATTATCTCAGGCAGGTGAATCTGTAGCCATTAAAAGATAATTCTGGATAATTTTATTACAACTTAGATCTTCAACATCATTCTTATCAGTAATAACTAAGGCTGTCAGCCAATTCAATTATTTAATCGCTATTAATCGCACATGCTTTAACTGTTCAAAATGTACCTTTAAAAGGGAGATTTGTCAAGTATTTATTACTCTCAAATAAGCTGCTTTATGCAAATGTATGTATATATTTATTATTGGAAATCAATTAACAACACAAAACAATGACAAATATTGTCCAGAAACACTCACAGGTACTGCATTTAGCATAAAAAATATGGCAAACTGCAGCCCAACAGGCAACAACAGCTGTCAGTGTGTCAGTGTGCTGACTTGACTATGACTTGCCCCAAACTGCATGTGATTATCATAAAGTGGGCATGTCTGTAAAGGGGAGACTTGTGGGTACCCATAAAACCCATTTTCATTCACATATCTTGAGGTCAAGGGACCCCTTTCGAAATGGCCATGACAGTTTTTCCTCGCCAAAATTTGGAGTAAGTTGGAGCGTTATTTAACCTCATTCACAACGAGCTAGTATGACATGGTTTGTACCAATGGATTGTTTAGGTTTTATAGTTTCATATGATACCAGTATCTTCACTCTGAGTCCGCTACAACTTAAAGGTCCCATATCGTGCTCATTTTCAGGTTCATACTTGAATTTTGTGTTTCTACTAGAACATGTTTACATGCTGTAATGTTCAAAAAGCACTTTATTTTCCTTGTACTGTCTGCCTGAATATACCTGTGTTCACCCTCTGTCTGAAACACTCCGTTTTAGTGCATTTCAACGGAATTGCGTTGCTAGGCAACAGCTTGGGTCCATGTTTACTCCCTCTCAGCTGATGACATTCACATCCTCTGCAACAGGAAATAAACTGGGACACATTTAGAATTTTTACGTTTAAAACGGTGTATTGGGCTAAATATTGTATATTTGGGACATCACAAATGGACAGAAATCCTAACGGCTTGTTTCAAAACGCACAATTTCTGAACACGGGCTGTGTGTATTTCTCCGTATATTGAGCGTTTTGATAGTTTAACAGTATTTATATATAGCACTTAAACCTGCTTTATAAAATAAAAGACATGAAAATCTCCCTTTTTACAATATGGGACCTTTAAAAATCGTAATTTGTGTTAATGCGTTTAAGAAATTAGTGACAGCAGAATTGCGTAGTTACTGCAATAAAATCCATTTGTGTGCTCGTAAAGATTTTCTACTTTGTTTTTTTGGATTTGCTAGTCTTGCCATGTTTTTGTCGATTGCATAAACATATGGTTGGCTTATTATACAGAGCAACATTCCCATCAGGTCATGCGGCCTTTGCAGAAGGAAATTCTCTTTTTTGATTCCCTTTACCGCACTGCTACAAATGGGTTTGGCAGTGCTGCATAGCAGAGAATTTGGAGGTCGACCTTGGAAGATATTTCTTCTCTGGCGGTCATGTTCTGCCTACTTTGTGTGTTTTTTTTGGTGGTCACGTTCAAATATTTATTATATTTATATATTTTGTTTAAATTATTTTGAAAAGTGATACAAATAGATACACATACAACCTTTTCAACAATGTAATTTAATAAATTATTTAGAAATTGTTATTATGGATTTAAGAATACTTCTAACATCCGAGTCTTGCTCAGCACATACTCCCGAGTGAGTGGACTGAAAAAAACAGGCCGTGTCTTACAGGTAATATTGATTTGTGTTTCAATGAAGCAGCTTCCTGCAAATTTTAGAATATAAAATGTCTGTGTGTTGCAATAATGAATTTATTTACGGTTTAATGCCTTCCTTCCTGTCTTTAAACAAGGACTTCCTGTACAGTCCGGGGTACAATCACATACATTAATACACCAACCCGGTCTCACGGGAAGACGTATAAATACCAAGACATTACACGAACATTCTGCGTGTCATGAGTTCCCATTTTAGCGTTTTTGCCTGCGATAGATCCTAAACCATAGTAAGATGTATTGTAACACGTGCAATTTGTTTTGCAGGTTCACTCTTCCAACACAATCTAAAGTTCAGCAGGGTTGTTTGGGAGTGAATTGACCCTCCTCTTCATGCTGATGAAAATAGATTGCCTGCCTGGTCCCTGCCAGTCTGAGCACCGACACTTGTCACATGAGATCTTACTCATATTTGCAGTGCAAAACCACAATTTCATAGAATATAGAGTGCAGCCGGAGTCATACGAAATAATACTACTTTCCAGGCCGACCCATTTGGTCTCAGGGAACGGAAGGTTGTCGGGGGTGAAGACTGTCGTGTTCCTTGTCCCAGAATAACCCCCCATATGGTCATGCACTGTGACACCATGATGACACACGTTGAGTGACAGCCACCTCATTTGCATAATGAGGTAGAAATAAAAATAAATGTGTAAAGAAAAGAATACATAAATAAATAAGTTTGGGGACATAAATAAGGGGTGAAATAGAAAAAGGGAGATTTTTTTGCAGAAATAAATGAGTAAATATATAAATACATACATTTTGAAATAAATATAAATACAAAACAAATAAATACAAAATAAATAAATACATAAATAAATAAATAAATAAAAGGGAAAATTAAAAAGAATAGTAAAAAGAAAGGGAATTAATACAAAGATAAATGAATAAAGAAGCACATTAACACAGACATATCAGTTTGTCACATTTTATCAATTAGTTAATGGCTACATTTATTTTTTATATCAATCTTGCTACATTTAAAAGCATACTTATTTATTTATTTATTTACTTATTTATTTATTTATTTATCGAGTCAGTCAGTTATTTAGTTAATTATTAATTTATTTTTGGCAGGTTCTGTCCTCCATAATAATACCCACACACCACCCACTCTCGAGTCTCTATGATCTTCAGAAAAAAAGTTATCGGAGAAATAAAAAAACGCACACATGGAGGAGCTGGACCCCACCAGCCCATCAGAAGGTTGGGACTGAAGTGTTGGACACGGACTCCTACGTGGACAGTGATTGGAACGACCAATTCATCCCTCTTAATACTTATAGTGAAATGTTAAAAAAAAAGATTATGTGACTGAAAAAGAAATTTGACATGGTTAATATTTTGTTCCCCAAAAACTGTAAACATTGCAGTTTGGGGCAAGTCATAGTCAAGTCAGCACACTGACACACTGACAGCTGTTGTTGCCTGTTGGGCTGCAGTTTGCCATGTTATGATTTGAGCATTTGTTTTATGCTAAATGCAGTACCTGTGAGGGTTTCTGGACAATATTTGTCATTGTGTTGTTAATTGGTTTCCAATAAAAAATATATACATTTGCATAAAGCAGCATATTTGTTGATAAGACATGTTGATAAGAGTATCATTATTTAATCTCTAAGAGTATTTAATACTTGACAAATCTCCCTTTAAGCTAAATCTTGAACAGATACAAAATGGGCGATTAATTTGTGATTAATCGGGATTAACTATGGACAATCGTGCGATTAATCGTGATTAAATATTAATCAATCGAGATATATACATATGTAGTGTGTGTGTATGGGGTTTTGTGTATAGGTTAGGGTTAGGAAATACCTTATAAGGGAACACTGAGAAAGGCTGGTGTGTGTGTGTGTGTGTGCGTGTAGTGTAGATGTACTCTCGGGCGGATCCATCTGAATTATTGAGACCTCCACAGCGTGCTGTGTGTCTGTCAGCGGATCTGCCTGGCAGGCCCCGGCTCTATAAGCCGGTGACTCCTCCATCAGACACTGATGCAGAGCGGCCTTGTTACCTGCAGACCTGCAGGCCGAATCAGTTACTGTGATGATGAAACAAGGGTCCCAAGGTCCGCTGCTTGTCAAATAGATGAATACTTTTTTTTTCTTTTTCTCCAGGAGCTTTAACTCTGTGAGCGGCTCTGCCTCATTAAGTATTCAAAGTTAGCTTAGCTGAGGGCGAGACACTGTTGCTTCGACTGTCAAGTTTCCCTCAAAACAAGATCGTCTGGCGGTAGTTCTCTGTAAAAACCAGACACGTTATATTTATTCAAATACGAAAAGACAAGGTCACAACATAGCACAGGCTGTAAATGTAATTGATTTTGTTGAGTACCGGCCCCATATCGGCTAATTTCAGGGCTTTTACTCCTGCAGAACTCGACTGAAATACATATAACAGGCAGCCCTGCGAAAGATGATAAAGAATTTGAAAGTAAATCCCTCAGATCTAAGGCTTACCAGAAAATTATGTGAGTAGTCTGAACCATTAAGATTTAAAGCTTTCCTCACAACCTAATTCGTCTTCTATAGGTTTAGTTATCATTCTTATTGGTTATGGTAACCCGTTGCTCACTAAAATGAATAAAGCTAATACCATTCGGGCAAACATGTACCCTTTTGTAGTAAAAAAATGAATCCTTTAGTGTCAGATTAAACCACGGATAAAACATTCTCTTCTGTATGACTTGCACTAGGCCAGACTCCGTAAGTGAGCGGTCTCTTAAAGTGGCCATTCTTCATTTTCCTCCGCCATTTACTTTAGCTCTTCATCTGGATTTTTGAGGTCAAATCACTTACTGATGTTCACATATAACTGGATAAGCATTCAACAGATTGCACAAGTGAACCAGATACCTCTGTAAATAAAGCGGCGAGTTCACATAAACACTGTAAGTAGGTCATCCTGCGAGGTGAACCGAGCGGAGGTGTGCAATGCAATGAAAAGTTGGAATGGTGTTTCCAGGAGACGACTTGTTTCGTTAAAACCCGCATGAGCACCTGGTCAACAGAAGAAAGCCAATGCGGGTGGGCATTACCCCAAAATTTGGTTTTGATCCAATACCAAGTAATACAGGGCCAGAATCACCTATATCGATACTTTATAATTAAAAGCGGTTTATGTAATTTAAAATTGCTTTCCTGTATTAATTACTTAAAGGTCCCATATAACGCAAATTTTCAGTTTCATTCTTGTATTTTACATTTTGACTAAAAAAAACACTTTATTTTCCTCATACTGTCTGCCTGCTGAATATGCTTGTATTTACCCTCTGTCTGAAACGCTCCGATTTAGCACTTTTCAATGGAATTGCGTTGTTAGGCAACAGCTTGGGTCCATGTTTACTTCCTGTCAGCTGATGTCATTCACATACACTGCAACCGGAAATAAACTGGGACACATTTAGAATGTTTATGTTTAAATCTGTGTAAAGGGTCTAAATATTGTAGATTTATGACATCACAAAATTACAGAAATCCTGACGGCTAGTTTCAAAGGCACAGTTTCTGAATACGGGCCGTGTGTATATCTCCATGGATTGAGTAATTTGATACTTTCACAGTATTTATATAGCACTTTAATCTACATTATGATAAAAAAAGATATGAAAATCGAATTTTTTACAATATGGGACCTTTAATACATTTAGAAATAAAAATGTTTTTTAGAACATTCAACATTCAACAGAGCATTGTTTGCACCGACAGTTCTAGTCGTTGATGAAATACAAATGGGTGTAGAACAGAGAAACTGATCCCTTTTTTTGTATCAATCCTATTGGAATCGATCTTCAAAACGAGACATAGGTATCGTCAGTATCGATATTTTCGGATAGATCCGCCCACCCCTTAAAGTTGATGGTTTAGGTATATATTGGTTGGCGTCATGCTCCTTGCTTAGCGTCACGCCCCTCGCTTAGCGTCACGCCCCTCACTTAGCGCCACGCCCCTCGCTCAGCCTCACGCCCTTAGCGTCACGCCCCTCGCTTAGCGTCACGCCCCTCGACCCCGCGCTTTGTGTCACTTTATTTTTGGCATCAAAATCACTATAGTTCCCCTTGGCGTCACTTTAGGTTTAGGCAACAAAACCATTATAGTTTAGGAAGGGTTAAGGAAAAATACTAAGTTTGTCAAGTGAAAATGACACTGAACGATGTGAACACGGGACACTAACAGCGGTCTCCTGGATGAAAACCTTTTGTTTGTTGGACCCATCCACCTCCCCTCCCACCTGCCCGCTGTGTGTCTTTTTGCTCTTTAAACTACGTCACCACTCTCCCGGTGCACTTTTTCTCAGAGCGTTTTTATTGTTACCGCAGATGGGTTTACGTTACAGGTAATGAAACGCCCAGTGTGTTTCATAACGCCGCTAAAGAGTGCCTTGTGCGGCGATTACGAACGCACATGGCCGCCCGTGACAAAGCCTCAGTATTTAATGTCCTTGGAATGAGAACAGGCTGATATATCTCACTGCCATTCTGCGCTGTGTTTTCTCCGTGGTCGTAGCTGTGACTGTGTTCTTCATTTGATTGCCATTTATGTGTTCATTCAAGGTTATTTGTAGGTTGTTTTGTTCACATTATTCAGGTTCTCTTAAAGATGAACTGTGCTGTACATGAAGAACAAAACACTTAACTGTTGTGAATGTAACTAATGTCGAAGTGATACATACTGTGGGGGCCCTGTGCTATTGTATGAGCAATCTCTGTGTGCTTGGGAGGGCACGTATGTGTTTGTGTGTAGGTAGGGGCCCCTGGCGATAATCCGTCCATAGAGCCAAGAGAGTATCTGTATCGAGGATGAATCTGAACAAACAACACATGTCTCCAAAGTGTCACATCGGTGTGGTGTTATATCACACCCTCAGCTCCCATCACACCCTTTAAATCCTCAGCCTCTGTAGTGACTTCGGAAGCAAAAGGTACCGGATTCCAGTAGCAGGGTTGGAAAAATAACTTAAGGCCTGTTTGTTGGATGCACTGGGATCTACAGAATGTGTCGAGATGATACTTTGAAGTGGGTGAGTCAATTCCTATTCACGGGACTGCATCATACGGTGTTATATGACAACCGAGTCTCTCGGCAGTTGCGTGAAACAGTCACAAAATTTATTCTATTTGATTCGTGTACATAGACGCGAATTTCCCTTTTTTGTGACGTTCAGCACGACTTTCAATGGTTTTTTTTGAGCTTTTTCCTACAAATGTCCAGCAACATGCAACGCAATTTCTGTCTCAGCTCCATGAAACTAACTTCGCAACGGAAGTGACATGACAAAACTTAGTTAGGTTTAGGAAAAGATTCCGGTTTGGGTTAAAATAACACTGGAAGTGCTGTAACTTATTTAGTTAAGTTACAGTAATGGAAAAATGGAGAACCACTTCAAATTAAGGCTTTTAACCACAGAACCCCATATTAGGCCTGCAATTTTCATTCGTAGTCATGCACTGATTCACCAATACATGGTGGACAGCATGTGCGCCTTTTCTGAGAAGTAGTATATGTGGAAAATGACCATAACCTGCATAATGGCACATATATAAACTCCAGAAAACACAAAAAATGGGCATTAAAAATACATTTCTCCGACAATGAAATAAATGACACCGAGATAATTGTTTTGTAACTGCTCATTGCTTTTCCAAAGTGATAAATTGCTTTTGGATAAATGAGAGAAGATTTTTTCATTAAAGTGGTCACCCATTTTGGAAGATCATCAGACTGGCTGGCACACATTCCCTTCCTCATCCATACTCTTCATCTGTTTGGTTTAGGGGGAAAATGATGTGAACTTTGCATATCTAAGGCCCTGTTCAGACCTGGTATTAAGATGCGTCCTCAGTGATCAGATCACAAGTGGATAGCTTTAAGTACGATTTTTCACACTTGGCATTGGAATGCGTCTCCGCATGCGTCTCGAGTGACCACTTGTGATCCGATCTCACTTACCCGCTCTATATGCAAATAAACACGTAAACACACGGCTAATACAGACGTTGTGACGTAATAATACATGAATGTCAGTAGTAATATCCTACATATTCGTGAATTCTGATACATTGTATTAACATAAAAATAATCAATTATTGTACCGACAATATGATAATAATGCACTTTGTGTGCCTAGTCTGATAGTCTGTAGATATGTAGCCTATACATAAGATATATTTCAATAAAATACAGTTGTACCGACAGGATACAGTAGAGCACAGAGGCCGTTTCCATGCTGACAAGCGCTCACGTCTGCCTGAGGACGCATGTTAATACCAGGTCTGAACAGGGCCTAAGACGCATGAAGCGACTCCATGTTAACCTTCTAATACCTGTTCAACCTGCCACACCACCAACCATGTTTCATATTTACGAAAAAACTGTTCCCGCTGAGAGAAATCAAATGGCATCATTACACAAATGGCCAGCCTTTAATTACATTCATTTCAGAGAAAACAACAGTTGTTCCCTGCAGCTCATGCATCATTCAGAGTGTCTCAAAATGTTTTGACACACCTGCTCTGCATCAAGAGTCACTTCAAGCTAAATTAGGTTGTGTTATTCAATCCTAGCCACGGGGCACGGATGCCTTGCCCAAAGGATGGAGCCCTTCAGGCAGTACCGCCCACATGGGTATATTTATGTCTGGAGTTATCCAGACATACCAAACGCAGGTCTATTAAGCGGTGAAACCTCCTCTCTTGCTGCTTGTTGCTGCTGCACGTTTAACACGTGATACAATATGCATACCTCTTTCTAGCCGACAGCACTGCAAAAGACTCATTTCACATGTGTTAGAAGGCTCTGTGATGAAGTTCACCGGATGAACACAATGTGCACTGCAGTGATGATTTTCCATGGCGTCTCATGAAAGCCCTTCAAGGTGGAGGGATTTTGGTTAAAACCTGGAATGAACCGGCATCACGCTGA
The DNA here is from genome assembly GCF_015220745.1 of Sebastes umbrosus. NCBI lineage: Eukaryota > Metazoa > Chordata > Actinopteri > Perciformes > Sebastidae > Sebastes > Sebastes umbrosus. The sequence continues at coordinate 7,823,805 of NC_051288.1, forward strand.
GATGATCGGCGATGCCGCCCGGCAGCCGAAGAAAAAACCCCAGGCAGATTAAAAGGTGATTAAACTCCCCTTAATCTCATTAAACGGTAAAGAAGAAAAACTAAATGGGATCGCGGCTGTGGATGCTAATTCATGGAAACTCCCACATTATCCCTACCAACCTTTTGGTGTCCTGTCTGTGTGTGGGAAGTTAAGTCATTGCAACAACAATCAGGTTTTTAAAGCTGCACTTGGCAGCTTTTACACACTGTTGACTCCAAATGGCAGCCAAAGGTAGACATTTAATGCCGTCTGTGGCTTCAGTAGTTCGGTCTGTGATGCTTTATGCCAATAGGATGAGATGCAAAAGATGAAATTATGAAATGCAAATGGGGCAATTGCCCAAGGATTCCCAGATTCAATGGTGGTAATTAGTTTGGTGTGATTTCATTAAAGGAGCAGTGTGTAGGATCTGGCAACATCTAGGTGTTAGGTTGCAGAATGCAACCAACTTGGTGCCAAGGGTGTAGGAGAACTACAGTGGCCGACACAAAAACGTGAAAAAACGCAAATGTCCCTATCTAGACCCGATGTTTGGTTTGTCTGTTCTGGGCTACTGTAGAAACATGGCGGCCGGCTCCGTGAAGAGGACCCGCTCCGTATGCAGATATAAACGACTCATTCTAAGATAACAAAGACACAACAATTCATATTTTCAGGTGATTATACATTAACAAAACATACTCAACCTCTAAATGTTACACACTGTTCCTTTAATTGCAATGTCTGGGAATATGCACCAATCAGCACCATTTAAAGACAAATCCTGCATTTTAACCTAATCTTGAGGCCCTGTAATTTAAAGGGGCTCTCTGCGTAGAGCTTTGAATCTCTGCCCCAACCTAATTGAACTTGGTGTGTCGGGTCGGGCCTGGGCTGCAATTTCTCAAAATTTCCCTGGGCTTGAATTGGGTCAGGTTTGCGCCAATGTTGACTTAAAAACCATAACCCAGTCCCGACCTCCGATTAAATAATGAGGAGAAATGTCCACCATAATCTATGTAGGTAGTAGTGATAGTAAATGGTAAATGGACTTGCACTTATATAGCGCCTTTCTAGTCTTCCAACCACTCAAATCCTTTTACACTGCAAGTCAGCATTCTCCCATTCATACATTACACACATACACTAATGGCAGCCATTCATGAGCCAACCTGCCCATCAGGATTTAATCTAAATACTCATTCACACCCACTCTTCAGGAGCAATTTGGGGTTAAGTATCTTGCCCAAAGACACTACGACATGCAGACTGGAGGAGCCGGGGATCGAACCGCTGACCTTCCGATTGGTGGATGAAATATGCACTAATCATCCAACCGAACCCGACAACCGCTGACAACAGTTATTAACTTACTCGAAACGCTGCTTTATCACTTTTTGACCTGCCTGTCCGAACCTGTGATATTTTCTAGTAAGCTCACCCTAACCCACGGATTGTGGGTCAACCCACGCATCACTAGTAGGTAGGTAGGCCCTATATGTTTTGTTATTAGTTGGGCTGTGAATGTTAATGCGACAATAACGTGTTGACGCAAAATTGTTTCCACGCCGGTAATTTCTTTAACGCATTAACGCAACTTGCGATATTTAAGGCTGTAGCTGGCTCAGTTTTGAAGCTACAGTGAAGATACTGGTATCATATAAAACTAAACAACCTATGGAATCCATTGGTACCAACCATGTCATACTACTTGTTGCGAAGGAGGCTAAATAACGCTCCAAAGTTACGCTAAATTTTGGTGAGGAAAAACTGTCATGCCCATTTTCTGGGGCCTTTGACCTCTGACCTCAAGATATGTGAATGAAAATGGGTTCTATGGGTACCCACGAATCTCCCCTTTACAGACATGCCCACTTTATGATAATCACATGCAGTTTGGGGCAAGTCATAGTCAAGTCAGCACACTGACACACTGACAGCTGTTGTTGCCTGTTGAGCTGCAGTTTGCCATGTTATGATTTGAGCACATTTGTTATGCTAAATGCAGTACCTGTGAGGGTTTCTGGACAATAGTTGTCATTGTTTTGTGTTGGTAATTGATTTCCGATAATAAATATATACATACATTTGCATAAAGCAGCATATTTTCCCACTACCATGTTCGATAAGTATTGAGTATTAAATGAGTATTAAATACTTGATAAATTTCCCCTTTAAGGTACATTCAGAAAAGATAAAAATGTCAGATTAATTTGTGATTAATCGTGATTAACTATGGACAATCATGCGATTAATCACAATTAAATATTTTTAATTGATAATCGTTATCTGCATTTTTTAATTTGTTCTACTTGTTTGCTGTCCCCTTTTCTTTTCAGTTGAGCAGGAGTACTTTGTGCTATAATCAATAACCTACAGTTATGCATAATTTAAATATCGACATTTGACTATTGCCTCATCGATTTTTTGCTGCTGTTCGAAATGTCACTGACAGCAGCCAACTCTCACCTCTCAATAATGAGAAGAAATGTTTTACAATCTTAATCTAATATAATATGGCAATGTCATATGACAGGCACTTGTCGGAGATGTCAAACGCTGGATCCTTCATTTCTTATAATGCAACTCAATACCGTCTTACGTTAGACCCACTCCGACTGGTAAATGTCCACGTCTTTTAAACTCTATGCCTCTAGTTTGTAACAAAAGCTTTTTGCGAAAAAAAAAAAAATATTCCCCAAGCCCAAGGCAAAATAACCCTGATGAGTTTGGTTTGTTTTTCCCTTTTAAGGTTTCATTGATTGCTCGGCAGAAACAATTTTCTATCAGAGTTTATACCAAACAAACACCAGAAATTAAGTTTTTTAGCCTCCTTGAAGTAGAAGGACAATTATCACTATTTTTTTTTCTTCCTTAATTATTATCCAATGCGGTCTTTAATTGTGCCATTTAAACAGGCAAAACAAAGTATGAGGATAGCTGAAAATTATACCTATATGTAATGGCTGAACATGTCATAGCTGCATCTTGTTGGTACTTGATGATTGGTGAGAATCACAGTTACACCATTGTCCTTTTCACCACATAAAGGACCTACAACTTACTGCATTGGCAACCCGTTCTCACTCCCAACTTGTCAAATACCGCCGTTTGGTAAGTGCCCCTCGGCATCAGAAATCAACGTACGGAGACATCCTTTAGCCACAGTAAGTGACAAACAGGGCTTTCAACTAACTCCAATGTAAACCCACCTGTGGCGTTATTTGACGGTCGGAGCAAGTGACGTAGTATTAATGGCATGAGAGTCCGTTCAGGGCGGGTGGGAGTTTTGGTGGTTGGGTCAAACAAACACAAGACTTTCAGTCAGGAGACCTCTGCTCGTGTCCCGTGTGAAACTAAAAGTAACTTATTTTGTCATGTGAATCATGAGTTGTTAGTATCGTGAGTCCCTAGTCAGTAAAGTTATCATCAACTACGACTGTTTCCTAACCCTAAGTGCTTGTGTTGTCTAAACCTAACTTCCGGTGAAAGCAGAAGTTTATTTTGAAAGGACACTATACATGTATCAAGCGTATATTGACACGCTGTCCCTGGTCCGTCCAAAAGTAACGCAAGAGGGGGTACCTAGTGCGTGATGCCAAGGGGCACTGACCAAGCGGTGATATTTGACGAGTTGGGACTGAGAATGTGTTGCCATTGGCGCTGAATGTTGGCATTGGACAAATTATGAAGAGCAGAATCGCCCAATATGGATGCAATTTCTAGGGATACTGAGCTCATTTCTTCATGGACTGTGCACGGGGGCATTTGTCATGTTGAAACAGGACAGGCCTTCCCCAAACTGTTGCCACAACGGAGGCACACTTTTGTCGACAACAGCATTGTATGCTGTAGTATTAAGGGTAATCAGTAATCTGTAGCGGAAACAAGAGTCCAAGCTGTCATTTGCGGCACCAACCGGCCAGTTAAGAGTAGTGAGGAGTCAGCAGTCAATAAAATATGTTTTCAAAAAGTGTAAATCACTGCAACCACGAGAGGTTCTTGAGAATACAGTCATAAATGAGCACAAAAAATATTAGGCTGATGGGTCAAGCAGTATGCGAGATTAGCCGTGGACAGACAGACAAAACCGAATACATAACCTCCTGGCGGGCAAAATGAAAAACTACCCCAGACAGGCTAAAAGTACACCATCTATGTGGGTAGGGGTTGTCCACATACACAGTATATTGCTCTCATTGCAGTTTATTCAAATTTGCCTCTAAATACCTGCACTGCTAGAGCCGTCAGAGCCCTGTGTATGGTTCTCCAGGGACAATCTCTCAAACAAATTCAATTTCTGGGGTCTTCAACCTTATATCGATTTATTCAACAGGGTCAAATTCCGAGGACCTTTTGAATATTTATATATATATCTGTATATTGTATCACTCATGGGAAATACAGCGGACGTATGAGGCTTCAGCATCGCAATTCAAGTTTATTTATTCATTTACATCGACAGTTATGACAAGCAAGTCTCAAAGGATTGAAAAATAATTACAGTATTCTACATGGATAAATCAATCGCTACAGGTCGGAAAAATGCATGATGTAGCCTCTCTTTGTGAGTCAGGCTGATATGAGTGGTGTCTTAGCCTGCACTGCTTTTCATTTCTCTTTTTACGCAGAGGTAGTAAATGAAAGGATTCAAAGACAAGAGATGTTCCGGGCCGTTAGAGAGAGGAAGAACAAAGAGCAGAAAAGGAGAGGAATGAATTGAAAATCTTTTCTCAGAATGCTACAAGATAAAGAGCTTAACCAGATTAACACAAGAAGTCTTCTGTACCTAATAAAGTGTGCAGGAATATCTTATCTGAGGAAGACAAATTGACATTCTACAGCTGCGGTCCACCACAGCAGTCATACGCTTCTGTTTGATTACCCATCCCTTAGTCTCCAAATCCATGTTTGAATTTTTTTCCTTGAGCCTTAAAAGACAAGTTCAGTAAAGTCTGTAACACCGTAATGGCTTACAGCACTTCACAATGTAATGTCCATATTGTCTTTCAAGTTAAGAGGCATTTATGGTATCATTTATAGCAGTGAAGTAGATAATTATCTGTCGAAAGGCTGAATTGTCATCTTTTCAGAATAATGGGGAGCCAAATAGCAAGATGGTGCACAGGGAGTTCAGATTTCTCACTCTGTTGTTGTAAGATAATGGCATTTTTTCCCAGGAGTTGTTAAAGGCCATCTGACAGAACAGATCATTTCTATTTTAATCAATCCAGCTGTCTTCACAAACGGCGCACAGCTCACATTTCATTACTTATATAACAGTATATTAAGACTGGGACAATACACCTATCTCCAGATACCATACTATCATGATACTTGGGTGACGATTCAATATGTTTTTGCGATTTTTAAATATTGCGATTCTACAAGTATTGCGATTTATTGTGATTTTTGTTAACTTTTTTAACACTAGACCATGGGGAAAGGTTGAATCATCCACTTCTAGGGACTTTTACTTTGGAAAATATCTAAATTGATAGAGTAAAAATTATTGATTTTCAGCATCTATCGAGTCAGAGTTGTCCTGAAGTCAAATATATCAGTCATTATCAAGAATTATTCATTTTTTTCCCAGCAACCCAAAAATCAAAGAATAAAGACATTTCCCTCACAAATTAGTGGCATTTTCTTTTTAATTTATAAGGGACATGCATATGCATATATTTATATATATATATATATATATATATATATATATATATATATATATATGTATATTTATATATATATATGTATATATATAAATAAATAAATATAAATATATATATAAATACATAAATACATATATATATATATTTATTTATATAATTTATTTATTTATTTCATTATACGCACGTAAACACGACCAGAAACACTGAACAGTCTATTTTTTTTAATTTTATACGTGTAACTACTGTGATTGTGTTTTAGGCTGAGCGCTGCCAAAACACAGGTGACCAACACTCAATAATGTGCCTGAACGCATCCTGTGTGGATACAGATGGAGCACTGAAGCTCATAAAGTTGATATTCACATTCTTAATCAACCTTTTAATACTGTTTTTTTTGCACAGTGGCAGATAAAGATCACGCTACACTAATATTATTAGTATTATTCTATTAGTAGAATTAGATTCCAGTGGTGTCTTCGAGAGCGTTATAAAGTCCAAAAGTCAAAATTGATTGAAAAAAAAGATAGAGGTAATCATTTCCAAAATTCACAGCATGCTTTCATCGAACAAAATATTCACACCATATTTGTTGGTGTTTTGTCCCAGTGGAGGGAAAACTCAAAAAGGGATTGGAATCCAAATGCAGAGAGTCGAGGAAGCGGCAGGATTAAAAGTGATTTATTGAAGATTCAGCAGGTGGCAAGAGTCCAAATAGGGAGAAGATCCCGCAGGCGGGTTACAGGCAAACAGGTGACAGGAAAACAAGGAAAGAGAACACAGCATAACAACGATGGCACACTGACAAAGAACAAAGGAACACGGCTGGTAAATATAAATATATGAGTGATTGGAGAAGTGGGGACAGGTGAGCAGGAGGTCTTGTGACTGCAGGGCTAATGAGGGACAGGTGAGACTAATGGGAGCGGGACAGACACTCAAAACTGGCGGGAAAACACACAAAGGCAGGAAGTGAAGGGAGAGTTAAGTAATAAAGTAAAACAGGAAGCATGAATGACATGAAACAAAAAAAACATAACCTCGGTATTGGACAAATTAAAATTCTGACCTGATGATGGCGCTAGAAGAAATAAAAAAAAAAATGTCAACCTCATGGTGGTGCTAGAGGAGAAGTCGGGGGACCATCAAAATCATTGGAATTCCTTGTCTGGGAACCATGAATATGTGCCAAATTTCATGTCAATCCTTCAAATATGTAGTTGCTAAAAATTAAGGCTGTCAATTGATTCAAATATTTAATCGCAAATAAATTGCACATTTTTATCTGTTCAAAATGTACATTAAAGGGGGATTTGTCAAGTAATTAACACTCTTATCGACATGGGAGTGGGCAAATATGCTGCTTTATGCAAGTGTATGTATATATTTATTTCTTGAAAAAGAAATTAGTGGCATTAAAACAAATTTGTGTTAACGTGTTATTATCGTGTTAACTTTGACAGTCCTACAAACAAAAAAACAAACAAATGTTGAGCTCATTATAGCACGAGAGGAAAAGTCAGGAGATCAGGAAGCTCCATCCTCTGGGGAACATGATGTCTGATCAAAATATCTCATCTAATAACTGGATAAAGAGGTGGATCGACTAAACGATTGACATTTTCCACCCACGGCGTGCCGGCATGCACCTTTAACGTTGGTAGTCTGCCAGTATAAACCACAGGAGAAGAAGAAGCAGGTAGTGAATTTCATGATGGCAGATTAAAAGTTGAAACGTTAGCAAATAATATTGCTGAATGTTTTGACAAAGAACGTTGGGCCCAAATCGGTCGTTGTTACTATAGATATAGGTTATAACGGGATCACATTAGATGAGAATAAATATTTGACTGAGAGCCTGACTGCATTATATTACATTATATTTTGAATTGTCACCTGGTGCCTGAATTTTGTCCTTTTCTTTACATAAATAAAGACATTTCCACGTTAACTTGATGCAGAAACGGCAGAAATTGGTGCATAAAAGCATCACCAAAATGCAGGAAAGTGTTTGTTGCTCAAAATTTCCTGGGGTAACCACGTAATATGTCTCCCCGCTAATGTTGAAGTGAAACCTATGCCCTTAACTGTACACATGTCACATTCGCAAAGGTCTGATCTTAGAATCGCCCCTATCCACACTGAAAGCTTTGAGGATCTTTTCTGTGGACGAGCTACTCTGCCTGGTCATGTTATCGGCGCATTGCAATTCAACACACTCCCACACACACCGCTGTGCCTAAAACAACATGTGAAACAGTTCTGCTGGGTTCCACTGCCACTTTGAGCAGCTTAATTGGCCTTAAAAGAGCTCTAAATAGTTTTCAACTGAAGATCAGTTTGGAAATGCATCCAATTAACTGACAGCCGAGTGCTGATTGGACCACTTAGTGCTAATTCAGAGCAGGTTGGATACGAGTGAAGGTCATCCACTGTGGAGACGAGTTGATGGTGCTCAAGCCATACTGGGGGAAATGTACTCTACAGGAATGAAGTCACCTTAGTCAACTGTCAGCGCAACTCTTTGACTATTTGAGAACACGACATCATTAATAAACACGAGTGGCAGTTGCAATGCCGCACAAACACTACACTAAAAGCAACAGAGTCGCATTACTCTCAGACCACGAGACAATCTGGCCGGTGTGTCATGCACATAAATCAAATCCACTCAGAAAGACTTTCTCTGCACTTCATTTGAGTCTCTAAGAAGCCTATTAAGGTAAAGCAACTCTCATTATGCAAAATGTGCCCCGAAAGGTGTCCAGAATTTTCCTCGGTGCTCTGCCATGATTAATGAAAACGCCGCCACACGTCTCTCTGCGGGCGCATCCGAATCCCGACGGGAGGGGAATGTGAAAGCTTGACAGCGTGGCTGTAAGTACAGTAACAATGTCAAATCAAGAGCTTAACTGTGAGGAAACATGGATTATGCTTAGAACAAGTGTAAGAGTGACTCTACAGGATTGGGGTGGGGAGGAAGGATAAGCCTTATGTTTCTCTTTTTAACAAGACTAAGTTCCAACTCTGCTAGCGACTCTCAGGCTACAGACAAAGAGTATAGAAACAAAGAGGCAAAACTCTGGTGCTTTTTTAAACAATGGCCACTAAATGGTGCTGCCATTTTGGACTGAAAACGCCAATGAGTCCATGGATGTATAAAGAGACGTCTGTAAATTAGAGGATCATTTTTTTTAGTTAAATCAACTTCCCAGTATGAACACTTAAATAGCCCTCATTTAAATTATTAGGGTCCAGAAGGTGTAAAATGAACTAATATCTGAATCCAGAGTTATTTTCCTCGGCATAATGAACGTGTACAGGACTGCACCGCCCTGCACGCTCATATGACATATCCGGTTCTGCCAGCTTCCTGCTAACTGTATGCGGCTGTAGTAACAGATATATTGGCTGTAATTCATCACTTTTATTATCTTATAAGACACCCATGGGCTGTATGCTGTAAGCCTGTACCGTGGTGGATGTATTAACGTCTCTGTTCCCAAACAACCGGCTATCGGCCAGTAGCTAGTAGTGCTAGTAGCATGACATAAACAGAATTTAATGGATTTGTAGGCTATTTACTAACACACAGGGCAAAAGCACAGGACACATTTTTCTAACTTCCATTCATGTCCATCAGTCATTTTATGTTCCTCTGGGAAGCAGCTGGGAAAAGATATTAAATAAATATATACGTAAGTAAGTAAATAGTTATAATAGTATGCATATTGATAATATTTGTATTGTTCAACACAGGACATTTCGGTAGAGATATTAAATATGATAATAGAAATAATTTAGTTTTACTTTTAGTATGTCACTACGGCACTTTGTAGGCGGATGTTTTACTGGAGTCCGGTAGTCACTTTCAGTCCAAAATGAAGTAAGCGTAGCTCTGCTGTTGGGCGCTGACGTTGCAACGGAATGAACAACTGACTTTCACTTCTTAGCAATATACATTCTTTGCTAACGCTAGCTAACAAGTTTTGTTGGCTGTTTTTTTTAACAATGGAAAATACGAGTTTCTATACAGTCACTCACTCTCTGGGACTACGAGTGCCAGTGTTAAGATGGATTTATCAAAAATATATATATAAATCTCAGAAAGGAAGGATGAAATAATTATCAATATAGAGGTAAGAATAAAATAAAAAAGACACTCCTGCTCTTCCAAAAAACACTACCCTTCCTTGAGCAAAACAAAAATGAACAATACTGCCAAACTACACATCATGTTGAGGCATTTAGCAAACATGAAAACACAGCCCTGCACCCGCCATGCTAATCTCATAACATGACCCTCATCCTGTTATGTAACGTGATCAATTAACACAGGGAAGGACGGTTGGCCTGTGGCAGCGTAATTGGTACGTATTAATCCTCTCGGTTGCCCCACCCGCTCTGGCTCTGTGGCCCATGATTACAACACTTTGATCATCGCTCATTAGCACCACGGAGAATACATGATGATTATGGTTTGGAAATTACAGGGACAGAGAGGTCGAGAGAGAGAAAGACAAGGTAGCCTTAACATTCAGAGCTCGAGTTAAGGGGAGGAAATAGTCCCAAATCGCTCCTGGTGGATTAGTGTGAGAAAGCGAGGGATTTGCTGTTTACCTGTAAATCCCCTCTAGATTCCAGCCTGAAGAATGATGTTAATTTTGTTTTTTGTCCCCATGTCACTTTTTTATTGTTGTCATTGGGAACACTTCAGCAGGCTGAATTAGACAATTTCCCGTAACACTTTCCCCTCCAGCTCCATTCAATGATGTCTGTTTATGCTGCTCTTCCCAGAAGTATTGAGGTGATGGCTGGTCCTTCTTTGTGTTCTCTTAATGGCCATGATAGCATAACTCACTGGCAAAATGCTACATTCTAGCACTCCAGCAAGAAGCCCTTGGAGATAAAAAGAAATGCTAGACCTTCTGTCTGAATACCTGACCTGTCACGTAGCTTTCAGAAATTCTCAGCTGTCGGCGAACACAATTGTACATCCTGTTACACTGAAAAAGCCTTGTAAAGCAATATCTAGTGCCTTAACTAGAAGGGAACCTGTCTGTATGTTATGCATCATCAAAAAATCATTTGCAAACTTAACACAGAATCCACATTTACTGTGCCTTTCAGGTCAGAGTCCAGCAGCTTATTGAAACATATAGAAAAAAGGTGGATATCTAATGTTTAAAAATAGCAGGGCCACTTTGCTTTCAACAGGACTTTCAAGGCCACCAATACAACAGGAGCCACGCCATTATATAAAGACAGCAACAACCTCACAATGGCAGTACGGGCATGCTTATGCAACCCGTTCTCATGCCCACTTGTCATATACCGATGCTCGCCCTCAATGTTTGATACCGTCGTCTGTATGAGACGCACCAGCCTTTCAACTAACTCCAATGTAAACCCATCCGTGTCATTATTAGACGGTCAGAGCAACTGATGTAGTATAAAGAGCGAGAAAGTCCAATTGGGGAGGATGGCGGGGTGGATGGTTGGGTCAAACAAGTCACCAAGTCATCTATCCATCCATCCATTATCTGTAACGGCTGGAGCTGACATTGGGCGAAGGCGGGGTACACCCTGGACAGGACGCCAGCCTATCATAGGGCTGACACATAGAGACAGACAACCATTCACGCTCACATTTACACCTACGGGCAATTTAGAGTCAACAATTAACCTAACCTGCATGTCTTTGGACTGTGGGAGGAAACCTGAGTACCCGGAGAAAACCCACGCTAACGCAAGGAGAACATGCAAACTCCACTCAGAAGGGCCCCAAGCCAGGTTTGAACCTGCAACCCACCAAGTCACCGTTGACTTATTTTACCTTACTTTTGTTATGTAACGTACATACTTAACTGACGTTGCATATGTGCACACGTGGACAAAATTGTTGGTACCCTTCCGTTAAAGAAAGAAAAACCCACTATGGTCACTGAAATAACTTGAAACTGACAAAAGTAATAATAAATAAAAATTTACTGAAAATTAACTAATGAAAATCAGACATTGTTTTTGAATTGTGGTTCAACAGAATCATTTTAAAAAACAAACTAATGAAACTTGCCTGGACAAAAATGATGGTACCCCTAGAAAACATTGAAAATAATTTGACCATAGGGACATATTAAACTAAGGTGTGTCCTGTAAATAGCATCACAGGTATCTTCAAACTTGTAATCAGTCAGTCTGCCTATTTAAAGGGTGAAAAGTAGTCACTGTGCTGTTTGGTATCATGGTGTGTACCACACTGAACATGGACCACAGAAAGCTAAGGAGAGAGTTGTCTCAGGAGATGAGAAAGAAAATGATAGACCTTCATGTTAAAGGTAAAGGCTATAAGACCATCTCCAAGCAGCTTGATGTTCCTGTGACTACAGTTGCACATATTATTCAGAAGTTTAAGGTCCATGGGACTGTAGTCAACCTCCCTGGATGTGGCCGCAAGAGGAAAATTGATGACAAATTGAAGAGACGGATAATACGACTGACTGGTAAGCAAAGAGCCCAGAACAACTTCCAAAGAGATTAGAGGTGAACTCCAAGGTCAAGGTACATCAGTGTCAGATCGCACCATCCGTCGCTGTTTGAGCCAAAGTAGACTTAATGGAAGACGACCGAGGAGGATGCAAATCATAAAAAAGCGAGACTGGAATTTGCCAAAATGCATATTGACAAGCCACAAAGCTTCTGGGAGAATGTCCTTTGGACAGATGAGACAAAACTGGAGCTTTTTGGCAAGTCACATCAGCTCTATATTCACAGACGCAACAATGAAGCATACAAAGAAAAGAACACTGTACCTAATGTGAAACATGGAGGAGGCTAGGTTATGTTATGGGGCTGCTTTGCTGCATCTGGCACAGGGTGTCTTGAATCTGTGAAGGGTACAATGAAATCTCAAGACTATCAAGGCATTCTGGAGCGAAATGTGCTGCCCAGTGTCAGAAAGCTCGGTCTCAGTTGCAGGTCATGGGTCCTCAAACAGGATAATGACCCAAAACACAGCTAAAAACACCCAAGAATGGCTAAGAACAAAACATTGGACTATTCTGAAGTGGCCTTCTATGAGCCCTGATCTAAATCCTATTGAACATCTGTGGAAGGAGCTGAAACATGCAGTCTGGAGAAGGCAGCCTTCAAACCTGAGACAGCTGGAGCAGTTTGCTCACGAGGAGTGGGCCAAAATACCTGTCGACAGGTGCAGAAGTCTCATTGAGAGTTACAGAAATCGCTTGTTTGCAGTGATTGCCTCAAAAGGTTGTGAAACAAAATATTAAGTTAAGGGTACCATCATTTTTGTCCAGGCCAGTTTCATTGGTTTGTTTTTTTAAATGATTCTGTTGAACCACAATTCAAAAGCAATATCTGATTTTCATTAGTTAATTTTCAGTAAATTTTTATTTATTATTACTTTTGTCAGTTTCAAGTTATTTCAGTGACCATAGTGGGTTTTTCTTTCTTTAACGGAAGGGTACCAACAATTTTGTCCACGTCTGTAAGTTACGTAACAAACATACTTATTTTAACCCAAACCACAATCTTTTCCTAAACCTAACCAAGTAGTTTTGTTGTGTAAGTAAACCTAAAAAGTAAATAAAGCTACAAGGGAAGTTTATATCGCGACCAGGGATGTCTGATGACGCCATTTTCTGAATAATAGGCCGTAGAAACAATGGCATGGCACTGTACGAGTAGCCTCCAATTTCTTGATTTTGTCAGCGTGATATGGAGTAAGTCTTCCTGTAGATGTCGATGTACTGCACGTGTGGAACGCGTCCTTGAAGCAGATTCAAGAAAGTAGTATAAACAGAACTACTATGCGCCCACGGCGTCCGCAGCTGTCCGCAGCTGTCCGCAGCTGTCCGCGTACCAGGCCTCTTGGGAGTATATCAGGGGCTTAAGTCACCAAGCTTTCAGCCCCAACTGTTTCGCAAAGGATGAACAAATGAACTTCAAGGTACCACTTACTGACTGACCAGCCCTTACCGCAGGGATTACCCCGATTTGAATCCCATCATCCCTACGCTGGTTCTCTCCAGCATTTCAGCATCACTGTAGCTGTGTTCAGTCTTACCCAAAAGAGACATCTCTGGTTCTGGCTGTACTTTATCCGACACCAAACTGAAACTAAAAATATGCACTATCAATGCTAGAAAAAGCTTTTAGGGATGATTCAAACGACATGCACTGCTACAATTTTCAGGCTCCTGACTCATCATATGTGGCAGTGTGATGACACACGTGTTTCTTGTGCCAGTACTGTTTCAACACCTTTTATGGAAAGAAACATTGTGTCCACCTCCAAACATGTTATCATTCACCCCCATATTTTTTGACGTCATCACCCTTAAAAAGAAATTAAAACCATCAATTTGAATAAAGTGATTCACTGTATTAAATGAATTAGTCTTTTTTAAAGAAATCTTCTTTTTTTGATGGATATAACTCCTCAGTGTTTGCGGCAATCAGGGGAGAGCAAACTGCTGTGAAAATTTTGTTTTTGAAAGGCTAAACGCCAACAAATATGATTGAAGCAGAATATTTCGTCAGATAAAAACATGTTGTGAATTTTGGAAATGATTACATCTATCTTTTTTCAATAAATTTTGACTTTTGGACTTATGGACAACGCTCTGGGGTTATTAGAAATGTTTAGATCAGACGAGTCTGAAACAATTCTACGCAGCCACCGCTGGAATCTAATTCTACAAATAGCATAATACTAATAACATTAGTGTAGCCTGATCTTTATCTGCAACTGTGCACAAATACCGGGTTTAAACACAATGTGGCCTACTAAGTAGCAAACAAATATATATTTTTAAATGGCTTCACATACAGACTTTTGTATAAATGATCTAGTAAGTGTGTTATTATGATTTTAGTTACACATGTGCAAATCAAATTTTGACAACCTCAGAACAAACAAATCCTGGCGTACCCCCTGGGATCTTTGGCGGCCCCCCTAAGCTCTATATCAATGTGGATGATACCAAAATATTATGCTTAAACTGGTCTTGGCTGGCCACACAACGCATACGACGCTAACGAAGCATATGTTTTGGCCAAATCTCATCCATGTCTCTTCTACTTGTCTTGACTTTATACTAGGGCTGTCAAGGTTAATGCGATAATAATGCATTAATGCAAAGTCGTTTTAACACCACTAATTTCTTTAACACAATAAAACAATTAATATTTTGGAGGTTGTAGCTCAGTTGGGCTCAGTTTTAAAGCTAGAGTGTAGACACTGACATCATATGAAACTACTAGAAAACCTAAGGCATCCAATGGTCACACTAGCTTGTCGCAAAGGAGGCTAAATAATGCTACAAACTTACCCAAAATTTTGGCCAGGAAAAACTGGCATGGCCATTTTTAAAGGGGTCCCTCGATCTATGACCTCAAGATATGTGAATGAAAAAGAGTTCTGCGGGTACCTACGAGTCTCCCCTTTACAGACATGCCCACTTTATGATAATCAATGATAAACAAGTCAGCACACTGACAGCTGTTGTTGCCTGTTGGGCTTGAGTTTACCATGTTATGATTTGAGCATATTTTTTATGTTAAATGCAGTACCTGTGAGGGTTTCTGGACAATATTTGTCATTGTTTTGTGTTATTAATTGATTTCCAATAATAAATATATACATACATTTGCATAAAGTGATCATATATTAAATAGTGTATTGAATACTTGACAAATCTCGCTTTAATGCACATTTTGAACAGATAATGCGATTTATGGCGATTAACTACGGACAATTATGCGTTTACATTTTTTAATTGATTGACAGCCGGTACTTTATACAGACATGGAACAAAAAGACTACCCACTCACTTTGAAAACGGTTGAAAAAACAGGAATCAATGGGAAAACAGTAATGCTATGTTACAATCAGCCCCAGTTACCCTCCAGACTCCTTTTGCTACTAAATAATGCTGAAAGAGAAAAAGATTCCTTTTCTACTTTTTTTGGAGCGACACAAAAGATATTGAAATGTTTTGGCAGTGTTTTGGCGTAACGCTAAGCAACACGGATCTCATGTGGCTTCACTCTTGCTATGTGAGCCTTCTTTCTCTATAGCCTTACACAATGAGGGCTCAACTTGACAGCTCCGCAGCTCAAAAAAACAGTGAAGTTAACACGGAGACGACGGGCTTTGACATGATAATGAATTTCGCATGGCACAAGCCCAGCGTTTAATTTCTCTGTGTGTGCTGAGGGAGGCGGAGGAAGGGGACGGGTAGTAAAAGGCTGGGGCAAATTAAAAGATCATCAATGCGGAGAGTGATGCTCCTTACCCTGTTAGGGATGTAGAGTCAATGGAGCGGGAGAGTTTTTGTGTAACAAAGCCGGGTTTGAAGTAACTGAGCTGATCTCTCTGAGAAACACGAGTATTGTGCAGCTTCTAAAGCTCTTACAATTATAATTCCCAAAAGGGATTTTCACACAAAACAATGTGCACAAGGATACCTCCCCCTCCAGGCACACACCCACACGCTCTTTATCGCAGCTTTCTAATTGTTTAAAAGCAAATCTGCCTCCTCTGTACACTGTACACTTCTTACAGAATTAGAGAGCCGGAGAGTACCATTATCGCCGTATCGACTGGCTGTATTGAATTCTCATTACCAGGCAAGCAGCCAGGTGGAGAGCAGTATGATTCTCGCTGTTTGGTGGAGAAGAGCAGGGCCAAGAGCATTTAGAGCAAACGAGTTGCTGCTGTACTTTATGGATTGTTATGGTAAAAATGGCTGAGGGCGACGTGGAGAAAACATCCCCGGCTCACAGTCGGGGTTTGTACTGTTTCCAAAATGTGATGAGTACTTCCATATCTGACATATTAGACAAAATACCAAACTGTTGAACATGATGTTATTGCAACTTGCGCAGTACTTTAGTAGGAGGAGGTCTTCACAGAGCATTGATAGTTATTTAATGAATTGATCCCAACCAACTGAGGCTGTGTTCAAAGGGGTCCCTTGACCTCTGACCTTAAGATATGTGATTGAAAATGGGTTCTATTGGTACCCACGAGTCTCCCCTTTACAGACATGCCCACTTTATGATAATCACATGCAGTTTTGGGAAAATAACAGGCAGCCATTTCGTTGTAGTGAGACCATTTTTTTTAAATCTTGACCTCACTGCTTAAAATGACCTGTGGTGACCTCTAGGATAATCACAGCCTCATGAAACTTTACAACCACAAACTACAGACCTAGCGCATTCGGAGGATGGATGGCTTTCCTAGGTAGATTGACATAAGGGGGTTAGTACCTCGTAGTAGCCTTATATAGGTTAATTTCTTGTTTACCAACAGCAAAAAAACTGAATGCCACAAAGAGTATTACCAACCCGGTCTCACGAGAAGACGTATAAATACCACAACATTACACAGACGTTCCGCGTGTCATGAGTATACATTTTAGCATTTGTACGCCACGCAAAAGTCCACAGTTAGGTTTAGGCAAGAAAACCACTAACTTAGGTTCAGGCAAAAAAACCCCACTTAGTTACGGTAAGGGAAAACGTCATGGTTGGGCTTAAATTAAGTAAGTAAACTAAGTAAAACACGTGCAGAAACAACAACGGAAAACACGTCACAAACGTCAACAAAAAAACACGTTACTATCAAACGACACTAGCGTAACTTACGAAACAAAACACCAGTCAACAACGGTCTCGAACATGGGTCTCCTGGTTAAAAGTCCTGTGTTTGTTGGACCCATATTCTACGTCACTAACTCTTACCGTAGCATTCATACACAGACGCGTTTACACTGCAGTCAGTGCAGGATACATGGCGTACAAAAGACACACGGAAATCGAGAAAGGCGTATTATTATTGCACGCTGAACGCCTTGCACATTATCATGGCATTTAAACACCTTTTTGTGTGAACAGGGTGGTATTATATAGTACTGTATGTAATCAGTATGTAGTACGGACACAGCACCGTTCACTCAGACTTAATTCCATGTTGAAACAAGACATCTCATGCATACTACAAAAAGATAGTAGAGAGCAGACCGGTCTGATCCTTCACATCTATCCAAGCTCATTACATCAAATATATGTAAAACGTCCAAAGCAATATTCAGTCTTTACATTCCAGGCTCTGTTTCTCATTTCAGATTTGCACACCGTGCGTTGCAGCTGCGACGACGTATAAATGATGAATTAATATTTATTATTTTCCAGATCTGCCTGATGGACCATTACGACCAGCATCCTTTCACCACTCAAGACTATACACGTCCGTCATGAATATCTATGAGAACACTCAGTAAAAAAGCACAAATCTACACTTGTAGAGACTTATATTTGTTCGGCATTATGTGTAACATAATGCGCACATTTTTGAAGCGCTCAATAGCCTTGGAAGTACTTATACAGTGCACTTAATGCCTTGTATCACTTCTTGATACTGCATGTATAAAATGGCTTTTCAAGCATTAAATTTGTCTTTTGGGAAGCTGTGGTTATTTTGGCTCCGACACTGATAAGGGACAAGGACAAAAAGATTTAAAAATATTTGATGTCAAGCCACCAGCAAAGTGCTCAGGTTCCCCTTTTAAAATCTAGCACAAGTCTCAATGGACGAAGCATTCTGCAACTCTTATTACAGTCTGGCTCTTCATAAAATAACTGGTCGATGGCGAAGTGATTTTAGAATATTTCTGGACAGCGTGATTTGATGGTAACAGCAACAGAGTGAAGGTTTTTTCAAGGCCAAATGTTCTGTATATGTTACTGTAAATAAAGATGGTGCAAAAGTACGAAGTCCACAACAATATTGCCCTCCATGGAACTTTTTTTTTTGTCTTTTCATTGGAGTTGATTCGAAGATTTGTGAACATGTAACAGGCCCACTGCGGGGAGATGCACAATTTGTTTTCCATAAATTATTCAGCCTTGTATTCCGAGCTTCAGACACGTGTGAAGATGTTTCCGTCTTTTTTCTCGTGTTGTCAGACTAAACACTCTCGTTGCAAAGTAGCACTTCACTTCTATTTGATTTGTACCTTAACTGCTGATTCTTTCATGAGCATTCCAGCTCTGAGAGGTTTGGCAATGATCAAATACCCGAGCTGAAACAAAAGGTTTCAAGGCAAAAGTTCTTGAACATTAAAGGTACTTTGGAATCAGAGTAAACATTACCACGCTAAAGGGAAAAAGAAAAAAATGTTTTTAATAAGGAAACCGTGAACTGCATGGGTTTACATAATTATAAAAAAGAACAAAAATGAAGACAAGTTGAATGTCTGCACAGTCTCTTTAACCCCTTACCATTCCGCCATCTTTTTTTTTTAAGAGGAGTAGGGTTGGGGGACAGGGGATGTTCATGTAAAAAGTCAACAGTAGATGTCACATAGAAGTGGTGGACATTATATGAAAGCCCTTGAGATGCAGCTCAGCACTGTGTCAAGTTGTTGTAGTGATAAATCAACAATAAACATGAATTAATTAAGCGTATAAGGGCTTAGAACATGATAGACGTACTATACTGTATATGATGGCCATTCCTATGGGCAGACAATGAATGAATGTTTGAATGAATGAAAACTGAAATATGCTAGTCTATTTTTAATGAAGAGCAGCTACTAAATAAACAGTTATTATTTCCACATTTTCAATGTAAACTTTTTGATATTAAATTTGTTTTTGTCTATTTTATTTCAGAGGTGTGAGAAAATATCGTGCAGGAGTATCGCGATATTACGTTTTGCGATACTGTATTGATTTTCCAAAACGCTGTGTAGAGTTTTAATTAACCTTTTAGCTACTTGCATCATATGGAACTAGAAAAACCTAAGGAATCCATTGGTACCAACCATGTCATAGTAGCTTGTCATGAAGGAGGCTAAATAACGCTCCAAAGTAATGCTAAGTTTTGGCGATGCAAAATGGGAATGGCCATTTTCAAAGGGGTCCATTTATCTTTCACCTCAATATATGTGACTGAAAATGGGTTCAATATGGGTATATGGGTCTCCCCTTTACATACATGCCCATTTTATGCTAATTCCATACAGTTCAAATGCAGTTTTTTTGCATCCGGTACAAATGTCGGTCCCTAAACAATCTTGGAATTGCATAATTTGGATATGACTGGAAAATTTAGACTTTTGTGGATCCAATGAGTCCAATTGTATTCAGGTGTAATGATCTTAGTTCCCATAGTAGCCATTTCACATAGTGACTTTTTCACTAAGATTTTATACAGTGGTGTGTCTTTTTTACTATGACAGTTTTTCTAAAATCAGATTTGAAAAAAAATAATATCACCTTATTTACCGTTTCGCAATATATCGAATCGTTACCCCTGTATCATGATACGAATCGTATTGCCAGATTCTTGCTAATACACAGCCCTATTTTATTTTATTTGTACACATAAAGACTGAAATAAAATATAAATCTGGTGCTCCTCTCCCTCCCTCTTGCAGGAAGAAAAACTTACAAAACCCCCTTAATAATTTTTGTACAGTCCCTAATGGCCTGTTGCATTTAATAGGTTGGATACCACAGGTGTTCATGTTGTTTTGTCCACACTGCTTTGATCGCATCTATGGATTAATCGTAATTGCTGTGAACACTTCATTATTGCTGCTGCTAGTAATCCGTTCACATCTGACTGTGTGACTTGGAAATACATTAACTATGACGTATAACTTATGTAAAAGGTAACAGATTTGTTGACATGCATCCCAGTGCAGCTTTTTCCTCCAGTACTTAGTTCCTATTATGAGCAATCACATCCAAGTGAGTCTCATCAGTGTCCTCCTCACTTTCCTCCGCTGCCACGACTCTTCCCCATTAGACCGGTCGACGGAGCCTAACCGAGCCGGGCATGAGTGCTCATTTCTCTCCTCGCTCAGATCGATACGGCAATAATATGAGCTCCCCTGATTGTAGACGGTCAAATTAGTGCACGTCTGGCAGATGCAGCAGTTGCATTTGTCAGCTCTCTCGGATTGTTAAAAGCACCGGGGCTCTTTAACAATTCATGGCCCCGCGATCACAACATGAAACTCTTCACTGCTCGGGGCTTTGTCTGCTGGTGTTAATTGGCTGAAACCAGAGCCCGGTCTGCCGCCGCGCCTGCCAACAGGGCCCGCGGAGGGATGTAGTGGCATATTTATGTTACGTTACGTTTCTTTCACAAATTTCGGCATACTGAGATGTTCCATGTTCAGATAAATACTTTACAGCCGGGCTGGCTGGCAGGGTTGGAAATTTGTTATGAATTTATGAAGCAATGTTTGGGACTGTACTGTATGTACCAGGCTAGAGTCGGAGAACAGATTGGAGTTGGAGTTGGAAGGGGGGGAGGGGGAGATGCAGAGAGCGCTATGCATCATTCAGTGAGATCAGACGGAAAGATCAGGAAGCCACAAAGAAGAAATAATGTAGGAAAATATCCAGCGTGATGCTATGACATGGGGAAAAGCACTTAGCGCGGGCGTTGTGCTACGAGTTACTGTTTCTCACTGCTGAAGAAATTTAAATATTAACCTTTACTTACCAATATTATTTTTTCCTTTATGGAATAAAAACTAATTGACCACATAGTTACACTAAACTTTGACAAGGAAAAACTCTCATGGCCATTTTTAAAAAGGAGTCCCTTGACCTCCGACCTCAAGATATGTGAATAAAAATGGGTTCTATGGGTACCCACGAGTCTCCCCTTTACAGACATGCCCACTTTATGATAATCACATGCAGTTTGGGGCAAAAAAACATGCAGTTTTTTTTTTTTTTAAATGCAGTATAAATTTGTTATTTTCACCTATTCTAAAATGATGTGTTTTAATTTTTCTGCATACTGGGGTCCCTAAACAGTCTTGGAATTACATAAATTGTGTATCACTGTAAAGCTGAGACTCTTGCGCATCCAATGAGTGAGAATTGTATTCATGTGTGATGATGTTAGTCCCCATAGCAGCCATTTCATTGTACTGAAACCATTTTCTGAATCTTGACCTCACAGTATAAAATGACCTGTGGTGACCTCTAGGATAATCACAGCCTCATGAAACTTTACAGCCACAAACTAAAGACATAAAGCATTCAGAGGATGGATGGTTTTCCTAGCTAGATTGACAATAAGGGGGTTTCTGAACAGAAGCGCTTGCCATTCAATCGCTGAAAAAATGCATTTCTTGCAGAAATCTCCAAATGTCAAAGGTTTTTGATACTAAATCAAAGCATCGCTACACTACATGTACTGTTAGCATAGCCTAGCCTTGATCAATCCAAACTCCATTCAGAAAACAATCATTTTAAAAGTTGTCTGCATGTCATCTTGTGGACAGACCTGACAAAGCACGGAGTCAGACTTTTTACAAATCGGCATCATTATGTAGTTATTTCGGCATCATTTTGATCCGTTTATTCTATTCTTCGTTTACTATTTTATGAGGCGAAACTTTGCCTTGTATTCGGTGTGAAGTCTTGTTCAAAAAGATTAAAAAGTGGTCAGGATTTAAAAAAGAAAAAGGATTTTATTATTATTCTTGGTGCATTTCCACCATTCTGTTAAAAGGTAGGATCGACGATGTTGGAAAACTAGCATAATTTGAAAGTAGCATCGCCTCAGGAGCTCCGTCTAAACCTGGAGAGGACCTCAACTCAAAAACGCTACCTCATGACAAGTAACCGTGGCAGTGCTACTTTTGGCTGAGTTTTCTCTTCCATTCTCCAGTAAACTTGCGTTGCGGCGACACGCTATGAGTTCAGGCTGGTGCACGCCAAGGGTAGAGTACGACCAAGGAGGCAGGGAAGCATCTGATTGGTTCTTTCCAAGCGGACCGCGAGGCAGTGATTGGTAGACGTTTTTACAGGATTACAGCAGCTACAGATGACGGCTCTTTTCCGGCCCTTTTTCAGAGCTCATAAGTAATGGAGTGTCGGGGTGTAAAGACCATTTCAAATCAAATAGTGTATACTGGATAACATCGTCAACCCTGCCTTTAAGTAAGATATCAGAAAATCAAACTCAACTGAAACATGCCATGAGATTTTGTGTGACACTAACGTCCTAGAAGGAAACCACCAGAAATTATCCAGTTTTAAAACATGCAGTACAAAAGAGGGATTTCTTTTGGGGGGGGGGCAATCATACTGATGTTGAGTTCAGATTAGCACATTTTCAACAAGATATTACAGCTCAAAATGTGGTTCACCAAATGGTTGAGAAAAAACTGTTCAAGGCTGATGCTGATTACCGCGGTTCCATTCAACAAAAATTCCCTTCTTGCTTTTCTGTATGCTTTGAATATGGTCAACATGATACACTTAACACAAATACTTACGGGCTACTGAAAGGGACATGGTGCTTAGCTTGTATGGCTGAAGCTTCAAAGCTTGTATAACAGCTTCTTTCATGCAGATATCAGTGGTGTCAGCTTGGAGATTAAGGCAGAAAAGACTTTGCGCCTGTCATACTGGCTCGCATGTTCCGCAAAGCCCTGCTGCCTCAAATAAAAAACATCTAAATTTATCCAGACGACAAAGCCGGCTCGTTGTTCTTTCGGTCGACATCCATTCCACGTGGATGCCCCGCTTTTTGCACGACCACCTGCCGTCTCAACCCTTTCAGCAACCTATCTGTCGTAATTGCTTTTTTTTCCCCATTCGCCTCATCAAAATAACGTCTCGCCCGTTTTGCCCTTGCAAGAAATGAACAAGGAGACAACTCATTTATAACCAAGAGCAGTAATTATTTGCCGGGAGCGTTTATAAGAAACAAAAATGTTTGCTATTCTGCGTAATTATTATGTTCCCTTTTTAATTGTGTCCTGCAATTGGCAAAATTAATTAATTATAGTCCTCCACCGGTCAGATTGCCGCCATGATGTCTGATTCCCCGCTGCGGAGATTAAATTTGCCCGACTACAAAAATAGGCCTTTGTTGATCTTTTGAAACATCTCACAAAGCTTCAGTTTTCACAAACAGTTTATTCAACGCACACGCTGGGAATGCAACATGAAAAACATCAAATTATGTACGGTGTAATTGCTTCAAAACAGATGGTCCTGTTATACATGTTTGGGTACAATGATAAGAATTTTTTCTCCAAAACATCAGACAAGTGTGAATCTCCAAATGTATTCACTCTTTGCATAAACAATTCAATCTACTGCATGTGTGTTTTTGCCACGGTGAAGAATTGCGGCGTATTCTGTGACAGAGCCACAGCCATCGCCCCGGGGAGCTGCAGACTCTGAGGCAAATTAAAATAACTCTTTTGAGATTGTGAAAGACGTATTTTCTTCTTCGCATTCACGTTGTGACACAATAAATGGATTTCTTTTGGTCTTATATCACAGATAATTCAATTTGTATAGTTTTAAACTCTGTTCACCATGCAAAATATAGCGTGTTGATGAACCCGCAGAGAATTATCACCTAACTCAAGAGATGGGAGAACAAGATGGCATGAAACATAAATTGACGCTTTTGTTGCTTTGTGTCTACTGGATGTGTAAATAGGGAACATTATACTAACAATTTAGCCATATCCATTTTTAAAAAGTGATATGTCAAATGTTATGTTTACAGCTTGTATCGATTTCCCCAAGTGGCAAACAAAAAACAAAAAGGTTTGGTTGGAAAAAAAAAAATTGGGGTTTACCATTGGATGTTATCGTTATAACTTTGGCCATCATATCCCTTCGTTATTAGAATATTGTATTCACCAAAGTAATTGCTGAGATCTGACTAAGTCTTAGGCATATGTGACCCATATGTATACAGTACCCACTGTTGTTTCCCAATCATTAAAGTGGAAGTACATAACTGTTCAACTAGCTAGCGCGCTAGCTTATCAACTCCTTGATCATGACAAAATATAACAATTTTCTCCACTGCTCATTTTAGAAAGGCCACCGCAAGAAAATATGTTCTTTGTTTTGTATAATGTGCGTTTATTCTGTCTGCCACCGGGCACAATCCTGGGAAAATTAAGGCTTGCTAGCTCGCTAGCTACGCCAGTTAACGCTGGCAGCCAGTAACAAACATCTATGATCCAATGTACGTTTAATAATCTAACATAAGAACACCTTTTCTTGTTATGTGCCTTTCTAAAATGAGCAGTGGTGAAAGGTAAATTGGACTCGCATTTATATAGCGCTTTCTAGTCTTCCAACCACTCAAAAAGCACGTTATTCTGTTATGATCAAGAAGTCGATAAGCAGCCAGCGTTATGTAATGTTTAGCAAAATGACGTACGACTCCATCCCTTATCCTGCTGCCAAAATGACTGCATAACGTTACAGTTATCTGTACTTCCAATCTGGATGGGTCACTAATTTTGTCAGTCCTTTGTTTAAACAGCGTTTTTTGCCCTCACATTCAAATATTACACAGCATCAAGCCACCCTCAGCTCAGAATAAAACCTCTTCCTTTCCTTCTTTTTTATAACACAGTGACTGTGCACACAAGCTGTCAGTTTGTCAGAGCAGTTCCAATAAAATGTTTATTGCACATGTGTAATCTCGATTTAAATTGTAGAAAGTCTCTCTCATTGGTCTGCTCAGATGTTTTTTTCACATTCACACACTCAAATTTTTCACTTGCATATGCAGCAAAATGCTTGCAATGAGTCCATCTGTTGTAAAATGTTTGCAGGCTGAGGTGAACCAAACACACCAGGGTTCAGTTAAGAAAGGATCGGATTTTATTCGGCTATCTTTTAGCCTATAGCGATCCATTGAAATATGCCCAGATCAGCCCAATACCGATCCTTATAGCGTCAGCTAAGGGCGTCTCTAGTTTAGTTTGCATTAGCAGTAATTTGCCACAATACAGTAGCCTCAGAGGGACATTACAAAGTTGCAGAGATCAAAGAGTTGACAAGCAAAGAACAAATGAATTTGAGTGCAGTGAATCAAAAGGTATGAAGGGAAAGGAAGACGGACAGTTGGCAGAATCAAAGGAGGGAATGAAGACGGATAAATGCTGCTAATCATCTTTATTTTTATTTAGTTTGCATTGACTTTATTACAGGAATTTTAGACATGAGGGACAGAATACTGTCACAGGAACTGAAATCTATAGCTGATGGGGTTCTAGTAGTTTTTGATGAAGTACAGATAATTGGAAAACAGAAGGGATGGGAAGTTGTTAGCAACGGTAAAGCATGTTGATCCTCTTGATGTCCCAGGAGGACAAGCCCTTCCTCTGGCCGATCTCCACGTTGGGGTCGGGGATGGGGGTGATGGAGTCCTTCCCGTACTGGATGGAGAAGGCTGTTCTTCCATAGTGCATGATGGAGGAGTAGTCGTAGGGAGTGTTCAGGTTGTTGGTATTCTGCTTGTAGAAGTTGTAGGCCATCTGCGGGTTGATGTTCCCCCAGTTGATCTTGACGTAGTTGTCGCGGTCGCTCCTGGTCTGCTCGTGCTGGAAGCCCAGAGCGTGGTTGATCTCGTGCTGGATGATGCCGTGGTAGAGGCAACCCTGCCTTTTGAGAGAGAGGACCTGTTTGCCTCCCGTTCTGCCCAGATTGGAGTAACATCCGGCTCCGTTCTCGATGCTGATGTGGTCGTACTCGTTCTGACGGGGGACGAAGCGGAGGCAGGTGTTGCTGTGGAAGGCCTTCATGGCGTCTTCGATCTTCTGCCTCTCCGAGCTGGTGAACTCACTGCTCATGGTGAAGGGAATCGTCACCAGGCCGTTGGAGGCTTTCCTCCACAGGCAGCTCTGGTACCAGCACTTCATGGCATTTCTGGTTCTGGGAACCACCATGTCTCCTTCCAACAGGATCTCATCGGTGGCGTTGTTGGAGGTCAGAATCATGGTGCTGATGTCGACGGTGTCATCTTGGTCCTCGGCTCCGCTTCCTTCCTCCATGAGAGGATGTGCCTGAGAGAGGCCGAGCAGGAGCAGCAGCAGCAGGCTGGCAGAGGGAGTCATCTTCAGGGTGAGTCTGGAGGCTGTGGAGAGCTGCTGTGGAGAGACTCCTTGAAGCTTGATGTTTGACTCAGTTCAGTCCAGGCTCTTTATACTCTCCTCTACAGGTGTGTCTGCAGGAGGATTATGGGTGGGGGTCCACACTGCTAGGCCTAAATAAACCTCTTCAGGGAGGACTCCACAGACAAACCTACTGTTTCAACATGGATTGTTATCTCTGGTCATTAGATGGATGAACACAGAGGGGTTACTGGGTGGGACGTGCTTAATTCTTGTTCCAGATGGTAAAGAGGGTCATTCATGAGACAGTTTATGTCACTATTATACATGTGTCAGTAAAGAAAAAGGTAACGCCTGCACACTAGGTATGCGAATTTTAAGCACTTTTATCAATCGATCATTAGCAACAATAACGATCGATTAATCATACGTTAAAAAAAAAAAAAATGTGCGTCTACCAAACAATACTAAGTGAGTTTTTCCTTCAATCAAAGCCCTAATTCCACAGCACCATATTGCATATTCTCCGACAGCATTGCATAGCCTATGAAACATATAGAGATAGAGGCCCTAGATATATTAAACACATTGAATATAATTGAATATCAGATTACATGCAAAGCATGCTCATAAAAAATAATCTCCCCTAACATCTCTGCATAGTTTTATAAGAAAGACGCTCAAACGCAAGTAGATATCTCACACTCACAATGTCCATATTTCTGCCTGTTCTTGTCGTTCTTTGTGCTGTTAGATTGCTGCTAGACCGGCCCATTAATACAGGTGCATGCCGGGGAGACAATGTTTTTTTTACCGCAGTGAAAATGTTGCTTTTGAAAGGCTAAACGCCAACAAATATGTTTTGAAGCAGAACATTTCATTAGATAAAAACATGTTGGGAATTCGGGAAAGGATAACAATCTCTTTTCAATAGATTTTGACTTCTGGACTGAGACAATTACAGAGAATGAGCCCCGCGTTGCGATAGAGAGAAAGAAAGTGAGAGAGAAGCTAGACTGAGCGCCATATTTACTTTACTTTACTTTTGGATGGACCAGGGACAGCGTGTCACAGAAATTAACTTCCGTTTTCACAGGAAGTTAGGTTTAGGCAACACTTAGGTAGGGTTAGGAAACGGGTCGTGGTTGATATTAACTTTACTGACTAGCGACTCACGTGACTAACGAGACAAAATAAGTGAACGTTACTTTTAGTTTCACACGGGACATGAACAGCGGTCTCCTGGTTGAAAGTCTTGACCCTCCCGCCTGAACGGACTCTCACGCTATTAATGCTACGTCATTTGCTCCAATCGTCGTATAACGCCGCGGGTGGGTTTACGTTGGAATTAGTTGAAAGCCCGGTTCGTCACAAACTGTTGCTAAATGGTACCTCCATCCGTTGGTTTCCAATGCCGAGGGGCACTGACGAAACGGTGGTATTTGACGAGTTGGGAGTGAGAACGGGTTGGTCTGTCGGCTTATTATCCCGTAAAAAAGTTCTCAACCTTTATGTCCATGCTGCCAGCTAAAGCCATGGTGAAGGCCTGATGCAGCGCAGCAGCTCCTGACGCTGTCTCTCTGCCGGGCGCATCACCGTCACCTCCATCATCTAAAATGTAACTACACATTGTTTGTATTTCAGATCTTTATTTGATAGTATATCAATTCAATTTCACATGCTCAATCAAATTCTTAATGACCAATTAATCGATCATTGATTAATCGTCAACATCCCCACTGCCCAGTTACTCCACGTTTAATAATGATGTTTTGATTCTACTTGGATCTCCATAATTCTGACCTTGTCATTGCTTTATTGACATTGTTTACTGATAACCTTGCCCCTACGTGATGTGCATATCATTACCCTCCAACAACTCATATTACATATGCGACCATATTTCCAGCTGTTGCGGCTACAAAGAGCACTCAAAAGCCTTTACTGGCATAGTGAGTAATGAAAGGCTAATGTGAGTGGATTTAAAGCGCCGGGATGAGGCCCTGATGCAGATGATGATGTCTCTCTGGCTCTGGCTCTGTTAGCACAGCTGCTATCCAACCTGCCCTCTAATTGGCTCCATTACACACGAAGCCATTTAAAACTTGTGGCGAGCCATTATTTCCATCATCACGTAAAGTTCTGTTTTTGGATGCTATCAGCTCGAATTCCATTTGTATCATGTGGCAATGTGGCAAATTAAAAAGCCTAATGTGGACATGGATACGAACAAAAGACTAAAACCACCGGCATCAACTGAAAGCACCATCAGTTGCCTAGTGGGGCTGTTTATACATCAACAAGAATAGAAGCAAAAGACTTGTTCAGTCTCTGAATATTGCCATGCTTTTATTGTGACATGCAATAACAAAACAAGAACAATGAGTGGAGGTGTGTATGGTCAGGAAACTAAGATATAGCGCTATCTGAATTCCCAGGAATTAAAGGGGACATATGTTAATTTTCAGGTTCATACTTGTATTTTGTTTTTTTTACTAGAACATGTTTACATGCTTTAATACTGAAAAAACGCTTCACTTTTCTCATACCAGGCTGAGCTGCAACACTTCTTTTCACCCTCTGTCTGAGACACTTTGTTTGAGCTCCTGCCCCACCCTCTCAAATAGCCCAGTCTTCTTTGATTGGTCAGCTGGCCCACTCTGTTGTGACTGGTCAACCGAACCAAACTCTTCCGACTCCACTCCAGCTGCGCTCTAACTACCTTTATTTGAGGGCGTGCCAAACTAGCCCCTAGGCAGGAATTGAATGCAAGAAGGAAAGGATTGCAAATGTGTTACTTGGTGACATCACCACGTTACGGAAGAAAAGGCGGGACTTCAAGCGAGGTGTTTCAGGCAGTTCAGGAACAGTGTTTCTGTGGGGGAGAGTGACTCCCTTTGGCGTGGACTTTGAGCTTTGTAACTTTGCAGACCTTTTACATGAACAAAAAACTTAATAACACACTAAAGGAAAGGGAAAAAGCACAACAGACAGACAGGCATGGATGCTAATGACAATGCTAACATGATGATGTTAAGCAGATGTCATGTTTACCATGCTCACCATCTTAGCTTTGTGTGTTAGCATACCAATGTTTGCAAATTGGCATTAAATACAAAGTACAGCTGAGGCTGATGGGAATGTTATAATTGTTGCAGGTATTTGGTCGAAAACAGTGGGCAACCTCCGGGTCTGAGAAGTGAAGCCAATGCTGAAGTGCCTTAAACTTGCATTCTTTCCAGTAGCCAGCAGTCTATGAGAAAATGAGCCTACTTCTCACTTGATTTATGACCTCAGTAAACATTGTAAACATGAGTTTATGGTCTCAAGCTCTAGTTTCAAGTCTTCTTCAATACAGCATGATGTTCATTTAGTAAATTTTGGTCCCATTTAATGTAAAATAGATCATAAAACAGGGGATGCTTTAGGGCGTGGCTACCTTGTGATTGACAGGTCGCTACCACGGCGTTCTCCAGTCTGGGTGCTGTCCGTGTTTTGGTATTAGAACTTTAACCCTTACATTGTCTTTTCAGTTCATGAAAGTTAATTATAACATATTTGGTCGCCTAAAAATGTCTTGTTCAGCATTTGGTTGTACTTAGTTCCACCCTCTCGTGTCACTTCTGGTTGCAAGAAACCGAGATGGCGACCGCCAAAAAAACGAGATGGCGATGGCCAAGAAGTCAAGGGATCCCCAAAGTCATTGAGATTCATTGTCCAGTGTCTGGACCACATTTTGTGGCAATCAGTCCAATAGTTGGTGGACAGAATAATAGTTCCATCATGCTGCCTGGTAACATTTCAAAGTGCACTTTCTAAGTAGTTCATCCAGTTTTTCATTTTGTATGGTAATAATGGCCTTTTCATATCTAAATCGTAATTAATAAGAGCAAAAACATTCTAATATCGAGCTAGACTTAATTAACTTGAATGAAAATGAAAATGTAAAACTGTAAATGCAGTCTAAATTAAGTGTTTCTGTAGCACGCTTTACATCCGCTTTATTATTTTCTGCAATAATCAACGCATGAATATTAAACTTTTAAAAAGTCATTACAGTTTTACATTTTATTAATTGTTCTCTCAATCCTTCCTGTACTCTCTCCACCACTTACTCACTGACATATAAAAAAGAAATGGCATTAGTATCAACAGGCCCCCTTTCTACTCCTAATAAATGCCTGGTGTTATGCTCCAATACGCTGTGATTTATGCTCATGTGCCGTGTTTATGGAGCCCACCCCGACATCGGAATCAAATCAGCCCTCGGGGGCTTCAGCCTCTGATGAGCTCCTCTTAAACATGTATGTCCAATGCCGGGCCCCATATCTAATTACATTTTTGAGAAGGTGGAGTAAAAGAAGAAAAAAAAGAAAAAAGTGAGACAAACAAATCGATATTCAATTAAAGTCAATGTTGAATTTGTGGATTCCACAGAGGAGGCGAGAGGAGTTGCAGCAGAGAGAGATGATTACCAGATTACCATTGCCTGAACGTTAAAGAAATTGACTCCTGGGGCAGAAAGAAAAACACCATATCCAGGCTCTTTACCCTATTAACAAGTCAATTTTGGGTCACTTCAGCATTGCAATTTAGTGTAATGTTGTGTAATCACCTCAGCTCTCATTAATTATAAGGGAGAGCGTGAAATACCTGGGTTTAAATTATAGCCCTCTATAGTGGCATTTACATCGCTGAGTTTTGCTTGCCCCCAGTGGTCATTAGGAACAGACAGCTCTTAATGGCTTATTAAGGCCCGCTAATTGAAATTAGCCCGCTAATTGTCTTATCATCACTGCTGCTTTTTAATGGCAGGTACAAGACAGGGATACCCTTGAGTGTGAAGCCAGATTGAAAAATAGTTTTATTCAGTAAATGAAAGACTGCATTTTCAGAGCTATAGTGACTGCGGCGGTTCTGAGAAATGGTCACGTTATGACTGGTGCTCACTTGTCTTTCACCTCAACTAGTCTTTGAAGGTTATTGGAGTTGTAGGCAGTGTTCATAGAAGTCTATCTTGTAGCTCTCAGAAGCAAAGACACTTCATCTTCAATGATATAGGGAATATCCACTGAGATGTTTTATTGTCCTGCAGCAGCTACAGTGATTTGTTCAGAAGTTTGTAGTTAGTAGGCTATTAGTGGCAGTTGTCACCATGGCTGAACAAATCAAACTAAGGTCAAACCTCTTTAGCTGTTACCACTGTTAACCAAAATAAGAAGACATGCTCTGTCTCTAAACTCTTGTGGGTAGTTGCCAAGGGGCAAAGAGAAGCCAATGCAGAAATGCCTTAAATTATTCCTAATAGCCAGCAGGGGGCGACTCCTTTGGTTGCAAAAAATAGTCAGATTTTATAGAGGTCTTAGAGAAAATGAGCCTACTTCTCACTTGATTTATTACCTCAGTAAACATTCTAAACATGAGTTTATGGTCTCAATCGCTAGTTTCAAGTCTTCTTCAATACAGCATGATGTTCATTTAGTAAATTATGGTCCCATTTAGAGTCAAATAGACCATAAAGCAGGGGATGCTTTAGGGCGTGGCTATGTTGTGATTGACAGGTCTCTACCACGGCTTTGTCAGGTCTGGGAGTTGTTCGTGTTTTCATCATAGAACTTTAACCCTTTCACAGCGTGTTTTCATGATCAGTTGTACTTGTAGCTCCACCCTCTCGTGTCACTTCTGGTTCCAAAAAACCAAGATGGCGACGACCAAAAACCAACATGACGACGGTCAAAATGCTGAACTCGAGGCTTCAAAACCGTTGTCCACAAACCAATGGGTGACGTCACCGTGACTACGTCCACTTCTTATATACAGTCTATGGTAGGCACTAATGTGAGTGTGAACTGTTGTGTATCTATATGTGAAAGCCTGGCACCTCAGCGTTCACCCAATGTGAATTGGGATAGGCTCCATCCGCCCACAACCCTTCACATATAAAAAAGTACAGCTAATGGATGGATGGAAGTATGAGGACTTGTTGGAATTATCACTTTAAAGGTGCATCTCTTAAATGGCATTAGGTGCATGTGCGGAAATTACCTTCAAAACTCATCTGAACTCTCATCTGAGAACAGACAAACTCAGGTATGAGTCGTCAAGTGATGCAAACAGGACACAAGGACGGTCCCCATTCAGAAAAAGCTCCACAGCTTTGTTTCCTGTTCTAGCTGTCCTACATGAGAGTATGTGTGTGTGTGTGTGAAGAGGAGGAGTGTGTGAGAAAGAGGGACCGCATGAGGACAACCTCAGTTACTTTCAAGACCTCCTGAAAAGTTTAAGGATGACCCTCCAGACAGGACGCCCTGTCAGGTTGAGAAATCTTCACCAGCTCTGAAGGACACCGTCTCTTTGGGAGCCACGCAACAGCGACAACACACACACACACACACACACACACACATGCAGGATTCCCTCTGGCCACACAGCTTTATAACGTGGCAGATGTTCACTTTAGGAGTGTACTCGGAGACCGGTAGGTGCAGCAGACGAGCTGTGATGAATTTCATTCAACTCGGCATGTGTGCACACAAAACACGCACACTTGCACGCACAAACAAAACCACAGACCCCGGCTTTCCTCTGCAGTCTCTGTCAGCACCTATAACAGAGAAACTATATTCAGCAGCAGGAGGAGATGCATCCTGACAAGATAAAACACTGTTGTGGTGAGGACATGAAGCCCTGCGAGTGCATCCAGGAAACAAGGCCTGTAATGTATGTCTATCTTTGTGTGTGTGTGTGTGTGTGTTTTTGTGGCTGTGTGTGTGTGTGTGTTCCCCCATGTGATCCCATGTCAAACAACATCTGCATCATTTAGAATGCTCCTCTGCAGCCTAGCCTTTAGACACGTGGCCTTTAAATATGAAAGCCACCTGTCTATATCATTTTTCCACCAGTTTTCTCAGAAAGTAAATGTGCAAGGTGAACATTTGGGGACATGTGCTGTGCAAGCGAGTAGAGTTGTACCGATACCAGTATTGGAAATGCGTACAATACTGCCCAAAATTCAGTATCGGCGAGTACGCCATGTCTACGCACCGTTCCAATATCAGAATTTATTAACCCTATAACCAAAAATAAGTTTATTCAGTTTTCTCAGAAAGTAAATGTGCAAGGTGAACATTTGGGGACATGTGCTGTGCAAGGTAGTAGAGTTGTACCGATACCAGCATTGGAAATGCGTACGATACTGCCCAAAATTCTGTATCGGCGACTACGCCAGTCTACGCACCGTTCCAATACCAGAATTTTATTAACCCTATAACCAAAAAGAAGTTTATTCAAGTATGCTATTAGTATACTTCCTTTTAAACTTTAAATAAGAAAACATACAGTACTTTCAGTTTATATTTGCTTATTAAGATGTGAAATATATATATCAAATAACCACTGTGCAAATAAGTAAATACAA
The DNA here is from genome assembly GCF_015220745.1 of Sebastes umbrosus. Taxonomy (NCBI): domain Eukaryota; kingdom Metazoa; phylum Chordata; class Actinopteri; order Perciformes; family Sebastidae; genus Sebastes; species Sebastes umbrosus. The sequence continues at coordinate 7,857,854 of NC_051288.1, forward strand.
AATGCTGAGAAGTGTGTTAAATATAAATGCCAGAATGGTATTAAAAAGGATATTTCTTGATCACTTTGGGCCCTCGTTCGTGCAGGATAACCTGGCTAGCCTTCCAAATGTCTGGGATTTTAGCATATATATATCTACTTTGTTATGAATGTTTTCATATCATGTCTGCTTTCCAAATATTCTCTGTATTCATCAAAGCGTGCTCAAACTACTGGAGACAGCTTGTGGGGATTTTTCATTATTGTTCCAAAAGCAGTGTTTACTATTATTATTCCCCTCTGACCTCTTTCCTTTTTTAGAAATCAATTCAGCGTCACTAGACTCAGAAATGTTGCGATGCCACATGTGGGCAGATGCCTTCGACTGTTGTTTTGATTTATTTATATATTATATTTTTTATTTATGCATCCATTCTTTTCCCCCATGGGTGGCTGCATCCACCTCCACCCTCCGCCTGCTAGAAGACTCCATTAGCTGTGTTTCTCTTGTGGGCGGGACGTGATGAAGTTAGGTGAGGATCATAAATGCGATCATGTCAGTTTCACTCCGGGGCGATGATGATGGGCCTGAGTGCACACACACACACACACACACACACACACACACACACACATGCACACATAACACAAAGATGCAAAGGGATGAGCAGATATGGAGGAAATGAGGGCGAATGTACAGAGGGTGAATAAAATATTAGGAACAGTACATGAAAAAGGACTTTGAAGTGAATAAATAACAAATACAAAGGCAGGCTGTGAGTGATACGAATGCTAATTAGTAGCATATCGACTAATAAAGAACTGCGACAGAGGCTGCTTTAATATAAGTTTTCAAACTAACATGAGCCAACAGAGTTCTAAAGAGGCAGAGAGAGGCTCTAAATCCTATTATGCATTGGTTGGTCAAATGCTTAAAACAAATAAGCATACATTTTTTGGATTAGCAACCTGAAAAAATGGGGTGACACACCACTAAAACAATGAATCTGCCAACAACATTGAATTCTTTTAACCATGATGGCAATCCCTTATGTTAACCGTGATCAAGATTTTTGTAACAGTAGCACCAGACAGAACGTGGATTCTGCAAAACTCTGGATTATGTTACAATTACAATGTTATTCTGTCATTTATTGTTGAGAAAAGGTCAATTCAATAAACACCGGGGGTGTTTTTTTTTTCGTGCTATTAATTTGCATTTCAATATATTTTTTCAAACTGTTGTTTTTATAATGAGTACTTTCTCACACTGCGAATATTACGCATATTAATTTGTTTTTGTGATGGTCAGCATGAAATCAATTTGTATGTAATCCACATAATTGTGAACAGGGAAGTATAGAAACTGGTGAACGCCATGTAGGGCGGAGGTCTGGGTGGGTGGTTGGGTCAAAAAATACCAGACTTTCGCCCAGGAGACCGGTTTGAAACCAGAAGTTAAAGTTGATTTATTTGTCTCGTAACTTCTGTACTAAAGTTATGGCACTTCCAGAGTTATTTTAACCCAAACCGCGATATTTTCCTAAACCTAACCAAGTAGTTTGTTGTCTAAGCCTAACCAAGTCAATCTTTTCCTAAACCTAACTAAGTAGTTTGTTGCCTTAAGGCTGCTCCAAGCTAAAAGATTTTTCAAATCTTAACAGATTTTGAAAATGTGAGTGACCCCACACATAACAACATGTTCTGTTAAATTTAACAGTTTTGTTCCTATGTCGTGTGGTTAGCAGCGATTTGGCCAAAACAGCACACCACACACTAACAGATTCATTCATGAACAACAAGAGTCCCAACTAAAAAAAAAACAGAAATCTACGTGACATCTCGTGATCAAACGTGACTTTACCGTTAACAAACATGGCGGACGATGGGCAGGAAGAATTAGCGATGTTAGTTTTTGCACTGCTTTGTACTGAAACTTCATGAAGGATGGATATATGGAGTCATGGAGACACGTTGAATAAACACTTGCGTTGTTGCCACAAATCAACAAGTTGGTCCGCTATTTCTGATCCCCATCTTACTACTACTACTTTCTGCTTGGCGTTTCTCATGCATTACCTGCGGCCGCCGTGGTGGTTGTCCCTCCTTCCTCAGTCAGCTTGGTTTTCAATCGGCTATCGTTTTTTTCTCACGTTACTGCGTCATCGGCTGTTCCCCACACACAACAGGATATCCCATCGTAAATATTGAACATGTTAAATATTTACGATTTGAAAACGGTGCGACCCGGATCGACTTCTCAGCCGATAGAGGGATGTAAAAAAAACACTCTCAACATAACTCACACCACAGGAATATCTGGAAAGATAATCTTCAGAACCATCAAAAACAAAATCGAGACTTTGCTGACGATTGTCGGGAGGGGAGAATCAGGCTCAAAATCGTCTTGAATCTCGTGTAGTGCGTGCTCGGTACAAGCCTAACCAAGTCAATCTTTTCCTAAACCTAACTAAGTAGTTTTGTTGCCTAAGCCTAACCAAGTCGATCTATTCCTAACTTAGTAGTTTAATTTTGAAAAGACTGGAGCGGAAATTGACACGTGCGTCACGTGTTGCTGGACATTCGTAGGAAAAAGCATGAAAAATACGTTGTTGAAAGTCGTGCTGAGAAAAAAAAGGGGAATTCGTGTCTATGTACACGAATCAAATAGATTAAATTGTGTGTCTATTTCACAAACTGCCGTGAGTCTGTGTTGTTGTAACAGAGGTTTTTTTTTTCTGGCTTACTGTTCTCTCACTAACATGCTCGGGCCAAACCAGACAGAAGTGTTGAGATTGCAGTGAAATAGAGTGTTGCTGAGAACAGCCAGGTTTTGTACAGGGTGATATATGAAATTACACCCGCTTACGATCCTCTTTTGTTTAAAATGATCCATAATAATAGTCTCAAGTAGTCTGCAGATTACCTCCTATAATTTCATGAATTAGCAACACAAACAACCTACTCCTGTCTGGACTTCAACAAAGCAACTCGTTGTGTTTCTTCCCGGAATCAGCAAAAAAAGTTTTATCAAGAGGGTGTAAAGAACAAAAGAGAAACTAAGACAATGCTCCCGAAGCTTCTCATCATTTTCTCCTTCCTTCATCGAGTTTTTCAAGCTCAAAGTTTCATGTGTAGGCTGCAGCAGACGGAGGAGCGGAGTCCGGCTGACTGACGGGTCTCGGCGGTGTCGGGGCTCTGTGGAGGAGGCCGTCCCTCCCATAGGTATCCCGCTGAGATGTGGGCGGTGCATCTGACAGCTACTGATGGGAAAATTCCTACCTCAAGTGCCTCGGCACCGGCTGGCCTTTTCAATGGTAAAAAAGAAATGATATGACAGAGAAAATCATACGCCTGAATGTGTTTCAGTTTTTCAAGTATGGGGGCTGTTTGAAAAAGTATAAAACACAGATTTCTGTTTTGCTCCGACTGTGCAGGTTGTTTTGATCTTGATTGTCTGGGGGCGTTGGCGGCACTTTACTTGATGAAGTTGTTCTTCTGTCTTCTTCTTCGAAATCAACATAACGTGGCCGAGGGTGTGGCGGTGCCATGTGCGACATACAGTTTGTCCATATGATGTGTAGAGCAGTTTAAAAGGGGTTACTGTGGCAACAACAACATGACTAAAACAACATTCTGCTGTCGTGCTGTTGCTCAACAAAACATCACAGGGTGTGATATGTGGGGGTGGGGGGTGTGTGAACACTGAGGGGTTGGAAGCAAAGCAGTACAGAATTCAAAAGATAACTAATGCGTATGCAATAAGAATGCCACTGAAATGCATCGTAAACACTAGAGAGAGTTTAGAAAGCGGATATTTTATTGAATGTTATTGAACAACGCTCTGAGCGATATGAAATATCATTACAAATGCTTTATAAGAAACAGAGAAAAAGGGTTGAATTATGACATCTTGAATTAAGTTAGATAAAAAAAAATTATTCTTCCTGTTGCACAATGAAAATTATCAAAATGACACATTTTATGCACATGGATAAGCTCTCATCTCTCATGTACTGAGCAAACTCATTATATACTGTACATTACCGACACAGTCTCACGGCAGTTCGTGAAATAGTAAATGGGATTTTTCTATTGGGTTTTGGATTATTGCAGAAAATAAGCTACGTGGCAAAAAACATGTTAATGATACTTCAGTAAAATAATCTTTTACAAATGAACACCACTTTCATGATTTTTAAAACGTAAATACATCGCAAGAAGAAAAAAGCTAACGTTAGGCTGTAAACGAACTACACCACGGTCGCATGAACGCGAGTATACACAACGAGGCTGTAAAGGAGGCGTGATGATGTTCAGTGGTCTCATTTAGCCACTTGTTAGCAAACGCCTTTTTCGAAGACACGCACTGGATATTTACTGATGTATTTCATGTCGTAGAACAAAACGTTAAAATCTCTTCAGCATGTGTTAACCACAGACCTTATTTCAGGCATTTAACTAAAAACCCATTGACTAACAGATGAGAGTATCAGAAGTGCTAAAATGCTAACTCATTTCCGGGTTTAAAGGTCCCATATTATAAAAAAAGTGAGATTTTCATGTTTTTTTATTATAAGCAGGCTTAAGTCCTATATAAATACTGTGAATGTATCGAAACACTCAATCCACAGGGAAATACACAGGGTCCATATTCAGAAACTCTGCTTTTGAAACAAGCTGTCAGGATTTCTGGCCATTCGTGATGTCACGAATATACAATATTTAGACCCTTGACATAATTTTAAACGTAAACATTCTAAATGTGTCCCAGTTTATTTCCTGGTTGCAGTGTATGTGAATGTCAACAGCTGAAAGGAAGTACACATGGACCCAAGCTGTGGCCTAGCAACGCAATTTCTGTTGCAATTCCGTCAAAATGCGCTAAAACAGAGCGTTTCATACGGAGGGTATATACAGGCATATTCAGGCTGACAGTATGAGGAAAATAAAGTTTTTTTTGAACATTACAGCATGTAAACATGTTCTAGTAGAAACACAAAATACAAGTATGAACTTGAAAATGAGCATAATATGGGACCTTTAAGGACTCATACCTGTAGCACTCTATGAGGATTGACTTGCTTTTGGAGCCAGCCACAAGTGGCCATTCTAAGAACTGCAGTTTTTGGCACTTCCCCGTTGGCTTCATTTCTCAGCACTGGAGGTTGCCTCTTGCGTATAGCTTAAATTTAAACGGTTATTAATTTTTTCTGGTTGGCCTTTCTTTTAAGGTGTCTAAAACACGTTTTGCTGCTGCCCCCGTCTACAGCAGAACATTGCTTTGCTTCCTGTCTGTTTCTCCAAACTGGGAGCGTGCTGACCACCATCTACTGTAGGTAATACACTACGGATATCATACAACCCCGCATCAAAACACCTGAACTATCCCTTTAACCTCGCCAGAGTTTCACATATACTGTTAGATGTTAGTATACACAGAGGGTAGGAACACTAATGCAATCAAAAACAGCAGCCCTGAAGTAAATATGACCTTTTGAATCGCATAATGTTCAGTTTCCTCTGAGAAAATGTGTTGATTCAACTCCGTCGTAATTTCTGATGTTTGTTTTCCTCTTTATTTTGCACTGTATCATACTGTAAGAATATTCATGGTTTTGTAACCACAGACACAGCAGAATATGAATATCTTACAATATAGTGCAACATAATGGAATCTGGTACACAGACATCGTATTATCCATCTCCCAGGCTTGTGTGCACAGAATGTGAATTTGTCAGCCCTGCACAGATTGGTGCTTTGAGCATCCCAGGAGCCGAGCCACATCATCTAACTCAACTGTACTGCTAGTGGTGCAGTAAATGCTTTGTAAAGACGAGAGCATTTTCGCTGAGAGAGGGTCATGTTGGCTGCTCACACCTCATAACCTCATGCATGTTGTTACAAAACACTTGTGAGATAATGAAAAAAAAAAAAAAAGCAAACACTGCTACAATGCGATTCAGTGCTGACAAATATTGCAGATATAAAGCCTTGAAGTGAAATAACTTTCTCTGAGCTGGTCGTCACATAAATGCTTTAGACTCCTGCTGACCAGTCTCATTAAGTATCTAAGTGGTAGGAGGTGGTTGAAGTGGCTCCGGCATGGAGGCGAGCAGGGTCCACAATGTTCTGATACAGCTTAATCACATATATGAGAATCCAGCTTGAATGGTTTTATATGATATATTGATATAATATTTAACACTTGTACTTTAAACAAGCCAAGAGAGAGAGAGAGCTCTTTCTAGGGGGTCACAAACGGCTGTTTCTAGAAGGTTGCAAACAGCTGTTTGTACGCACCAATAACAGCTCTTATGTGCCTCAAAACGCTGTTTCTAGGGGGTTGTAAACAGCAGTTTCTTCATCTTGCAAACAGCAGTTTCTACACTCTGCAAACGGCTGTTTCTATATGCCGTGAACAACTGTTTCTACATGCCACAAACATCTGTTTCTACGTGCCACAAACAGCGGTTTCTAAGGGGTCGCAGACTGCTTTTTCTAAGCACTGCAAACAACTGTTTTTAGCCGATCACAAACAGCTATTACTGGCAGATCGCAAACGGCTGTTTTTAGTGGGTCGCAAGTAGCTGTTTCTATGGGTTACAAACAGTTGTTTCTAGGGGGTCGCAAACAGCTGTTTCTAGCGGGTCGCAAAGAGCTGTTTCTAGGGGGTTGCAAACATCTCTTTCTACACACTCCAAACAGTCGGTTCTAGGGGGTCAAAAATAGCTGTTTTTAAGTGCTGTAAACAGCTGTTTCTAGTGGGTCGCAAACAGCTGTTTCTACGCGCTGCAAACAGTTGTTTCTAGTGGGTCTCAAACAGCTGTTTCTACGCGCTGCAAACAGCTGTTTCTAGGAGGTCGCAAACAGTTGTTTCTACACGCTACAAACACCTGTTTCTAAGGGGTCGCAAACAGCTGTTTCTACTTGCCGCAAGCAGCTGTTTCTACGCGCCCGCAAACAGCTGTTTCTAGGGAGTCGCAAACAGCCATTTCTGTGTTTCGCAAACAGCCTTTTCTATACTCTGCAAACAGCTGTTTCTAGGGGGTTGCAAACAGCTATTTCTTCACGCCTCATTTGACAGGTAATCGTTCATAATTTCAAAATACATTTAGCGCTCTGACAGTGCTACATTCTTATGCCAATGCTACGATTAAAAAATATATTCTTTGATTTTGAAACAGTGGCCTTATGTTGTTGTTATTTAGCCTTTGAGGCTATCGCATGGTTAAATCCATAAATTTTATTCTATTAAAAAAATGCTCCCCTTGCGATTTAGTCACTCCATCCTGGCATCTGGCCTGGTTGTCGGACTAAAAAAGTGTTCCTTAACGATTACATACTCGCACATCAGTAATATAGGCTTATGTCTGTTTCAATGCATATGCCCCCCTCCCCCTCTGCATGTCTTGAAATTATTATCCTAATAATGATCTTTGCAGACACCTTCAGTAAAATTGTTGGCTTATAAATTTGATTAAAAATGTGTCTTTAAAAGCGTATTTACCTTTGCAAATTAGCAGAAAATATATATAATATTTAGAAGACAGGTTGTTTACTGTATACCATGAAAACATCACATACTACAGTGGCACGACTGGATTAAGTAATAAAACTCAGTATCTTGTTTGCTTTCCTACAGTTTCATATTTCATTTGCAAAAAGGGAGGGGAAATGTGTCATCTTTCCCTCTCTGATTTATGGTAATGGAGTTTTAAGATACATCCGACACCCAGCCACTGTAACTCTTCTTTTGCTTTGTGGACAGACAGGGTTGCTTGTGCTATATAGAGGGGGAAAAAAATCCATGACTGCCATATCTCCCCACATTTCCTGTCACTCTTACAGTTATATGTCCAATAAAGGCAAAAATGCAATGCAATCATCTGTAAAAAAACAATACTGATGACTCATATAACGCAATCAGCAACCGTCCATCCACAGCCTTCTCTTTCCATTCCTGCAACACTTTAAAAACTCGAGGGAGAGAAGACAGGAGCAATTTCAGAACAGAGCAATCCTGCTGCTTACAAGGCTGCACTTCCATCAGGAAGCAGTGCTGTTATGTCTTTAAGATTGCGTTAAAAAATGCATTTATTCATGACGGCCTCCTTTGCATGGCTGCTCACTGCACAATATCCGAGGTGCAACATTATTGAAATGCATTGAGATGTATTGTACCAGACTCGGAGACATGTGCAATAAATTCCTCATGCTTCTCACCCCAGAGTAAGTGCTGATAACAATCTCCGCCATCTGGCGCCACAACAAATACAGAGCTGCTTGGTAAGTAAAGTCGTCGAGTGCACGCTGGTGCGTGTATATGTGCGTGAATATGATTCCATGTGCTCTGATAACTCAAAGAAACACAGCGAGTGGGGGAACCAGGAGGGAGACGATTGGTTTTGTTAATGGCTGGCCATTAAGCTAAATGAAAGCTGATGCGAAATTGATGAGTTTGTTTTGCGGCTGGTTTGCATATGGAAAGCAAATTTATTAGAATCAGGATTCTCGCTGCATCCTGCGAGGCTCTTAATCATGGGAAAGGAAACCTTTCAGACCAAATCTATTTATGTCACTTTTCATCACGCTAGATGAGAGCTGATTTGCCTCACACAGGGCAGCCAGACACCAATCATTGTTTACCCGAACAGAGCAAATAAATGGAACAGGAGCAAAGACGAAGAGTCACAGGCATTAGCCGGTGCCATCTGCTGCTGCTTCTCCGTGACCCTGATACCTCTGATCAGTCGGCAGATAAAAGTGGTCCTGATGTTATCCCAGGACACACCAGATGATGTGAAACAATGCATTTGGATGTGCTAACTGTATAGTGTCTTGTGCACAGCTGTAGAGCTCATTAAGGGGCTGGCTTAGTATAGAAAACTTGCTAGCAGCCCCTAGAGGTTTAAACCTTCATTACACTGTGCCACTCAGAAGAGTTGGACAGAAAAAGAAATGACTGCAAACTTTAGAATTCTGAAAGCCTTAGCAGCACTGGGGATAACATGTGATGCCGAGAGGTTGTTAAAATCAAAATTCCCCTTGGAAAAGTGAATGTGCTCAGCAAGTTTCAAGGAAATATGCCTATAAGATTACATGATATCCTGTGTGCAAGGGTGACATTTTGAAGGTAGTGCCAGAGGTGAGCACAATAAGGGGCAAATTCACAAAAAAATGGATTGCGCCAGCTGATAGCACCATGAATTGCACATCATTTCCAACCGCCGTCTGTCCCGTCTTAAGGTCCGATTCACAAAAAGATATTAAGCTAATGATACAGCCCAGTCACACAGCAGTTTTTGAAATAGTCATGAAATTGAATGTATTGATTCATGTACATGGACACGAATTTCATCACGTTTTTTTTCGTGATGGTCAGCACAAAATCAATTCATAATCCACATAATTGTGAACCAGGAAGTATAAAGAGCAGCGAACGCAGCATAGGCAGGAGGTCGGGGTGGATGGGCGGGTCATAAAACACAGGCCTTTCGCCCGACGCGTGAATCACGCAGCCGTTCGGCGAGGCAGCCGCTCGGCGAGGCAGCCGCCACGCGCTCCTGACGTTCCCTGTGTGGACAAAGCGTAAGCATCATAGTTTGACGAACAGTGTATTAGAAAGTGATGCCAAGGGTTCCTGACAAAGCATCAGTATGTGACAAGTTGGGATAAGAACGTGTTTCGAAAACATAAGGAACTTGCGTCTGGAACGCTCAGTGAAACAGAGAAGACAAACTAAAACAGACCAAGGGGAGCACACAGACTAAATAGACAATGAAAGGAGGGTGATAATGAGGGACAATTGACTGCTGGGCTAGTAAGGGATAGGTGGAAGCAATCAGGGTGGGGCAGACAATCACACAGGCGGGAAACACAGGGCAGGAAGTGAGGAGACCAAGCTGAGTATACCAAAATAAAACAGGAAATAACTGAAGACTGGAAACAAGAAAAACATAACCTTAGAGTAAAGCAGGATGTGGCACTGGCTATCCATCCAAGCCAGTAAAACTGCAATTTAGCATATGAAATCTTTTTAGTTTAATGTACGCTATATTTAGAATATTATCACTGCTTCATCTTGCTGTCAGAAAGCCCTTTCTTTCTCCTTTACGACGGGGAACTGAGCTGAAAGTGAAATTTATCTATTCTCTCTCCAAAACCAGCAGGCTCAGATGACAAAAACAGTATAGAAGCGTTTCATTTGAAGTTTAGTTTTATTTATATATATATATATATATATATATATATATATATATTATATTCTAAATATAGCTTAAGCCTACACATAGCTTCTGTAGAGTTTCTGATAACAGACAGCAGAGGTGCAGATGAAAAACGCAACAAATAAATCCGACAGTGAAGAAATTATCTGAGCAGGTGTGGCATTCGATTACCAGATTAAAAGCTATTAATCACTGTGACACTCGACAATTATGATCATTACAGCTGGGCATGATGGGATTGTGCTTATTGTGAAGACAGGCCCCCCCCCCCCCCCGCCTCCTTCTCTCAAAACCCAACCGGTCGAGGCAGCCCACCCAGAGCCTGGTTCTGCCCAAAGTTTCTACCGTTAAAGGGGAGTTTTTCCTTGCCATTGTCGCATAAGAATGCATGCTTATGGTGGATCTCTTGTTGGGTCTCTAAATAATAGAGTACGGTCTAGACCTGCTCTATATGAAAAGCGTCTCGAGATAACTTCTGTTATGATTTGACATTGAATTAAAATAAATTAAATTGAATAATGTGCTTGTCTTCAACAGTGACGAAAAGTGCAAATTTGTCATTGTCACTGAACATATAAAGAGATGTAGGATTGATTATCTATTAACCGCACTGAAGAGCCCATCAGAAGGCTTCAGACAACAGGGCTGCATGTCATTCACGAGTACTTGAGCACTCAGAAATGTGTGCAGGATCCGTGCGAGCGTCGTGGCCAAGTGTGTAAAGGCCATTGATTTGTCCAAGTGGTAACCATGGAGTAGATTGGTTTATAAAGTGGGAAAACATTTCAGTAATTGCATTTAAGGTCAGTGGAAATCAACACAATGTCATAGAAAATGCTGGTGACTGACAAAAGGATTAGGTTTCAAGGCCTCAGTTTGCTTCAAACAAAGAGCTTGTTGGATCGGCCAATGCAACACATTCTGATGGTACGTGTCCACAGCCTCTGTCTTTTCCACGCTTACCATTCATTGTCTATGTAAGCAGCTGTGCAATGCATTCTGGTAGCGTGGCAGCGTTTTTATAGACAAGTTGGCCGCTCCTCATTTGCATAAAGTTGAGTTCTTGATACTTTAATCAGATCAGGGGTGTCCGACGCGATTTTTCGCCTCTGCAAACTCCCTCGAAACTTTTAAACTAACCGTTTACGATCTAAAATAAAGATTCAGCAACTGCATGGTCTATTTCTCGCACAAAATGTTTTCAGAAAAACATTTCGGTGCTATTCCAAACGAGCCGCCATGTTGGTTCCGGTTTGAAAGCTGGGAGCAGCAACCCACGAGGGAAAGTGTTCATCCAATCAGGTGCCGAGTGCCTTTTGTCTAGTGGCAGCCCATCAAGCGTCCAATGCTGGGAGGCGAGACGATCCCTTGTGATAAAAAACACCCCATGTGGACATACAGTATACCATCACTCCCAATTCGTCAGATACCGCCGCTTGGTCAGTGCCCCTCGGCATCCGATGCACGGGGTACTTTCGGACAGACCGGGGACGGCGTGTCAATATACGCTCGTTACATGCCAAATGTCTTTTCAAAATAAACTTCCGTTTTCACAGGATGTTAAGTTTATGCAACACAACCACTTAGGGTTAGGGAACCATCGTGGTTGACGTTAACTTCACCGATTAACAACTCACGTGACTCACGGTATTGACGATACCGATGAGTCACGCGACTAAAGACTGACATGACAAAATAAGTCAAGGTTACTTTTATTTTAGTGTCACACGGGACGCAAACACTGGTGTCCTGGATGAAAGTATTGTGTTTGTTTCCAACCACCACCACTCCCACCCTGAACAGACTCATGCTATTAATACTATGTCAGTGGGTTTACATTGGAGTTAGTTGAAAGCCCGATTCGTCACATACTGTTGCTAAAGGGTGCCTCCGTGTATCGGTCTCTGATGCGCAGGGGCACTGACCAAACAGCGGTATTTGACGAGTTGGGTGTGAGAACGCGTTGGTCCAACAGTGTCTGAAAGCACCATTCCAACAGCAGAATTAGGGTAGTGCTGCATCCAACAAGTTCTGAAACACAGTCCAGCAATCCTGCCCACTTCATGCAGTGATTGTTCCAGGTCTGTGAGGTGTGAAAGAAGGGTTTGAATTTTATTATCTTGCTCTCTTTCTTCATTCTTCATGCAAATACAACACCATGGATGCTTTCAAGGACAAACTTAAATCTGATATTTATCTGATACTTCTCTATCTAACCTTGGTTAAAACAAGAAGTCTTATAACTAGGTCCTAGCGAGATGCAAATTTGTAACCATTTTTCTTTGTTGATTAGGCCTACTTATGTACATATTCATTAAGACATAAATCATGCAGGGGATACAAGATTTTCCACTCAGTTAACCACCGGTCTTTAAGAGCATGGATTGTAAAGAAAATATTCTCATCTCAGAGGTATTGGCTGTAATGCAGATTATCTAACTTCCAATCCTTTTCATATATCTGACAAGGGACTCCGAGGACTCCTCAGTGGCCTGTCAGAGTCTATAACGTGTGGCCTACCTGAAAGGGGAAGAGGTTAATTTTACTTTGTGCAAATAACTTTCCACCACCTTGGTAAGCGGGAAAGATCTCTCTTGTCTTTGGCCTTATTGATTCCCTTTACTGAGCTGATTTTCTATGTTAAGTGGGAACCCCATGACCTACCAAACCAGCCCCCACAATCAGATATGGGTTACCTCTAACAGAAGGTTAATCACAGGCAATCATTAACATGACTCCTCCATTAAAAGGATGTCCCTAAGCCCACAAGTCTGGCAGCATTATGTCAGACTTATTATCACTAGACAGGGAAATGGTGTGGGGGAAGTATACAGCTTTATATCAGTTACACTTTGATCGGAACCCATTAAATAAAATTGGTTTTCTTCTACACACTTTTAGAAATACATATTTTAGTGGTGAATTAATATCAAACCATCATGATTTTACATAGTGTTACAAATATAAACTTACTATAAAGCCTATACAGCATCTGTAAAATTAGGTTTTTGTTTGTAGCTGCTAATTTTGTCTGCAGTGTTGGGTAATAATTCTCTCAGCTTCAAGGATAATAATGTGAATATTCATTTTCCATGTATCCCCAAATCATCCTCCCACCAAGATAAAGGAAAATCTCAACCAGATATCATGGGAAGGTATATAAATAGCACAACATTTGAAGGACATTCTAAGAGTCATGATAACGCATTTTAGGCTTCTTACGTGTTATTTCACGCCACGGGGTTAACCTTGTGAAACGCGTGTCATTAAACCAACCCGGTCTCATGGGAAGGCGTATCAATACCATTTTATTACACAGACATTCCGTGTGTCATGTGTACTTATTTTAGCCTTTTTGCGTGTCATTTGTACGCCACGCAAACGTCTGCAGTTAGGTTCAGGCAAGAAAACCACTTAGTTAGTGCAAGGAAAAACATCATGGTTGGGCTTAAAATAAGAACATAAACCAAGTAAAACACGTACGGAAACAACTACAGAAAACACGTCACAAAAACGTCAGTAAAAAACATGACAAACGTCATTAATGTATCTTACAAAACAAAATACCGGTCAACAACAGTCTCGAACATGGGTCTCCTGGTTAATAGTCCAGCGTTTGTTCCTAATTTAAAGTCCGATGTTTGTTGGACCCATGCCCCTCCCCACCCGCCCCAACATATGTGGTTTTTCTTGCTTTTTATTCTACGTCAAGAACTCTTACCGTAGTATTTACACACGGATGACTTTACAATGCAGTCAGTACAGGATACATAGCGTACAAATGACATGCAGAAATCAAGAAAGGCGTATTTATTGCACTCTAAACGCCTTGCGCATTATCGTGGCATTTATACACCTTTTCCTGCTAATGGGCTGCATTTAACGCTGCGTCGTTAAAATGACGGTAACGACCGCATTTAGAATTAGGCAGCAAAACCACTTAGTTGGTTTTGGAAAAACATCATGGTTGGGCTTAAAATAAGTACGTAAACTAGGTAAAATACGTACATAGACAACGTAACATACGTGCGGAAAACACGTCACTAAAGTAGCTTCAAATAACTCAGCAACACGTCGAACACCGGTCCACCGTAAGCAGCCTTTCTCACTTTTTATTCTACATCGCTTTTTTTTCTCTTGTTGACATCAGTGATGCCTTTATGCCAACAGTATCAGCCAAGCATATAAGCAGCAGGTACTTGCTGTAGGCCTTGGGAAATCAAAACAGATCTGTGATAAAACTCAACCATGTAGTGTATTATGAATGCTGTAAACCGCCGAACAGACTGCTGTTTAGAAAACAAATCATCACTGTGACTTTTATCAGAGTTGCTCCGTGTTGTAATGATAAGAGAAAAGCGAGACTTGATAATACAAATCTGATATATGAGCCGGCAATCGTCCCAGAGGAGCAGCCCGTCATCCCGCAGGGTACAGCCAGACTGGAACAGCCTTCAGTCCCACTTATCTCCTCATTTATTCCCCCAAGACAGCCATTAACTGATGATGACAGAACTATGACAAAGGTAAATTGATCACTTAATCAGTCTTAATTTATGAATTGATGGGCCCTGATTAAAAAAGCAACACACCCACGGGTATTCTTGACAGCACAACATGCAGGAGAGAAGAGTCCATTAGTCAGTGCATCCAACTGTTCTCCCCTAGGGCTCGAGTTTGAGTGGTGAATATTTTCTTTGTTCATGAGAAAACTCTCCTTTTTCTTTGTCTTTTTCCCACACTGCTAAAAAGTCATAAAAGGTCTTAAAAGGTCTTAAATGTTCAGTTTACATCAAATAATGTAGGTTGTACTATGTGTTGTCCGACCGCTTTAGTGTTTACAACAGTTTGGAACAGGTACAAATACAAAGAGCCTGCCATCATAGCCTTGTTTAGCTGCATTCCACTGCCCCGTTTCCACCGCAGGACATTTCCCTAGGAATTGAGAACCTTTTTGAGGAACTCACTGCGTTTCGACAGCAGGGACCAGGGTCTAAATTGAGTTCCGAGGACATTTTATGTGGGCCTTTTTACCCCTCAAAAAGGCCCTGGTAAGGGGGTAGTACTTTCTGAAAGTACCGGAACTTTCGGGTTGGAGTTTGCAGGGATGACCATCGCTGATTGGTGGAACACAAACACAGCACCGTTTCTTCAAGAGCATTTCTTCTTTTGATAACATTAAAAGTAAAGTTAGGTTTTGCTGACATCTTCCCAACCAACAACCATACCAACCAAGACTGGCATGATAAAATAAGTCAACGTTACTTTTAGTTTCATATGGGACATGAACACAGGTCTCCTGGTTGAAAGTCTTGTGTTTGCTTGTTCTTTTTCATACGTCAGCGGACTAATTTGCCTAATCTTTGCAGGTCTTCAGACCACGGTGGAAACACAGACAACAGTGGGCTGAAGGAACCTTTTAGTTCCTTGAAAAGTAATTCCAGGGACGAAATGTCCTGGGAAGTTTTGGTGAAAACCCAGCTTTAGTAGTCTCCATACCATGTCTTGTACAAATGGGGATAACTTTGGGACACGCTCTCACACTTGAAGGCATTCATTGTGTTACACTGGAGTTCACACAAAGAATGAGAAAGTACCCATTTCCACTGTAGTGTCTTGCATCCAGATGAAATTCAAATGCCTTTTAACTCACTTTCATTTGCACTTAACCACATATGCATCTCCATTAGCCTGATCACAAATCTGTTTTATCTGCATTATCACAGGAAAATCCGTTAATATAGGTGCTAGATTCCTTTCCCATTGCCTGGAGACAAGTATGCCTCGTAGTATGTTGATTTTCTGGTATATCATGTTTGACGTCACGAAAGCGCCGGAAAAGTGGCAGGAATTACCGTGTCCACCCGGGAGTCATGTTTCCATCACTGCCGATCGGAGCGGGAGACAATAAATACCTTTGACTAGTGCCGAGTTATTTGTCCCTGGATTGAATGCAGATTGTAAGCTTTCCCACAAAAGACAAAGCCAGATGTTGGTGGGTTTTTTGTCCAGTGGGAAAGGGGCTATACTGACATAGTTACACTTTGAAGAAGTACAGTATAACCTACGTATGCGTCTTGGAGAGACTGATGTGTTGAAATGGGGTCATATACCCTTTTTCCACCAACATTAGCACGTATATGTAGTTTTTTAAACACGGGAAAATGCACTAACAGGCAACAACAGCTGTTAGTGTGTCAGTGTGCTGACTTGACTATGGCTTGCCCCAAACTGCATGTGATTATCATAAAGTGGGCATGTCTGTAAAGGGGAGACTTGTGGGTACCCCTAGAACCCATTTTCATTTACATATCTTGAGGTCAGAGGTTATGGGACCTCTTTGAAAATGACCAGTTTTTCCTCACCAAAATGTAGAGTAAGTTTGGAGCATTATTTAGCCTCCTTCCCGACAAGCTTTCTTGTTTTATATGACACCATTTTCATCACTCTAGCTTTAAAACTGAGCCTGCAACAACCTTAAACATCGGAAGTTGCGTTAATACGTTAAAGAAATTAGTGGCGTTAAAACAAATTTGCATCGGCGCGTTAACTTTGACAGCCCTTGGTGTTTTTTTTATATCCATTACTTATTCAGTCTCTCTTTCAAACTCTCAAACCAGTTTCAAACAGAGATGGTAAGTGTTGGAACAGTGGAAAGACGAGTTAAATTTTGTTTGTCGGGTTTCAGTGAAGTGTGTTTTACAATGACGAGCAAGGTAAAATTACAGTTTGTCAATGGAGACCGGTGGCTTTGAGGAGAGCATAGTAACTGCATGTTTTGTTACGTTAATGAATTATAATAATTGTCCAAATCCCTGTTGATTTCATTATACTGTATATTCACATCAACACGCGTCACATAGCATTGCACCGTGACTACAGCAGAGTCGTCTGTCCCGGGAATGATTGCCGATTCTAACCTTTCCCACTGAAGACTAAAGCCAACATAAATTGTGATACTCTCGCAAGATGGTTATGGTTAGGCATTAAACTTGAAGAGTTAAGGTTAGGATAGGTCGTTGGGCAGCGAGTCTCACAAGAGTTTTTGCAAGTTTTCCTTCTAGACACGATCGTTTTTTGGTCTAGTGGGAAAGGGTCTATAGAGATCCTCAGTTTGAAGAATAAAACAGAGATCTTGAGAGACCATTTTAAATAATGCCTATTTTAACTCTTTGTTGGATTGTCTGTTTCGGAAAGTTAAGGGTGGGTTTCATACGCTGTCAGATGATCTGTCACGCCCTTTGTTAGCAGCATATTGAGGCATTTATTTAAGGATACAAGAATACAATCAGAATGCGAGGCGAGTCTGTGCAGCGGTCCAGCCAAAAGGATAAACACAAAAAGGCTATAGCGTCACAGCTCTGCAGAGTTACTTGAAGAGTTATTGTGACGTGCAATCTTTGATTCGGGGCCCCGGCAGCAACAAGATAAGACCGGCTTTCCATGCACCCATGGACACTCGAGAGACTCGACACTTCCACAGCTGTCCCCCGCAGGCTCAGCCACCCAACTCTCAGACACACAGCAACTTGTAAGTTGTTATTGATTTTGAACCCTGGTGCCCTGCTCATTGAGTCTGGGGGCAACAAATTCAGTGCTTTACAGTTCAGAAAGATTGCATTTTAGATAAACACTGTCAGCGACTGTATCACGAGGTACCGCGCCGATAAAAAGGAGGGTCTGAGTAAACACCTGGAGACACCGCGGATCGCTATCTTCACAGTGAATTACAGCGGAAACTGTCTTTAAGGCTGAAAATTGCCCCCCCCGTTTCATTCCCACCGCCGCTTCCCCATCTCTCCAGCCTGGGAGTAAGATAAAGATGGGCCTCTTCACAGCAGAGAAACTGGACTCTCAGACAGTAATGGAGGCAAGGACACTGGAGAGTCCACGGAGATAGGAAGCTCCACTCCATTTGTCAAGGCTGCACTAACTGGTCACAGAGGTCAAGAGATGAACAGCGAAATGAATCAAGAGGTAATTCCTCTGATGAAGGGAGGAATTAATCAACTTAAGTGTGCTATTTCATTTACCATCCATAGATTTCTATCCGGGTGTATATGCATATGGTACACAGTGCAAATTAGCGGAGGCAGTAATAATGTGGAGTGAGTCAAGGAAAAAGATCTATGGTGCTTTGCAACCGATTGCTGTGTGCTAATCTCATTTGGACCCTAAAGGATTAATATTACCTGGACATATTCACTCTGTAACTTTACTCTTGGGGAAAATTGCCTTCCATATTGTGGTGAAAATGGTACTCTGGTAACAATAATACCATGCAAATGATATTTCAAGATTAAGATATTTATTTGCTGATGCTGACATGTAGTGTAGAGCGCTTTGAGTGGTCGGAAGACTAGAAAAGCACTATATAAATGCAAGTCCATTTACCATTTGTCACACACATATTTTCAATATGTGCAGTGAAATGCAGGGATAAAAAGTAGGGCTGTCAAAGTTAACGAGATAAGGCAAATTCGTTTTAACGCCACTAATTTCTTTAATGCATTAACGCAATCAATATTTCAGAGGTTGTAGTGGGTTCAGTTTTAAAGTTAGAATGAAGCTACTGGTATGATATAAAACAAGAAAAACCTAATGAATCCATTGGAACCAACTATGTCATACTAGATTGTCACAAAGGAGGTTAAATAACGCTCCAAATTTGCGCTACATTTTGGCGAGGAAAAACTGGCATGGCAATTTTCAAAGGCAGTCACTTGACCTCTGACCTCAAGATATGTGAATGAAAATTGGTTCTATGGGTACCGACGAGTCTCCCCTTTACAGACATGCCCACCTTATGATAATCATATGCAGTTTTGGGCAAGTCAAAGTCAAGTCAGCACACTGACACACTGACAGCTGTTGTTGCCTGTTGGGCTGCAGTTTGCCGTGTTATGATTTGAGCATATTTCTTTATGCTAAATGCAGTACCTGTGAGAGTTTCTGCACAATATTTGTCATTGTTTTGTGTTGTTAATTGATTTCCAGTAATAAATATATACATACATTTGCATAAAGCAGCATATTTGTCCACTCCCATGTTGATAAGAGTGTTAAATACTTGACAGTGTAAGGTACATTTTGAACAGATACAAAATATGCGATTCATCACAATTAATCATGGACTATCATGCACCTAATCACCATTAAATATTTTAATCGATTGACAGCCCTAATATATATTCCCTAATATCGGTATCGGCCCCAAAAATCCAGTGTCGGGGCCTAAAACTAAATAAATCCAAACCATCAATGGTGATTGACCTATTATTCTTATCATCCTGGCTTGTCGTGGCTTTCATGCCATCCCACACTACCTTTAGGTCATTGATGTGAAATTTCTCTCTGATCTATTTCTATATTGGAGTTTAGGCCTCTTTTTTTCATATCAGGCCTCTTTTACAGCTGCTGCCTTGTCCCCATCCTCATCATGTAGCAAAGCATTCCATTTCCAGAGCAGTGCATCCTTTAATGCTTAATTTAACCAGGAATAGAGAAAGAATATAAGAAGATATCAAATCCGCACTTTCGTCAAGATCAGTAGTAGAATTGTTAAAAACACAACAGTTTGTGGTTTCCAGGAGGAGCTGAGAGGGGGCAAAGCTAAAGAGTTCTACGCATCTTTGACTGAACCATAACATGGGTCAATAGTTTTGTTCCGTCTGGTAGGGCAACAGATATACTGAAAAGTTGCTCATCGATTTCAGGATACGAGAGGTGGTGGTGAGACTTGAAGCCTCCGGGTCACTGAAAACACACTTTCAGTGAAGTAGAAGACATTTTGTGTCCAGCAGTTACAGATGTGATAAAAAGTAAGTTGTGCTTTTCTTGTGTGACCTTACTATTCTCTTTACGGTATATATGTACAACATACTTCCTGCCCAGCACTCAATAGAGACCCAGGCACTCATGCTTTCTCTCCAAGTGCTTGTCTTTTAAAACTCACTCTTCGGTGAATGAACAGAACCTTAATTTTCTTATCCACTTCAGTGTCACACATTCTATTTCTTTAACAATTTGCCATCACAAACAGGGGCCCATACAAAAGTCCCATTGGTGAGTAAACCTTGAACCTAAAACAGCTACAAAATAAATGGAAGTGTGTATCAGGTAAGCTTGCGAATAGCTTATTATAAGCCTTTAGCCAAACAGATTTCCAAAGGTATCTTTGGCTAAGTGCAAGAAATTCAAACTTTACAGCCTACAAGTAGTCTATAGTTTCCTTAAACCTTTCTGTCAGACCCCTGCCTGGGTTCAGAATCAGTTTAAGCTTCCACAATCATCTCCTGTCAATATCAGCTGCTTTTATTAACTGTTGAATTGTATTTCTTATTTATAAATTTGTATTACTTTTCCAAACTTTTTCAATAATACATGGTGGGGAGTCATGATATCCACTGAATACCAGACACTGTAATTACACACAAAATGAGATGTGCCATGTGAATTTAATGACAAAAAAGAGGGGACATTATCTATTTTCCATGAAGTTTAATTTATGCAAAGAATATCAATTGAAACTCTCAACTGCTAAACATCTAAAGCAAATAAAAGAAAACCTGCCATGAATTCAGAGCTATTCATTCAGAAGCCCCACCTCCCAGTATCCCCAAGAACTTTCCAGAACTCGTTTGGTTCTGAAAAGTGAAGCCAATGGGGAAGTGACTTCAACCTGCATTCTCCAGCAGGGGGCGACTCCTCTGGTTGCAAAAGGAAGTCTGATTGTATAGAAGTCTATGAGAAAATGATAAACATTGTAAACATGAGTTTATCGTCTCAGTCGCTAGTTTCATGTCTTCTTCAATACAGCATGATGTTCATTTAGTAAATTATGGTCCCATTTAGAGTCAAATAGACCATAAAGCAGGGTGTGCTTTAGGGCGGGGCTACCTTCTGATTGACAGGTCGTTACCACGGCGTTGTCCGGTCTGGGAGTTGTCCGTGTTTTCGTCTTAGAACTTTAACCCTTTCACAGTGTGTTTTCAGTTCATGAAAGTTAATTGTAACAGTTTGGTTGTTTAAAAAGGTGTTATTCAGCGTCCGGTTGTACTTAGCTCCACCCTCTCTTGCTACTTCTGGTTGCAAGAAACCAAGATGGCGACAGCCAAAACGCCAAACTTGAGGCTTCAAAACCATAACCTGCAAACCAGCGAGTGACGTCACGCTTGCTACGTCCACTTCTTACTGTATATACAGACAATGGATTGAACCGAGATTTTCATTTCCTCTAAAGGGTCTAAGTGTCTGCGCTATGATTGCTGTGTTCAGATCTGCCAAAACACCAAGGATCAGAGTCTGATTCAACTAAACTCAGCAGCTCCGAAAATGCCCTCAGAGGTCTGACGCCCAAATTACATGCGAATGACTGGAGTGTGTTTCCCCATGATTTAGTTGGCTAAACTCCTGAGAACAGTATCTGTCTCTTTAGCCGCTAAATGCTCCACTAAGTTCACCAACTAGTTGCTATTGTGTCCCTTTGCCATTTGTTCCTGACGCTGATGGGAGTGGTGAAACTGAACCAAAACAGTTGTGGATTGTAGACCCAAAATAATGAGCTGAAAGACACTGAAAAAAATGGGTCTATGGGTTTGTCTCTATGAGTGACACCCTACTCAATACATGTAGTCATTATTGATTGATTACTAACATTCTGTGTGGCAATTGTGGTGGACCCAGCCAATACCTTCCTCCTAAATATCCTTTTCAGTCAACAGATTGCTGTCTTGAATCTGACAAAAGTTTAACTCTGACTTGAGTTGTAGCTATTTAATGAATACTGACTGATGTAATTAGTTGACTTAATGTGCATGTAGCAATCGGTGCTAAATTTTTAACTAAATGTGCTGTAAACGTCACCAAAATACTTTTCTGCAACCCAGTTCTGCTTCTGTGATGTACTGGTTCATTCATTGTTCCACAGCTTTACTGATTATTTGTGCTCTATTTTGGACTCTTATATTGTCTTTATCTCTTGCTGAGTCCTGTTTCTTTTACTGCTGCCGTGGCCTAATTTACCAGCGAGGAACAATAAAGTTTTGTTTTATCTTCTTAACTGCAAATTACTGCACTATAAGGTGTGTAACTTGTTTTTAATGATGACACTAGCAGATGTTACTGCACCACACTGCAATTAATTCCATTACCATATTTTAGTACATTTCCCACTCAGAGGGGCTTTCCATTACATTCTGACAAGTTATTAAGTTATTTCACAAATAGTGCATTATCACTTGCTATAGGCTTCTCTGTCTCGCTCTCTGCCAGGATGTATTGTTGCACGTTGAAACTCATTTAGGGGAGAGTGTCACACAAAGGTTTTCACACATCAGCATTCTACCTTTTTTTTTTTCTCCCCCTTTGCGTAAGACATGTTTTTCCCTGGGTACAGGTTGATGAAAGGAGAAAAAGAAGATAAGGAAATATTTGATGCTGTTTTTTACAATGCACCAGAGGTTTAAATATACAGACAGATACTATGCATACACCATTTCCCGCACATAAATGGGTAATAAATATATAAATAATAATAGAAAATAAATATGTAGCAAATACATATTAGTGTTAGCATTCAGATCCTTAAGTAAATAATGCAATATGAATTACAAGTTTAAGTCCTACATACATGAATATGCACACTGCTCTTGAACTGCCTGAAATGCCTCGCTTGAAGTCCCGCCTTTTCTTCCGTAACGTGGTGATGTCACCAAGTAACACATTTGCATAATGGCTAGTTTGGCACGCCCTCAAACACAGCTAGTTAGAACGGAGCAGATTCCGAAAAGTTAGGTTTGGTTGACCAAACCTTATTTGTACTTCCATACTTGAGTTATGGCACTTCCGGAGTTATTTTAACCCAAACCGCGATCTTTTCCTAAACCTAACTAAGTAGTTTTGTTGCCTAAGCCTAACCAAATAGATTGTTTCTTAAGCCTTACTAAGTAGTCTGTTGCCTAAACCTAACCAAGTAGATAATTTCCTAAACCTAACTAAGTAGTTTGTTGCCTAAACCTAACCAAGTCGATCTTTTCCTAAACTTAACTAAGTACTTTGCTGCCTAAACCTAACCAAGTAGATAATTTCCTAAACCTAACTAAGTAGTTTTATTTTGAAAAGACTGGAGCGGAAATTGACATATGCGTCATGTGTTGCTGGACATTCGTAGGTAAAGCATGAAAAATATGTTGTTGAAAGTCGTGCTAAGCATCACGAACAAAAAGGGAAAATTGTGTCTATGAACACGAATCAAATACAATTTCGTATCTATTTCACAAACTGCCGTGAGACTGCATTGTTATTTCGGTCAATATCTTAAAAGGTCTTGAGTACGGATACCCAGCCCTACTAGTTTCACAATGAATGAGATTCATAAAACAGAGCCATGCGTACACATGACTTTATTTATGTTTCTGCCTTTGTGTGCACACAGAAACTTTTGTCTTGAATCAACAGAAAGTTTCATGCCTCTGGCCTCAGGAGCAGCACAGCAGGGGCTTTAGAAAGAGTAACAAGTTGCTGAACTAAAAAAAAGGAGGTGAAGTGGGATTAGAGGATGAAAAAGGGAAGAAAAACACAGGAACGGAAAGAATTTTGTTTGAAATTTAGCAGCAAATGAGAAGGCGTGACTCAGGGAGAAGAAAAAGAGAAAAAAAGGTGTGCGTCTGGGAGGTGAAAAGATGAGAGGTATTTGCGTATGACAGAAAAACAGGCAGAGCGTGGTTGTATTATTATTTTCCCTGTTGAAGTGGGTGAAAGCAGACATGCATGGAGATAAGGGCCGTCTCATCCATTAATGTATGATTCATAGACAAGCAGAAGATATGAGTCGATGCATCAGCAGGCTCTACCAAATCAAGACAGCCGCGGAGTGTTATCTTTCTGCCGACAGATGCTGGACACTGATAGCCTCTGGGGACCAGCGGAGAATGTCAGGCGTTGTCTCTTTCTCTTTTTATGAGAACGAAAACATTAAATCCTTTGTTTTACCTCCGTCAAGGAGGTTATGTTTTTGGTTCGGTTTGCTTGTTTGTCAGCAGGATTATGGAAAAGCTAATGGCCTGATTTTCATGAAACTACCGGAAGGGTATAGCATGGGCCAAAGAAGAAAGGTCAATACATTTTGAGAGCACATCCGAATCACCGGGTGGATACATGCATTATTTTTCACTTATGGCGGAGGTCTGCTCTCTCTGAGTGCCCTTCCAGTTTTAAATACAATGCTGGATGTGAGCAGTCAGATAATCAGACAGTAAACAAACCTGGAATCATTCTTTAAAGCTGCACCAATGCAATTTTTATATATATAAAAATATATATTTTGGTGGTGGTGGGTAATTTTTCGGTATTATTCAAAGGTTTTATTTAAAGGTATTATTCTCGTCAGCAGGACTACTAAGCTTAAATTATACAGAGACCGACCCGCCCGCCGAATTTTAAAAGAAAAAAAAACGAACTAATTGAAAGTTATGGCAAAAAGATGGGTTTTGAGTTTGCAATTAAAGGCCTCCACAGAATCAGACTGTCTGATGTTCATAGGGAGGTTATTCCAGAGGAAGGGGATTACAAACAAAGTTAGCACGTAGATGATGAACTTTGTAGAGCATTTAGCAGCTTTTGACCCCGAATATTATTTTAAAGAGTTAGTGGACACCAAACCAGAGCTTAAAGGAGAATGAATATTGGACTAAGATTCATCAGTTGGACAGAAGCATGACCCCAAATGAATGCTAACGTTACTACAAGACATGGGTTAAGACCTGGATGGTTGAAGACTTTCAACCAGGAGGCCGCTGTTCGTGTCCTGTATAAAACCAAAAGTTATGATGACTTATTTTGTCACGTCAGTCGTTGGTCATGTGACTCGTTGGTATCGTCAGTTCCGACTCACGTGAGTCGTTTGTCAGTCCCGTGAGTCACTTTGAGTCGTAGTCACGTGAGTCATTAGAATCGTCAGCTCTGTGAGTCACATGAGTCGCTAGGCAGTGAAGTTAACGTCAACCACGAACGTTTCCTAACCCTACCTAAGTGGTTGTGTTGCTTAAACCTAACTTCCTGTGAAAACGGAAGTTTATTTTGAAAGGACACTATGCATTCAACGAGCGTATATTGACACGCTGTCCCCGGTCCGTCCAAAAGTAACACAAGAGGGGTACTCCGTGCGTCAGTCTCCGATACCGAGGGGCACTGACCAAGCGGCGGTATACTTGCCCCATAACCTTCCATTGTAATCATCATGAATCCAGTCTGACTACAGCCGCTGCTGTCAGAGTATCACTGTAAGTTAAAGGTTTGATGCAACTTGTGAACTATGTGCGATAATGGATGCTTCATGAATAGAAAGTTAAATAAAGTCAAACTCTGGCCATTTTCAATCAGGCCCTGATTGAAAATGGCATCACTTTACAAAGTCTGACATTTATTGTACATAGTGCTTGGAGTAAACAGGCAGCCATCTGGCAGGGGAAGCAAGTAGGTACTAAGGAGAGACATTATTTAAATGATTGGACTGTCAGAGTGAGCAATCATGTTGAAAATAACACCGTCAGTATCCTGGTGTTGAATTGTTTTTTGGTGCCATGTTCGCATCATATCAGAATAGGCTGACGAATGGATCATGTTCATGTAACATTTGCGTAATCTTTATTTCCCAGAAAACCCATATCCAACCTAATAACTTACTATATGTGGAACAAACTATCCATAAGTAATGTTGATTGTTTCTGCAGGGATTATACCTGATAGATTTGATTCTGAAAATACCTACGTCTGCCAACAAATGTCTCCTGCACACAACAATCCAAGCATCTGTCAGTCGTTTGGTCTTTTTGCTCTCATAGGAGCAGTGGTGGGAGAGGTATTCAGATTTAGTTTAGTAAAAGTAGAAATACTGCAATATAAAAATACCCAATTACAAGAAAAAGTCCTGCATTCTGCTAGAACAGAAGTAAGTATTGAAGTATTACCTGCAAAATGTACCAAAAGTATCCAACCAGTTCTTATTCCCAACTCGGCCGCTTGGTCAGGACTCCTTGGTTAGGTTTAGTAAAAGATTGTGATTTGGGTTAAAATAAGTTTGTTTGTTATGTAATGTCAGTTACGTAGCCAAGTGGTTCCCAAACTTTTTCACGTCATGGCCCCTAAACTGACACAAATTAGACCGTGGACCCCCATTTGATAAGATTTTTTTCCCAGGTCCCCCATCTGAAAGGACTTTTTTGCTTTTAGATGTTTTCTTACAGAAACAGAAAGTGAATGAAACCGATGACCATCGTGTTACGTATGGATGGAATTATAGTGAAAATAAATGATTCCTCTTTTTGCTGGAGACCCTTGGAACCCCCTCAAGGACCCCTGGCGGTCTTCGGACCCCACTTTGGGAACCGCTGACGTAGCCCACATTACAAAGGCCTACTTGAGGTAAGTTAGCAGTTGTTCTGAACGTCTCATATTGACGCAAATTGGAGTTACTTCAAAAACCTGGTGTAACTCATACAGACACTAAGACATTGAGGCCCATGACAAAACGTCTGTATTTAATGCCTCTAGGAATGACACCGGGCTAAAGTATCAAAAGTAATCACACTCATTGTACCGAATGGTCCCTTTCAGAGTGTTGTATTATTGTATTATTTTTTCATAACTAATATTGTAGCAGGTCGAAGTTGAGCTCAGTTGAGCTATTTTATACACTGTCATTAGTTTTGCAGGTATTTAGTCATAAACAAAAATAATTCATAATAGGATTTCAACCTGATTGGTGATCCCCTGACTTTCTATCTAGTCCCATCAAATTTATTATAATTCACCTTTGGGAAGCACAAAAGTCTGTACCAAATTTCAAGGAAATTCCATTCCAATTCAAAAAAGTCCAAAGTCATTGGATGATTGTCACATGTTTTTTACATATTATATGTACATTTGTGACATATTTTCTGTAGTTGTTACGTTGATTCCGTACATGTTTTACTTATTTTAGTTATTTGTTTTAAGCCCAACCATGAATGTCATGGTCTTGGTTAATAATTCTGTAAAACCTGCAGTATAACTTGCAAAAATGTTCTCTGCAAAATATTTTTATTTATATTATATTTTGACTTATATTTCTCATTTTTAGAGCATAAATGTGGACGACACTGAATGAAAAACTGCACAAACTTCTTGCTGTTTTCTCTTATTGTCCTTGTTTATCACAAAAGTTATGTCATGCAGCTTTAATAGGACTTACAGACTTGTTAATAACAGCTTAAATTGTAGTGAAAATAAATAAACACTTTTAAGCCAACATTATCAGGGACCAATTGTTTATCTATATTATAATTAATACAGTTATTTATGAAAATCTTAATATTTATCTTAAAGCCATTGTGATTAGGTGGGGCGGGGCTGCGTTCCGAATCCGAATTTTGCCTTGGGCACGAAAAGGGCTAGAGCCTGCCTTGATTACTTCAGTAAATGTCATTAGTTTCCATCACTGCATTTAAGTGACTCCTAAGTCCACTACTAAAGTAAAACACACTCACTAAAAAGTGTGTGTATACATGCATGAACTCGCACACATATACACGTATGGTGGACATCAACACAAACACACGCCGGCTCGGCTCTGTAGCCGAGGGCGGAGTAGTGGGAGGGGCCGCGGGGGTGTCGATGGCAGACCGGTCGATCGGCACACCTCCGAATCCCTATCAGTCTCGTCTAAGTCTCTCAGGCCACGGGTTAGCACTGAGAAGCCCCGTGAGGTCTGGCTAAGAGCTGCCCATCAGTCAAAACCGTCATCTGAGACATCCATCCCTACCAGCTGCTGGCAGCAAAACTGCTCAGAAGAGAAGCTCCGGTCTGCCCAAGGTCAAAGACATGACATGACAGTGTCAAACAAACGTCAGTGTGAAGGGAGACGGAGGGAGGTTTACAGCAATACCAAAACACCCTTTTTGGAGCTGGGAAAGCTTGACAAATCTATGAGGTTTACCTTAAATTAGCACTGACATGGTAGTTTATGGAAATATTCAGGTTGTTTTTCATTCATTGTATGACACTGAAGGCTTCTTTAGTGAGCTAACAACTTCTTTCTCCAGCTTTGTGTAACCAACTTCTTTCAATTAACAGATTTCCCCTTCTGTTTAGTCATTTGTGTGACATAGTAAAGCAATGTAGAGAAAGAAGGAGCCTGGAGGAGCGAGGGGTTCTCCTGAGGCACTGTAATAAATAGTGAACCGAGGCAGACCTCCAGCTGTGAGTATGAAAACCATGAGAGGCTTTTTCCAGACCTGCACCATGAGCAGGGTGTGTGTTTTCTAGTAATCATCCCACTCTCAACTGTACCAACATATTCAGTAATAAACTCTGAATAGAAATGGAAATTCAGCGTACTCCCACTCGCTGTGGCACAAAGCACACAGATGAGTGGGACTTCCTTTTGTTGCGAGACTTTCATTCGATCTTCAAACCTTAACTGTTTTTTATACTCTAGCGTTCACTTGATAATAGAAACAGAAAAATATGTATGACAACTAATGCATATGAGAAGCTCCCCATAAGCTATTGTGACAGCACCAGAGACTATAAGTATATTGTAAGTTTCTGCGCAGGTAAGAGTACTAAAAAGTTAGCCGTTTGGATGGACTTCACTGTGCCACTTTCTGACATTACCAGGCTAACCATCACATATGAAATGCTGCCATAGTGCTCCAGGGAGGATGTATTTTTGTAGGCCAACCAGGAAGTTAGTTTCGCCCTGGGTTCCCTCGACAAAAAGCCAATGGGATTGTTCCATTGGGTTTTGGATTATTGCAGAAAATAGGCTCTGTGGCAAACACACGTTTATGATACTTATACATTTTGTTCCGTAAGATAATTTCCACAAATGAACACCACTTTCATGATTCTTGAAGTGTAAATGCAATCGGCAGGAGTAAAAAGCTAATTTTAGGCTATAAACGAACTACACCATGGTCACATGAGCGCGATGAATACACAACGAGGTTGTAAAGGCAGACAAGTCGGCGTGATGACGTTTAGTAGTCTCAATTGGCCACTTGTTAGCAAACGCCTTTTTTGAGACACATAACGGCTTCAAAATTCACGAGTGGGATATTTATTGACATATTTTATGTCGTTGAAAAAAACTTTAAAATTTCTCAAGCTTTTGTTAACCACATACCTTATTTCAGGCATCTAACTAAAAGCCCATTCAAAAAAGCCATTGACTTCCAGACGAGAGAACCGGAAGTGCTAAAATGCTAACTCATTTCTGGGTTTTAGCACTCATTCCTGTAGCACTCTATTAACAAGCGCTTACGGTAAATAAAGGCAAGAAAAAACAAACAAACACAACATGACAGTGGTGGAATTACCTGTAGTTTATCAATAGTTGTCAATTACCAATGTCTTTTCAAAATAAACTTGCGTTTGCACATGTCAATTTCCGCTTGTTACGGGCATACACTGTCTTTTCAAAATAAACTTGTATTTGCACATGTCAATTTCCATTTATTACATGCATACGTTGTCTTTTTTTAAAAAAAACGTGTGTTTGCAAATGTCAATTTCCACTAGTTACACACATACACTGTGTTTTCAAAATAAACTTCCGTATTCACAGGAAACAACTTTGTTAGGTTTAGGCAACAAAACTGTTTGGTTTAGGAAAAGATTGTGGTTTGGGTTAAGTATGTTACGGAACTTACGTAGTCTACGGAACTTAAAATAAATCCACGTTGACTATTGGTTTCACACGGAACAAACGAAAACGATCTCCATCCAGACAAGCGTTTTAGGGCCATTTCAGAATGAATATCCGTCCATACTATCACGCCTGAAAATGCATAGCACATGACCATTCATGTACACTGTGGGCATGCACTTGCCAGTGTAAACCGGAAGCAGCGCTGGACATGGGAATTGATGTAAAGAGCTCAAGTAAGACTCAGACTGCTGTTTCAGAGGGTATTTTAGTCTGGTTGATTATGATGAAACCATCAGTGGTGATGGAGGCTGAGAAGTGAAAGGAGAGTGGAGGGGAGTTAAGTGAACATAGGTGTAAATTAATCATAGGCCCTGAAGCCAGTGTCTAGCCCCGGCTCCCACAGCTCAGCGCAACCATCTGATTGGCCTTGACAAGCGCTGTTGGCATGACGACCATAAGGTGTCGGCAATTGTAGAGATGAAGAAAACCTGGAAGAAGTCTTCATTACACTATATAAAGATACAATTATGATGATGGACTAATGGAGCCGCTCAGTGTGTCCTCATTGATGAAGAAGTGGCCCTTAAGCAATGAGTGTTTTAAGTAGAGTGCTGATCATCTGAGAACAGCTCAGTCATGTGACCCTGAGCAAGGACTGCTGCACAGATATTTTATAGATTTTCATCATGACGGGAGAATGGCTTAACTGCTCGATTATTTAATTGCCACCCAAGAGGTATAAACTTTTTGTCATATCTCACAGGTGCTTTACTTTATCATTCCATGTCCGTCTTTTTGTCTTTAACACTTTCACAGTGTGTTTTGAGTTCATGAATGTTAACTGTAACAATTTTGGTCACCGAAAAATGTCTGAAAATAACTAATAATAATTAATGTTGAATATGATTATGGACAATGTG
Source organism: Sebastes umbrosus (assembly GCF_015220745.1). Lineage (NCBI taxonomy): Eukaryota > Metazoa > Chordata > Actinopteri > Perciformes > Sebastidae > Sebastes > Sebastes umbrosus. Next base: position 7,888,672 of record NC_051288.1, read on the forward strand.
GGATTTTTTCCTTATTTCATTGGCTATTTTGGGATTAATAAATTCCATATATTAAAAAAACAACAACAACAACGAATTTGAATACTGATTTGGAGGTCGATTACCATGGCAACGGGTCAAAGCTTCAAAGCATTTGGGTCAGCCCTACAAAGAATATGCTTGAGGTCTAATTTATTCACTTGTATCCTCCTGCTCCTGATCGAACTACACGGGTGAAGGAGGGAATGTGAGAATGAAGACCTCTGTAAGAGGAAAATTAGATGTTTGGACTTGCTGAACTGTATCATGTTTGAAGTGTGGTATTTATGAGGCTAAACCACGGCACTATAGGATGTAGCTATCAGTGGCAGCGGTAAACATCACAGCGTCTCTCTATGAATGCTGAGCATGAACGCTTTGGAAGAGTTTGCGGTGAAAAGTGAGCTTAAAAAATACAAGGAACAAAGCACCTGCCAGAGGTCGTTGGGGCGGCTCTTAGCAGCTACCATGAGAAGATGATAGGGATATGTATATTTAAAGGAGAGTACAAAGAGAGGAGGGCAGGAGGAGAGAGACAAAGAGAGACAGAGAGAGAGAGAAGGGAAAACCCTGGCGATGTTGTATATATGCACACACGGACAGTGAGGGTTTACGCTCTGCAATGGACAGCAAGGAGCCTCAGGGTCTCTCTGTGGGCAAAGTTACACTTATTGATTGAGATGAGAGAGCAAAAGGAGATGATTCAGGACGGAGAAAAGAGAAAGAGAGAGACAGAGTGCAGCGGGGGGAATGATCACACACTCATTCATTGCGTGACTTGGGTAACAAGGGAAGAAACTGTTCCAGTTTTACAGCAGCAGCAGTGATTCTGCGCTACACAAGAAGACAATCTGAATCCTGCTACATTATCCCGTACAAGTCTTACAGGGAATCTAAAGAGCAAATACTTACATCCTTGTTCCTTGGCTATTTAAGTTTAAGGGGTCTTATCTTACACCCCGGCACAAAGCGGCGCTGTCATTGCTAGTTTCAGACTGACGCAGTTGTCATTTTCACGCCGCAGGGTGACCAGGTATCCCACTTCACGAGGGACTGCACGGCATTTTTATCCCTTATTGTGGCCACGTCCCACATATTGAGACGATGTCTCACATTTTCATTGGCAAAACCACTGTAAACCTATAACATTTTTATGTGGAATTAAAATACGTATTTACAGAGTAAGTTATGCGTATTTGCAAATCACCCTGTATTTTTGTGGGTATGACTTTACACAACACAAATATAAAAAAACGTTTGTGGGTAGTGAAATATTTGCAGATCATGGTACATATTTGTGAATTGTCTTCTGTGGATTACAACTATTATCTACAGATATGCTGCGGTACCAATCCGACAAAATTCTGTAAACAAACAGGAGGAAAGTTACAAATGTCACGTGGCCCATAAATCCACAGGAAGTTAACCTGCAAATGCGCAAATATCATTCCACGTGTAGAAATAGATGCACAAATGCGTATATATCACTTTACATGTAAACCTTACAATACGTTTTTACAGAGTAAGTTATGCATATTTGCAAATCACCCTTTATTTTTGTGGATGTGACTTTACACAACACAAATACAAAAAGACATGTTTGTGGATAGTGAAATACTTAGAAATCATGGTACACATTTGTGGATTGTCTCCTGTGGATTACAACTAATAAAGTCCAATAAAAACTTCCATAAGCTATGCCCAACGGAGAAAAGTGCGAGTCACTGCAAAGTCACAATCTATGCAGATTTAGGAGGAATATGATGGAAACTACCACAAAGAAAAGGAAGAGCAGCTACAACAAAGACTGTGAAACTACTTATAAGTATTTATAAGCCGGCGGAAGGCGAAGGTTATTTTTCAATTTACACACGGAGGGGATGAAGCAACACACTTCATGTGAGTCTCACAAGAAATGTGCGGCTCAAAAAGAGATGTGCCAATCTATGGATGCATTCGGGGCAAAGCATAGAGATGTTACAAGATAAGGGCCGGAATTTAGATGTTTATTATTTTAGTTAGATAAACATTATATAAAATTGTAGACTACCTCTTACAGCCCGGACACACCAGGAACGTCAGGAGCACGTGGCGGCTGCGTAGCGTGGTGGCTGCGTAGCGTGGTGGCTGCGTGATACACGCGTCGGGTGTTCACACCAGCTGCATTTCTGCTGCTGCTGTCAGCCATTTCTTTCTACTCAGAGTTTGCCTTTTAATGGCAATTTCATTTCATTTCATTATAAATATAATTTATATTTATTTTAGACCGAGAAAGGTTAAGAAATGTGTAGTAATTTGTAATAGTAATAACCCACAATTAAAACTCTGTACTTTATTCATTCATGGTGCTCTCCCTGTCACTCTATGTTCTAGACCCTCGTCCGGCACATATTTCAGAATAAAAGCCTCATTAACAAATGAAGGAATTCTGTCCACAGAAAAAACGCTTGAGGGAGAGTGTTGATTTTAAAATAAGTCTTTACTTTTTTTCATCTCTGTAACATATTCTACAGATAGACCTCGAAACTATAGTAATGTAGCGGGTATGACATTAATATACAGTCGATAGATCACTTTCACTGTCTGGGACATATTCTACAGATGTCTAGACATGTAAACTGTAGTATTCTTGCTGGTATGATGTCAATATACTGTCAATAGATCACTTTCACTGTCTGTTGTTGCTGTGAGATGCGCGCCGCATGTGTCAAAAATAGGCGAGACCCCTATTCTCTAGAAGAGACGCAGCTGAGACGTGCGTCTCACGCGGGCAGTGTGGCTGCTCTAACCTGTTAACAGGTAAAAAAACAACAGGTAACGCAGCCGCCACGCGCTCCTGACCTTCCCAGTGTGGATGAGGCTTAAGCCTTGGTAACGTGTCCATACACACTCTTTGTCCCACATTTGGTTTGTTTGGGATCTGGTCAGCCTATATGTCACATCCAGTTCCCACGTTGTCTAAGTAGCAAGTGGCGTGTTGGTCTTAAAATGAGGTGTGGTCAGGCGTTCTGTTGGCACATTGCTATCTTGAGGCAGCAGAAAGCGATTGCAACATCGACCAACAAAAAGCTGGTCTAAAGTCTGTTGCAGTATTTTCCTGCTATTTAAAGGGCGCATTATTCAGATAGTAAGATGTGTCTACAGAGGAAGGTTCACAACACGCGTACACTCTGCTTGTTACACACACAAGGACACAGCAGCAATCCCCCTCCTCAGTTAAATACAGTGTTGGCGCTACAACAATTTTTTTTTTATTTTTGTAAAGGAAAACATTAAATTCAGTCCAAACACATAATCTCCTCAGGCTATGCCTTTCAGAGATAAAAACAGTAACAGAAATGTTTGTTACAGGGCACACCGCTTTGTTATGTTTGCCATTGTTTTGCTAATTGGACCTCCAATGTGTGATGTGGTAGCTATGTGAAAATTGTTAATGGCAAAATGCATCATACCAATCCAATATTGTTAGATCCTTTTCTAAATCAAGCGAGAAAATAAGGCTTTTAAGTGAAACATAGCGTTCAGCCCCCCTTTTCCACCCCAGTAATTGTCATACAGTCCCTAACCATAGTCTGAGAGAAGCTACCAGCTCTGTACTGTCACTGGAAATTCATGTACTTTTGGACGACAAATACAGCTGTGCTCCACTACCTGAGCCACTCGGTTGTTTTCTCTGTTCGCTGTCAATGAGGTGACACCGCCGATGAGGCGGTGTGTGCTGGAACAAAAATCACCCCCCGAGACTGGATGCTTTTCCCTGGTATTTTAGGGGGAAAACTGCAGAGAGCACTGCAGAGACAGGTGTGGAATTTTAATGAAGCGGAGATGGAGAGACAGCCAGAGAGATCCATCTACAGGGCTTCGCACACAGATGGTGAATGTTGAAAATGATATATTTGGGTCAATAGTCAGATTTGGTTAAGTATTCAAAACTCATTGACCAAATAACAGAATGGCACCCGGTTAATAAATAACAAGCGTTCTCACGGGGGGGAGAAAAGTATCAAATGTATCCTCCCGGTATCCTGAAGGCAATAAAGCAGAGCTCGTTGTATTGACAGCTAAAAGCCAATATTCTCGCTAGCACTGTATGAACAATATAATCTCCACTTCTCATTTGAATTTTCATTTCAAACCCCGACTGTAGCATCGATGAATATTGAATTATTCACAGTCAATAACCTCATCAAATGCAGCATTAGTGTATTCATCATTGGAGTTTGATGCTCACCCCCTGCATAATGTTGCTTCCAGTCAGTGCAATCAAACTACTGTTTGAATTGTTGATTTAGGAATCAGCCAGCGCTCTGTCTTTTAATTGTCTAAGACACATTAGCACACTACTGAACGGCTGGCTTTGTGTTGCACCTGGCATTAAAATGCGTTTTGGGGGATTGGATTGCAATCGGATAGGTTAAAGAAATTTTTTTTAACATTTCGGGGGGGATCTATTAGCAGAAATGGAATATAATATTTATAACTATGTTTTCATTAGTGTATAATCACCTGAAACTAAGAATCATTGTGTTTCCGTTAGCTTAGAATGAGCCTTTCATATTTACATCGAGAGTGGGTCCTCTTCATGGAGTCCGCCATGTTGCTCTGGCATGTTTCTACAGTAGCCCAGAACGGACAAACCAAACACTGGCTCTACAGAGAGCCTTTCACGTTTTTACGTTACCTGAAGGCCACCGTAGTTCTCCGACACGCTTGTAAAACTGCGGTAACGTGAGAGCGCAAAACCGTAGTAGTGCCAGCCGCCGTCTGACCTCCACTGCTCCTAAAGTAGTGTTATTATGGTATGGATCTCAGCGAGGTGAACGGCGTTACCACGGTTTTGCACTCGGCGGCTGACGTTACCGCAGTCTTGGAAAGGGAGGAATGAGCGGAGGGGTACTCAGTTGGTTGCAATCTGCAACCACACCACTAGATGCTGCCAAATCCTACACACTGCACCTTTAAATCATATCTAGATACAATCTGGTGACGAGACACATTTTAATGCAAGGTGTAAAGGGGGTATCTGACTTCCATGCTGTCACTGCTATCAGATGAAGAGCGGTTTGTAGGAGAGGAAGGATGTCATGAGAACTGATACTTCGGTACCAAGTTGATGCCAAAACTCTGAAAATGTGATGGTACTCGCTTTTCTATAGTAGGTTATTGGCGTCTAAAATCCTAAAGGATGACTATCGACGTGTTCAGTTTTCGCTGATGAGGATACATTATGAACAACACATTTGTGTTGAAATCAGTAGGAGGAAAGCTAGTTAACGTTTGCCGTTAGCAGCCACTGGGCAGCACAGTCCTGTGGAGCTAACAGCTAACGTTAATGTTGCGATGATGTGTTCAAGTAAAACTGAGTATTAAACAAAGGTAAATTATAACAATATCATGATGTGTTCAAACTAGGGCTGTCAATTGATTAAAATATTTAATCAGGATTAATCGCATGATTGCCCATAGTTAATCAAGATTAATTGCACATTAATCACACATTTTTTTTATCTGTTCAAAATGTACCTTAAAAAGGTAGATTTGTCAAGTATTTAATACTCTTATCAACATGGGAGTGGGCAAATATAATGCTTAATGCTAATGTATGTATATATTTATTATTGGAAAACAATTACCAACACAGAACAAAGACAAATATTGTCCAGGATCCCTCACAGGTACTGCATTTAGCATAGAAAAATATGCTTAAATCATAACATGGCAAACTCAAGCCCAACAGGCAACAACAGTTGTCAGTGTGTCAGTGTGCTGACTTGAATATGAATTGCCCAAAACTGCATATGATTATCATAAAGTGGGCATGTCTGTAAAGGGGAGACTTGCGGGTACCCATAGAACACATTTTCATTCACTTATCTAGAGGTCAGAGGTCAAGGGACCCCTTTGAAAACGCGACAAATTTAGCCTAAGTTTGTAGCGTTATTTAGCCTCCTTCACGACAAGCTAGTATGACATGGTTGGTACCAATGGATTCTAATAGATAAAACTGAGCCCGCTACAATCTAAAAATCGCAAATGGAGTTAATGCGTTAAAATAAATTTGCGTTAAGGTGTTATTATTGTTAACTTTGACAGCCCTAGTTCAAATGTAATCTTGTAAAATTTTGTTTTTGGCGAGAAACCTGTTTAAATCCAGTTGTTTGAAGGAGATATTTTTCACAGCAATATAAAATAGATATTAGAGATGGAGTTTTGACCTGTTTAACTTCCTAACACTAGCTATAAGTGTTCATTGTTTTTTTCAGTTTTTTTTTTTACCTTGGTATCGAATTGGGTATAGAGAATCATGGAATCTCACTAGTGTTGGTATCGACCTCTAAAGTTCTGGTACCGTGGCATCCCTATAGGAGAGTGTCAGACGTCCACAGAAAAATAGCAGTCCAATTTGAAGCCGACATATAACACTGTGTTTATCACATTTAGCTTATTGTAGCTCTGAAAAGACGGCAACCCATGTAGAGCCATGCAGATTCCTGCCCTTTGCAGCCTTTGGTGTTAAGTCAGATATCGAACCAGCACAGCCCACTGTTATTGTCTTTTCCATGATAATATGTTTAAACAGAATAATTAAGTTTCATTGCTCTGCTATTATTTACCTTTAGGGATTAAATGTAGCCAATGAAGCAGCGATGCACAGCAGCAGCCCTCCCGGCTTGTTTGTAGCACTATATATTATTATTATTATATTCATATATTTATTCTGCACAACTAGCCTTAATCTTTCTACGAGCAAATTGTTGTGCTATCTTGGAGATTCCCAGCTCAGCATTATTATGTGTTAATACTGGATGTTACTGGAGCAGCTCCAACTGCTTTGATAGTGCCGGTGAAAGTAATTGGTGCAGAGCTGGGAAATAAAGGGTTGTATTCAAGTTTGGGGAAGGGGAAAATGTATTTTAGACATCGAGCCTAGATGTTTTTCTCGAGTTCTTGAAACGTACAGGTCCTAATAGCATACTTTTATGTGACCTTATGTTATACCTCCACTGCTTCAGTCTTAACAAGTCTACATGTGTAGTCGCTACTTCTTTAGATACAGCCTGATGACATTAATGTTGAGAAAGTCCCTGAAGCCACTGTGCACTTTGAAAGGAAGCTGCTCAGAAGAGTTAATGCGACATTTTATGTATTTTTCATTCTCGTCTGTCCACCAACTTCCAACTCCCACTGTGGCCATATTTGTATTTTGCATTTTTATTTCACGTCCCATTGACTGCATTCTGAAATGCAATAAATGTGAGTCTAAAGCCATGCAAAAAGGTTATATAGCAAATACAGGGCACTTTGAAGGCACTAAAAAAACACCCTGAACAACTCCCCTTCATATTAAACACTCGGTAAAATATTAATTGTAATAATCACTGCCAAGACACCACAATCACAGTGTGGGTGGGCACAGAGAAAATCATCTGGGCCTATCCCGTCTAAGAACAAACATCTACTTATAAGATTCTGAAAGGCATATGTTAACCAAAATAGGCCATGCACCATAGTTTAATCCTACAAACCTCATACATCATCATCAGAGGTAATGTTACAGGCACCTGACATGTATATTTATCTCCTTTCTTCACTCTTGTTCAGCTTTTGTTGACCTTGTTTTTAGCTGCATTTCTATTTCCGTCATACAACGTGAGCAAAATAACCAGAGTCAAATTCCTGATAGCCTCTATGTGTGCAGGTATACTACTCATACCTGGACAATCGAGCTGATTCTGATCCATTAAGACAAACATAAAAAGCACATAGCATAGCCTGGCACGGCGGCCACATATTCACACACACAGTTTTAATCAAGCGTATGGATAGATCACCTGCATTAACGTTAAAAAATACAATTTAACATAGCCTGGCACGGCAGCCAAATATTTATACACACAGCTGGCAGCAACATCAGCATACAATTTGTACACCGAACATAAACTATACCCAATGAACAATAATAATGAAACAGGCCATTAGTCCATAATTGTAAATGAGCTTACTTTTGATGATTGCAGCAGGAGACGACAGGGTTTGGTGTTGAACACTGAAAGGACTTCATAGTCTGCTTTCAAAGGTGAGCAGGGACAAAGAGTTCAGTCTGATGTAATGCCCTGATGCCAGTTTTATTGACAGTTGAAGAGAGTCTTTCACCAGTAGGCCTTGGTATGGGTTAGGTTGACAAGGGCAGTTCAGCCCGACCACTGAAGTGCTATCTTTAGCAATAAAGAAAACCTACAACAAGTTACACAATTGTGAAGCCAGCTAGGTCACTAAGGCTACTAATTCAACTCTAGATCACAGCTTTAACTCAAAGGTTTGGAGGCCGAGGACAGAACAAGGCTGCTGTCAGGCTACCTGAGCATTTTTAAACTGCAGAGATGATGGTTTGACCAATCAGCAGCCGACACACCCCAGACCGAACCCACACCTCCAGCCAATTAGAGAGAGAGCACCTAGATGGGAAACAAAGATCCTCACCAGACAAAGACACTCACTCTGACACAAAACACAAACACATTTCAAATTGAGAATGATGGCTGAACTTCTTCCTCCTGCTCCTCAGGCTTCTGTTCCTCAATGTACAGGTGTTTCCGTTTAACAAGTGACAGTGTTATCTGGTGACATTCAGCCAAATGTATATGAATACTCGTAGTAACTTTTATTTAACTGGTTGACGTAGATAATAAACACAGAGGAGTATTTATTTAAAATGAATAAAGTCAAATTCTAGGATTACTGTTTGTGTTAAAATACATAAATAAATACATACATATAAAATAAATGGAAAAAATAAATGCAAAAATGAATAAATACATTTAAAAATGAATAATAATAAAAAATAAAAGGGGAAATTAAACAGAATATTAAATAAGGTAAATAATACAAAGATAAATAAATCAATTTAAAAATGAATAATAATAAAAAAATTAAAGGGAAAATTAAACAGAATATTAAATAAGGTAAATAATACAAAGATAAATAAATAAATTTAAAAATAAACAATAATAAAAAAAATAAAAGGGAAAATTAAACAGAATATTAAATAAGGTAAATAATACAAAGATGAATAAATAAATAAGCACATTAAAACAAAAATATAAATTTATGTCACATTTTATCAATTAATGGCTACGTTTATTTATTTATTCAATTGTACATTTTTGATTTTGGCAGGTTCTGTCCTCCACACTACGAAGTATGTCACTGTCACGTCACTGGTTCCCATTAACGTGTATTTGTGTAATACTGTGTGGGATCCAATCATAATTGGACAGCTTTTACAATAGTTCAAATAGACTGTAAATATTAATCAAACGATCAGAGGTGGCAAACAATGATGACCAGGAATCCAGTTTTAATTAAAAGGCAGAAATACACATCCCACTTGTACTGGTCAAAGCAGAGCTCTAAAGCCCTTCAGAAGCCATTTCTATTGCTTACCCTTGACATTTCCAGTACTGGTAGTTCCTGCTGTGAATTCAGAGGGTGCATCTCAGCGCAGCGGGAGCCCCTGACACTGAAAAGATATGACATGTCAGAGCTCCATCATCCACCGACTCTGAAAGATAACTTGATTATTAATAGGTGTACAGTGACACAGATGTTAAAGAGTTTGGGGGGTTGATTTGGATTAGTAAAAAGCAAAAAGAAAGATGTAGAATTGCCACTTGTCTTTCTCACTTTACTGTTCAATTTCTCCTTTTTTCTTCCTCTCTTCATCTCTGGAATTCATATTATGTTGAGAGCTCTTTTGGGGACCATGAGAATTCATTTGACCTAGATGTTGCACCATGCCATTTTTCATTGAGAAATTGGTGCATGCTGTCTATTATAGAGTTGGTCTCCGGACACCTTCTTCTTCTTTGTTTTGGTTTTTGTCACAAGTATACCTTGTCTCATGGATATTGACACATAATGTGGATTTTGTTGTGCTCCACGTTAAGTCAAATATTGCGGACTTAAACTGTGATAAAATAGTTTTATTTCTTTATTGTGTTTTTTTTTTAATCATTTAAATTGTGTCTTTTGTCTTTTTTAATTAATATGATTTAAAATTAATCTAAAATAGTTGGAATTTGTTATTTATTTTCTAAAACGGGATCTAGCAAAATCTAGCATGACCATTCACATATGGTTGGTAAATTACATCATATGCAACAGCTGTCGGGAACACTACAAAAATGAAAGGGCAAGGATCCTGGAAAAGCCACTGAATGAACAATGGCAACAGGCAGAAATGCCATCCCTGAGACAGGTTACCCCTATACAGTATATGACAACCTCTTATCACCAAAGAAAGTTCCATTTGCTGAGGAAAAAAAATATAAATTTTTAAATATGTAAAAAGTTTAGTTTCAGATTTAGTTCCTGGGATTTTTTATGTTTTTGGGACAATACATACATAAGATGTTTATGTCACTTTGTAAACTTTGAGTGTCCAATGTGTCCCTAGAATGTCACACTGCTTATTTGCATAAACTGGGAATAGAAAAATGAGTAATAGAATAATGAGTCACAGCCAACGAGTGACAGAAAAATGTCAAAACATACTAGCTTGCTAAAAAAAAGGTTACACTTAATGTTGAATGTGTGAAGATTTATATGCATCTACTAATAGCTCTCCCCAAAAACACACAAAATATTTTTTTTAATGTGCAAAAATGTATTTAACTTTGGAAAAAGTAGTATCAAAAAATACTTTATATATACTCAAAGTCCACTTACTGGCTTTTTCCAGAGCTTACAACCACATCATATGGTTTGCTCAGTTGTTATGGAGATAGTTCAGTTGTCATAATGTGACTTTAGCAAAGAGTATAGAAGCAAAGAAACGAAACTCTGGTGTTTTTTTTTTTACAATAGCCGTTGCCGCCATTTCGGACTGAAAACACTTATTATATTTACAGTATTTTATTGTTCAGCACAGGCCAATTCGGTAGATTATGACAATAGAAAATAAATAATTTTGTTTAACTTTTGTACATTCTGTAGGCGGACTTTTTACTGGGGTCTGGTTGTCGCTTTCAGCCAAAAATGGCAGAAGCGTAGCTTTGCTGCTGGGCGCTAATGTTGCAATATAACCAACAATTGGCTTTGCTTTGCTGCTGGGTGCAAATGTTGCAATAGAACCAACAATTGGCTTTCACTTCTTGGCAATATACATTCTTTGGACTTTAGTATGGAACCTCAGTTGCAAGCTCCATATTTCTATAACAGGTGGTTATATATGATATAACATATACAGTATATCATACTTCGGTCCCATGACAACATAAGTATGTATCTCCAGGACAACTAAACCAACTCCATGCTCAGAGTAGATCTTGAGTTAAGAGTTTGTCAACAAGCCGAGGCAATCTCGGGCAACAAGTTATAACATTTTGGTGCAGTTTCACTGAAAGAAAACATTCCAAAAGGATTCGTCCCTACCATACACATTCCCTTTACTCTTCAGGGTGGAGCAACATGGAAACACAAAAGGTTGGGACTCTTTCCTTGCCTTTAGAACTCCCAGGTTAGTGGCATAAACTTAATTATGCGGACAAGGCTGGACTGAGCCTCTTCCACATGACTGCTCAGTACGGTGTGGAAAGTGCTATAGCTGAAACCTCTTGGGCATTTTATGGTCACTTCCCATCAGGAGAACATAGGCTGAAAAGGACAGTGAATTTAAGAAGTCAATATAAAGATGCACACACGTGTATCACATGCACGGGGATAACATATGGCTGAGCCTGTCCTGATATCCTGTGCAAGCTGCTGGTAAATAAGAAGACGGTCAAAGGACATGAGAGTGGCTCATAACATGACACACAAGATGCTAATGCTAGCAGGGGAGACCAGACGCCATCTGGAAACCACCAAACTCTCTGATGGTGGAAGCTCTCCATTCAGACGTTCTGACAACACTGTCCCAGGTGGAGTGGATAATGCATTGGTGCTGTACTATTTGTCAAATCATAATCTATACTAAACCACTCTTGAATCAGTACCAAAGTCTTCCGATAATCTGATGGCAGGGGTTCAGATTTATGTTGAATAGTGGTGGGAATAGAACACAACCCTGGCCAACCGGTCCTCACTCACAACTAGTTAAATACCATGACCAACCATGACCGTTCCCTAACCCTACCTCAGTGGTTGTGTTGCCTAAACCTTCCTGCGAAAATGGATGTTTATTTTGAAAGGACACAATGCATGTAACGAGCATATACTGACACGCCGTCCCTGGTCTGTGAAAAGTAATGCAAGATGGGTATCCCATACGTCAGTCTCTGATGCCAAGGGGCACTGACCAAGAGAAGGTGTTGTGTGAAACCAAGTCAACGTTGACGTATTTTACTTTACCTATGTAACTTACGCGCCACATACATAAGCTACGTAACACGTGTATTTATTTCACGGAACAAACATGCTTATTTTAACGCAAACGATGATCTTTTCCCGTCTTTTACGCACATCCGTCCGACCCAATCTCTTGAACGCAATCTCAGGAACGCCTCGAGGGAATTTATTCAAATTTGGCAACAAACGACCACTTGGACTCAACGATGAACTGATTAGATTATAGTGGTGAAAGGTCAAGGTCACTGTGACCTTACATCCATCCCATTCTCGTGAAAGAGATATCTCAGGAACGCCCGGAGTAAATTTCTTAAAATTTGGCACAAACAAAGGTTACGATATTGTTACCCTAGTTCTATAACCACAGGCGGAACCCCTCCACTGGACTCTATTGGTATTGCTCTCCTCCAGTCACCCGCACGCGTTTTCCCACTGAGGTTCGCATAAATGTTGGTGGACAATCGGAACGTGCCTACCGAATACATGTGTCACCGCAGTATGTAAGGCGGCGTCTAGCATTTCCTGGCATGCCACGCCCTCTTCAGCGAGCGGCGCCAGAGTGGCAGGGCCTTCTTGGTAGAGGGCTCCGCCTGTACTTATAGAACTAGGGTTACAATATTGTAACCTTTGTTCTAACTCACACAGGCTCCGCCCTCTACTGGACTCTATGGGTACAGTGGGTGGAGCCCGATGGATGTACGCCGTGCCGCGACACCACACTGATCCAGACCGGCTAAGGTCACTGGTCGCTGAAGAGAAAAAGGATGCCATATACTGTGGTGGCGCACATATTCGGTAGGCACGTCCTGATTGGCCGGCTACGTTTATGCAAATCTCAGGGGGCGAAGCTGTGCCTGTGATTGGACTATTGCCCAGAGGGCGGAGCCTGTGTGAGTTAGAACATCCACTTGGACTCAAGGATGAACTGATCAGATTTTGGAGGTCAAAGGTCAAGCTCAATGTGACCTCACAAAACATGGTTTTTGGTCATAACTCAATAATTCATATGCTAATTATGATAAAATGATGAAGTAGTGATATTTTGGATAGACATAGCTAAAAAAAAATTATTATAGTTTCTAGCTTTTTGTGGTGGAGGTGAATATAAAGCAGACTAGGAGAGAAAGGCAACAAGTTCTCTTTTTTCCAATTTGGCACGACCCAGTGAAGTGAACTACAGGTGTAAAAGTGACCTATGGCTAATTAGAGGGGATGGAATTATTTTTTGCTACTGATGCCATGATAGAGACTGGTAAGAATAAAATACCTACTGAATCCTAAGCGCAGAATCTTACTGTACCAGCAGAACCACATTGTGAAAGCATTGTGGCAATTTCAGTTGACTTTGAAGGGGCTAACTCTCACACCTCCTGCAGAGAGAGATAGACACCAAGGGATGAAGAGTGGTGAGGGGATTTAGAACAGGACATGGGACGCTGTCAAGAGCATCAATGATTTTTTGTCAGGGGCCCAGATCAGAGAGACGGGGGGCTGTTTGAAGTGGAGGGAATCACGCTGAAGAGGATTTGGATGCCAACAAGTTAAGAGGATGTGTGTTCCCATCAAGTGGTGCGTCTGTAACCGCTGTTAAACCTCTTTGCTCTTTCAAGCACTTGTGTCTGGACAGCAGGGGTGGGTTAAAAACTTCTGACGCAATTGTGCCTTCCTAAGGCCCGCCCCTTTCTGTTCTGAGCTCCAATAACAGTTGAGCAAGCCGGCAGAACCTCAGTCAACTTATCCCTTTTCTGTTCAACTTGGATATACTACGTTCATAGGTAACAAATTTCTTTAAAACAAGTTGTGCTAATGCATAAAAGAAATTCGTGGCATTTAAACAAATTTGTGTAACTTTGACAGCCTCTGTAGTCATTATTTGCGTTTTTTTGCAGGTCATTATAATCGCTTTGCATCTAGTTTTAGTAATTCCGTGTCTTTCTGGTCGTTTTACATCTTTGCGTTGTAGTTTTCTTTCTCTTTGTGGTCATTTTGTGTTTCTTTTTTGTTATTTTGCGTCTTGTTTTACGTCTTTCTGGTCGCTTTGCGTCACCTTGTGTTCCTTTAGGTCCTTTGACATCTCTTTGTGTTGGTTTTACATCTGTTTTTGCAACTAATTTTAGTCATTTTTGCATGGCGCTTTACTTCTCATATTGCATCCTCTGGTCATTTACGTCTCTTTGTATTTTTTGGGGGGTCTCTTTGTAGTCATTTTGCATCGCTTTGCAAGTCTTTTTAATTGTTTCTCGTTTCAGTCAGTTTTCTTTCTCTTTGTTGTCATTTTGCGTCGCTTTGTGGTGTTTCATAACCCCCATGGCCATTCATTTCACCTTTTTCCAGCAGCGTAACATAATTGTGATTGGCCCTGATGCAAGTTTTTTTTCACACAAGCACACGCTTGCACGTTCAAACGCAACCACCCCAAACAACTGCAAAGCAGACAACTGCTATGCCACCATGGAGAGGCTCACCATGCAACTCCCAGACTGCAAACCAGCCTCAGATCAGCACCACGGACAGCAGCCGAAGCGCCAACTTAACAGCCTCTCAGTGGCCAAATGTTATCACTGACACAGATTTCAGTAGGTGCACATTTTCCAACATATGAGACGTAAGAATCACAGTGCTATAGATTTGAATCCCTGATCCCACTCCTTATTTATTGGAATATCCTGGCCGTGAGCTGGCACGCCGCTTTGAGCTGTACTTTTGTCAGACGTCCAGCTGTTTATATTTATTCCTGTCGTTCGCCTTGAAATCGCCTCAATGGACCAGGAGCGGCTGATTGGTTGAAGTCGAAATGAAACGATACCTCCTAATTTCACTACAAAAACCTTAATAAGGTGGCAGCTGGCTGGAGGGAGATACTGTAACTCTGAGAGCTTCCCACTGCTGTCGGCTATATTGTATGTCATTGCCAGTAATCACGATATTAAATGTATTTTGTGTTCAAAAAGAACAAACAAAGGAAGATAAGTGGTTACGTCTCCAGTCTGATCTCGAGCGCACAGCTGATAGGTAGCCTACGTGGTTTGTTTGCATGACGTAACAGAAGTGCATATAACGGATTCAGTGCGGACACGGTGTAGGACGAGGATTTTTGGGCCCCTGACACCTTCCGTCGATATTTACGCCACAGCATTTTTCTACCCATTTGAGTTCGCTATGATGAGTTCGGATTCAGGGCCTCTACGTGGAAGACTTGCTCAGTAATTCATTCATAATACTACCAAGCTAACTACCTACCACCTCCTGACTCTGGTTGGAATGGCACCAGGGGGGGCCAATCAGATTCCAGTTTTTTTTTGTGCCACCCCTCTTATCCCGCCCCTGCTGGGTCAGAGACATTCTGGTAAAGGGGAGCCGGTGGTTACATACATATTTCAAATTCAAATTCTCACCCGTGTCTCTGAGTGCACACACAGCTTTGTGGGCTGAGAGCTGCTGGCATGAGCAACACAGAACCAAACGCCTTTTTAATGATTGAAGAGGTGCCTCGCTGTGAGGGACAGAACAGTAAACTAGCTCTCCTCTGGCTTTCTGAAAAGCTGAAAGGGTACAAACGTAAGAATGTCGAGGCTTGCAACTTGCCATTATCCAATTGAACACATCCTTTTCAAGCTCAATAATAGATGTCAGCCATCCGTCGGGGTATCAACAGATGTCACCGAGCTAATAGAGGAAATATTTTTCAGAGGAAGAGCACTGTATTAAATGTTCATAGCAGCACATTATGTCCAATAAAAACAAGTGGGGAAGTTACTGTATTTCAGTGTGAACGAACAAGCCTTCCTCTGTGGATACACTGAACAGAAATAGCCTTTAGCGCCTTCATGTATGTTGCTCTCACATTTGAATTTTCACAGCTTGCATCTTCCCCAGCAGCAAACTGCCAGGCCTGTCCTTTTAACAAAGCCAGGCTTTCTAAGGAACACATGTTTTCTGCCAAGTGGCTACAGTCCAGTAAATAAAACATGGATCTTACTGAAGCGCCTCCTGTCTCATGCTGCATGCAGTCCGGTGCGGCCAAACGTGAAGCCAGCCATAATGACGGCGGAATGCACAACACGGGCAACTGCAAATAAATGTACAGAGAAATGTTTTAACACTTTTGCTTTGTAAAAAAAATAGTTTAGTGTGAATTTGTTTTGGTATATTGAATAATATACACCAAAGAGGACAAACAATTTTTAGATGAGACAAGACAATTTATCTTTTCGAAATTAGTGTTTATCCGTGTCATTTGTTGCTTATTTTAAACGTTTTTGGACGAAATTGTACCTACTACTAGATATACAAAATCTTAGGAGATTATGTATTCGGTCGTGTGCATCTGCCTGTCTGTCCATGGCTAATCTCTCATACTGCTGGACCCATCAGCCTAATATTTCATATACTCATTTATGACTGTATGCTCAAGGACCTCTCGTGGTTGCAGATTCACACTTTTTGAAAACATAATTACTATTCATAGTTTGAACTCCTCCCACTCCTGCACTATCAACATATTTT
Source organism: Sebastes umbrosus (assembly GCF_015220745.1). Classification (NCBI taxonomy): domain Eukaryota; kingdom Metazoa; phylum Chordata; class Actinopteri; order Perciformes; family Sebastidae; genus Sebastes; species Sebastes umbrosus. The sequence goes on from NC_051288.1 coordinate 7,905,544, forward strand.
ATTGATGGTTTTATACCGTCATTGACTGCTGACTCCTCACCACTCTTAACCGGCTGGTAAGCTGCAGCAAGTGATCAAAAACTGTTTCAGTTTGGACTCTTGTTTCCACTACGGATTACGAATTGTTACTCTCAATTTGCACGCCTAGGTACTACACTTAGTGCACCTTTCTAGTTTATTATCATACTATTTATTATTAAACGACACATTCTCACTCCCAACTTGTCAAATACTGACGCTTGGTCAGTGCCCCTTTTGCGTTACTTTTGGACAGTACAGGGACGGCGTGTCAATATACGCTTGTTACATGCATGGTGTCCTTTCAAAATAAATAAGGTTTAGGCAACACAAACACTTAGTTAGGGTTAGAAAACGGTTGTGGTTGACATTAACTTGACTGACTAGTGTCTCACGGGACTGACGATACCGACCGTCACGTGACCAAAGACTGACGTGACTAAATAAGTCAACGTTTAGTTTCTTTTAGTTTCTTTCAGTTGAAAGCCCGGTTCATCACATACTGTTGCTAAAGGGTGCCTCCGTACGTCGGTCTCAGATGCCGAGGGGCACTTACTAAACAGCCGTACTAAGAAATACGGTTGACGAGTTGGGTGTGAGAACAGGTTGATTACATTGATTAATTAAATGATTGATTAAAGATATATATATATATATATATAAAACATTATTTATTTATTTTATTGACAGTGCCCCATATAGGCTATTGGTGTTTTCCAGTGGGTGTTTTGGTCTGATGGATAAACATAGTTTGTTATCACTTCAATTCAAACTATCTAACAGGCAATTTTCAGCACATTATTGTATAGCATACTATTGTTCAGGTTCCTTTTGTAAATTAACACACGATAATAATACCCACATCACAAATGAATCATACTGTCCTTGGCCAATCTTGCTTTCCAATAAATGTCATCAATATCTTTTGAATAGCTTTATAGATATCCTGCTAGGCAACAAGTGAACAGACACACGCACCCATAATTATTTCTGAAAAGTGTTAACCTTGAGAAAGTGTCTGAATTTTGAGATAAAATGTGAGATGTTTTAATAGTAAACTTCAGCAGCTCGGGCTCTGCCTTGCAAACAGTCTGATCTGTGAGCACAGAGGAAAAAAAAAACTTCTCCCACTATTCGCCTGCAGTGGCTTCGGCAGTGACAAACAAAACCTCGATCACAAACAACCAAACATATACGCTCCTCGAAACAAATAGTCTAAACAAGCGCTTCAGGAAACTTGGAAGGCTGTCTGCTGATGCCGCTTCACGTCTTTTTAGCTGAAAGCCTCCACGGCTAAATGCAGCCAATCTGACAAGTGCCACGAGTTGACAGGCTATATACGCAGTCGATGTGGTGTGTTGGGGAAGGAAACGCTTGTTGTGCCGCGGAGCAGTTTCCTGTGTCAGTCTGATGAAGACTGTGTGTGTGTTTACATATTCCGACTCACGCTGAGAGCAAAACCTGCTACTCAGTCTGCGTCTCTCTCTGTCTCCGTCTACAGTCACCGCCGCTGTCACTCTTCCTCCTCGCCCGCCATTGTCATTTTCTGTTTTTTTGTTATTGTTGTGTAGTTGTTCATCTTCCCTCTCTTGTCCAACTTCTCCTTCACCCTCTTCCTCTCTCTACCCTCTATCTCTGTGTTTTCCGTCAGAGTGATACAGGCGCTCAACGCTTCGGCCCCACTCATCACTGTGACAGCCACAACCGCCTGACAAGAGAAAACAAATTCCACAGCAACTGCCAGATATTAATGGACTGAGCTGCATTTTTCTTGTCTTGTCATTGTTTTTCTTGGCTTTTTCTTTTTGTTTTTGGGGTTGGTGCTCTTACGCAAGCGAACACACACACACACACACACACACACACGCACACGCATGCACACGCACACGCACACACACAGTGCAATCAATAGAATCAAGTAGTGGTTACACTTTACAATGAAATATACATAATCCTGAGTGGATACCAAGGAATAAGTTAATCACATATCGGGAACTAACTAATTCATAATTAGATAACAAGTACAAGTACTGAATAAGTCAGAGTGAAGGGCTAAATATAGAGTGCTACAGGATTTAGTCCTAAAACCTGGAAATGTGTTCGCATTTGAGCACTTCCTGTCCCCCCCCTTTTAATGGGTTTTAAATTAGATGCCTGAAATAAGGTCTGTGGTTAACACAAGCTGAAGAGATTTTAACGTTTTGTTGTACGACATAAAATACGTCAGCAAATAAATATCCCACTCGTGAATTTAGAAGGGCCTTTAAAAAGGCGGTTGCTAACAAGTGGCTAAATGAGACTACTAAATGTCATCACGCTGACTCATCCGCCGTTACAGCCTCGTTGTGTGTACTCACGCTGATACGACTGTGGTGTAGTTCGTCGTAACTTCAGGACACCTCTGACTACATACATGCTGAAAATCAAACATTTTTACTGTATTAATTTTTAAGTCCCTAGAAGTGTATGATTCAACTTTTTCCCATGGTCTAGTGTTAAAAAAGTTAACAAAAACCCCAATAAATCATAATCACAGCCTCAAAAAGATGCAATCGTCCCAGCCCTACTTACTTGAGAACATAATATACAATGTTCTTCTTAATTCTGGATTAGGAATATTCAAAATAAGCAATGCAAATCTGAGACATTGTTTCTGCTTAGCCTGGCCTGCCTCACTGTGTCCGTCATGTTCGTGTTGCACTCCATGCTGAAAATTGAAGTCATTACAGTCCACATGTTGTTAATGTAAAATAATTCTAAATCATTCATAAGAGATGGCTGCTGAGCGCTAGCATGTCCGCTTCAAATCTGGGACAGAGTAAATTATGGAAATGTTTTTTTACTACATACTGGCTTCCAGAGAAAATGGGGAATGAACCAATTGACCCATTTGTCTCCATTCGCAGATTTTTATAGGATTTTACAACACAACATAAACCTATATAGTTCTCTGTGTGGTCATAAAGCTTTACAGACTATGCAGAGATAATAATAGTATAAAAAAAAAACATGTAACATACTGTAATCATTTAATATTAAGCTGGTAAACTCACAGGCCACCGCAGCTGCTGCTGTCCACTGTTTATATAGCAGCAGAAGCTCAGTATCCACCTGCGGGCTCCAGCTCTTTATGGTTCTCCATGGGGGGATTGTATTGATCCCTCCCTGCTCATACGTTTGGCTAGTTTTAAAGTTAAAATACCTGGTCACAGGGAATGTCTGAGATGCGCCAGATGGCAAAATATAAAATCTGCACTTCCATTTATTCTCTGTCAAAACGGTCATATTCTTTAATGAAGCTGTCGGACATAAAACAAATGAGATTTTTGGTACTTTATATGTTACACCGGTGGTATTGTTAATCAAAGTCTTCCTCCAAATGAAAACCATTTCTCCATGCATGCCGAACTTCTTGAGCAAATATTGAAGCTTTTAGCATACTTTCATCCACAAAGACTTTTAACTAGGGCTGTCAATCCATTCAAATATTTAATCGCGATTGTCCATAGTTAATTAATCGCACATTTTGATCTCTTCAAAATGTACCCTAAAGGGCGAATTATCAAGTATTTAATATTTTTATCAACATGGGAGTGGACAAATATGCTTGCTTTATGCAAATGTATGTATATATTTATTATTTGAAATCAATTAACAACACAAAACAATGACAAATATCGTCCAGAAAACCTGTGACCTTTGTCACGTGTTTTCCGTAGTTATTTCAGTACAAGTTTTATTTAGTTTACATACTTATTTTAAGGCCAAACATAACATTTTGGTCAGTGTATCTTTGGGTCATTCGATTTTCTTTTCACAAACGGATATTAAAAAACGAGTGGTTATTTGATCTTCGTTTTAAAATACAAAAATAATATTGAAATACAATGTGTTTTTCTTCATCAGGGTCAAAAAGGGATGAAATAAACTTTAAAAAACGGGTTGATTTTCATTTTCTATTTCTAAAAACAAAAAATAAAATCAATAGAAGACAGAAACGTTTTTTGCGAACCGGAAGTTGCCATCTACAAAGTAAGAGCGCGAATGAGGACGGTGCTGTGACATGTCTTCTTCCCTGAGACACACTCTCTTAATGTTTCAAAAAGCTATGTACTGATCCATGTCCATCACCTTCAGTTACACAGCAGCATCGTGCTTCTTTTTCTCTCATATAGCACCGTCCTCATACGCGCTCTTACTTTGTAAATGGCGACTTTCTGTCGCAGAAGATGAAAAAAAGGATGTTTTTTTCGTCTCTGTCTTCTAGTGATTTTATTTTTTGTTTATAGAAAAAGAAAATGAAAATCAACCCGTTTTAGTTTAGTTTAGTTCATCCCTTTTTGACCCTGATAAAGAAAAATGTCTTGTATTTTGATATTTTTTTTTTTATATTTTAAAACGAAAATCAAATAATCACTAATTTTTTGCTCTTTAATATCCGTTTGTGAAAGGAAAATCGAATGACCAAAAGATACACTGACCCTTTTTCCCTTACCCTAAGTAAGTGTTTTGTAACTGCGGACGTTTGCATGGCATACAAATAACACGCAAAAGTGCTAAAATGCGTACTCATGACATGCAGCCTTTTAACCAGGAGACCCATATCCGAGACTGTTGTTGACCTGTGTTTTGTTTGGTAAGTTAAGTTAGTGTCACATTTTTTGTTGACGTTTGTGACATGCTTTCCGTAGTTGTTTCTATACATGTTTTACTTAGTTTACTTACTTATTTTTTAGCCAGCCATGACATTTTCCTTTACCTTTACTAATTGGTTTTCTTGCCTAAACCAAAGTGTGGACGTTTGCGTGGTGTACAAATCACACGCTTAAATGCATACTCATGACACACAGAATGTCTGTGTAATATGGTATTTATACACCTTCCTGTGAGACCTGGTTGTGTAAAACATGTCTTGCTGAGTCATCCCCTCATCATGAAACCAGTTCTGTCGACTAGAGATATGTGGTAAAGGTTGCATAGTTTCTTGGCCCCATTTATTTATGGTAATTGTCTCACAATGACTAATAATTGTATCCATGTTCAAATTTACAAGGAGAATTTTCAACTGCACGGTGCCTCCCCAGAATTTCTCTTCAAAAAAAGGAACACTTCTGCTCAGCAAGTTTATGGTATAATTTATACGCTAATTGTCTGTGTGGCGTATCATTCCAAAGCACTAGCTCAATTTTAATTGCTTAATTTTGACATTTTACCAACACTGCTTCTACAGGGAACCGCCTCTGCAAGTAATATTTACAAGTAGTCGCAGAGTGAGCTAATGAAAAGCACCGTCTGTGCACACATGTAACCGCGAGATTTCTTTGTTCAATTAAAATCAAAGACGGTGCGGATGGAGGGAAAACCCAACACACACACACACACACACATCACACACACATCACACCATGTACAGAACATGAAAGCTCAGAACAGCATGCACTCACTGCGGGGTGTGATTGAAGGTATTTGTTATGGAAGGCAGAAAACAAACAATTTCATTTTTAATAATGTATTTCTACATGTCAGGAGGCTTAAGACCATTCTGGGGAGAGAAAATTGCTTCATCCTTTACATGTACAGTCTGCCTGTAATGGACATGTTTTTTGAGACGCGGTGGTATTATCTGCAGCGTTGCGTATGTCAGTATGACAGGAAAATCATCGAGGCCATTATAGCAAGGCTCGTATATATAGCCTATAAACACACTATAAGGAGTTCAGTGCATCAACCCACCGGTTTAATAGGAAAGAGAACAAAAACACAACAAAAAGAGCACAATCCTTCCAGTTTCATGCATGGCTCTGAGGCTCTTACGCTTTGGAAATTCTCTTGCATGCACACATGTGCTTATGGCAAGCCATTTTAACATCTGTCAGCTAAGCTTGACTATCCGGAATTAACAATAGAGTTATCAAAATCAGCTTTTTGACTAGTCCTAATTAAATTACAACTAGTCCAAACTTTTATTCAAGATATCCATAACGTCATATCTTTAATTCTGTTTTGACTAGTCTAGTCAACTAGTTGTATCTGTGGAACGCAGCCAAGCCAACCAACCTTGTGATGTCACAGGCTATAGAGTACCGCAACATGGCGGTGCTCTTGCCACGAAAAAATTAAACGGATCCCGTTTTTTTCATTTAAATGCTGACATATGTCATGTTTGTTGTATAATTGTTCATTAGAGTGGAAATCTAGTTAGTAAACCAGCTTAACTTGGTTGAATGTTTCATTTTAAAACAGCTTGCCATATGTGCTTGTAGAAGAGTCTCATATTAAGATGTTCACAACCTGCTAACTTAACTCCGTCTACGGCTTGTTGCTGTAACCGTGTCAGGCTTCTGAATGCGATTAATCTTTGAATGTTCGTCTGGATAAACAGCAGATGCAGAGAAATCCCAGGTCTGCGTTGAACGGTCAGGCGGTGCTTGGAAAATCCGAGACTGTATTATTTAAGCTCCCTCAGCCTTGAGATCCAGAGCAACAGACTTTCTGATGCATCTGAATGATTCATTTGTTGTTTGAAGGCTGGTGCCGCCGCCGCACTGTTGGGGTTGTTTTCTGAATTTAAGGGCAGGGGGCTCTGAATGTACAGCACCCTATATAAGTAAACAGACTACTGTACAGTAGGGGGTTTCTGTGCTAAGTCTGCCTGCACGCACAGAAATTGATGATGCAACCTTTTCTCGTTCAGTTACACCAGCAAATCACAGTTTTAAAATTTCAAAGGGCTCCTATCGAATTCAAAAGTGGACTGTTTTAAATCCTTAAAGGCTGGACCACACTGAAAGATTTTTCAAATCTTAACAGATATTGAAAATGTGAGAGACCCCACACATAACAAGATGTTTTTTTCCTATAGAGTGTGGAGAGCAACGATTTGGCCAAAACAGCACAACACAAACTAACAGAGTCATTCATGAACGACAAGAGTCCCGACTAAAAAAACTGAAATCTCGCAAAATCTCTGGTGTTCAAAAGTGACTTGAGTGTAAACAAACATGGCGGACGACGGGCAGGAAGAATTAGCAATGTTTTGTTGTAGTTTTTGCACTACTTTGTACTGAAAATTCACATTGATGGATGGATGAAGTCACGGAGGAACGTTAAATAAATTTGCGTTTGTGTTTGTTGCCACAAATCAACAAGTTGGTCCTCCATTTCTGAGCTCCATCTTACTTTATGCTTTGCATTTTGCATTAACTCCTGAATTAGCCACGGCCGCCATGAAGGCGGCGGTTGTCCTTCCGCTTTAGTCAGCTTGGTTCCCAATTGGCTTTCGTTATTTCCCACGTGACGGCGTTATCGGCTGTCCTCGGGGTTTCCCACACACAAACAGGATATCTGATCGTAAATATTGAACACGTTTAATATTTACTATTTGAGATCGGTACAGCCAGGATGGACTTTTGAGCCGAACATACCTCACACCACGGGAATATCTGGAGAGACAATCTTTAGAACCATCAAAAAATTGTCTGACAATTGTCGAGAAGGCCCAAAATCGGCTTGATCCTTGTGTAGTGTGTGCCTGGCATTACAAACACGCTGATAACTGTGCCCTGTATAGTTTCCTTCCTGTCTAACACCCTGCTCTTTCCTTACATTTCTTTTTTATAATCATGTTGCTCTTGCGTTTATTTCTCTCACAGGAGCTTGGCGTGGCCTATAGTGAAAGATAAAGGACAGAATAATTCCTTGGTCGACTGACTTTGCAAATTGGTCATGTCACTGAGCACTTCAGATGGTACCGAGTCAGCAGAAGGTTAAGAGTCGCCTTATAACCTGCGTTTATAATCAGCGTCGCCCCCCTTTGTAGTCCGAGAAGCACACAATCGGCCTCGGAGGAATTTTTCATTGCACAACTTCTTTAAGTCAACTGAGAAATTCTAGTTGGGAGAATGTCTTAGAAAATCAATTTATCCAAAAGCAGCACTTAAGCCAAATAGTCCCAGAAAATAAAGCTGCAGTGCATTGATCGGGCCGAGGTTTTGATTTCTACACCTTTGTTGGCTTCCATGTGAGAAAGATACAGTGCACAAATACAGCAATAATTACGAAAACATCTGCCAAAGGTGCCCTCAGAGAGAAAAGTATCTATGTACTGTATAGAGTATACTCTCCAAGCAAACATTTTTAGGTTGAATATACTGTGTTTTGCTCCAAAGCTTGCTCAACAGGAGGGTTGAGTCAGTACTCGTCCATAGCTGCTATACCTCAAAAAAACGTCTTTCTTATATCTGTTCCAAACAAATCTGTCTGCTGTTGGATATTGAGACAATTTCGTGCTCCTTTGGATTGACGCTGCGAGTCACAGTCCATCAAATGCTTCCTGGGCGGCGTCTGTGCAGTGTATCTGCGCTGATTACCGCGGGGGATTTGAGAAACGGCAAAAACAAAATTATAAACACATTTACTGGATTTCCACTGGTTTGGAAAATATATTTGCTGTAATTCTTTTTACTTTATTCTGCAGAGTGCATTTTGAGATTTGTTTCTGGTTGCTTCTCTCACTTATTGTTGGGAAACTCTGGACAGCATTTGTCTTTACCTAACAGTGAACTTATACAGCAGCACCACTCTCCACCAAGTGTGTTTAAAAGGCATTAAAACGTTACCAATGTGAGAACTGTCTGTCTACAAAAGCACATGCTGGTTATTGTACTGGTAAACTGGACTAAAAACAGAAACATCCACAAACTGTTTTTTATAGAAAAGATGACTTTCACTTATTTATCTAACATCGAATTGTTGAAATGCATACTAATTAATTGTCAAAGAATGTTTTTCGTGATTTATCTCAATTGTTGACAAAAGGCTCTTATCATCTAATTATGCTACAAACTAAATTATGTATTAGTGATAAAAGGAGTAAATACAAGATGTGTGTGCTGAATCTAAAGTACATCGCCAACATGAATTGTAAAATTTGTGTTCCCAGCTTTATCAAAGAGAAAACATATTTCTTGGTTAATTAGTTTTGATGAATTAACAGTTTAATACAAACACCTTAAACACATTTAAAAGCATATATTTCATATTTTTCAGTTTAACTAAAGCAGCTCTGAAGAACACATTATATATTTTTATTAAGGCTGTCAAAGTTAATGCGTTATATCGTGTTAAAGAAATTTGTGGCTTTAAAACAAATTTGCGTTAACACATTAACGCAACTTTTGATTGTCAGGCTCAGTTTCAAGCTAGAGAGAAGATACTGGTATCATATGAGACTACAAAACCTAAAGAATCCATTGGTACCAACCATGTCATACTAGTTGTCTTGAAGGAGGCTAAATAACGCTCCAAACTTAGCTAAATTCTGGCGAGGAAAAACAGTCATGGCAATTTTCAAAGGGGTCCCTTGACCTCTGACCTCCAGATATGTGAATGAAAATGGGTTCTATGGGTACCCACGAGTCTCCCCTTTACAGACATGCCCACTTTATGATAATCACATGCAGTTTTGGGGCAAGTCATAGTCAAGTCAGCACACTGACACACTGACAGCTGTTGTTGCCTGTTGGGCTGCAGTTTGCCATGTTATGCATGTTTGCATATTTTTTATGCTAAATGCAGTACCTGTGAGGGTTTCTGCACAATATTCGTCATGTTTTTTGTTGTTAATTGATTTCCAATAATAAATATATGCATACATTTGCATAAAGTAAGCATATTTGCCCACTCCCATGTTGATAAGAGTATTAAATACTTGACAAATCTCCCTTTAAGGTACATTTTGAACCTATAAAAAATGCGATTAATTTGCGATTAATCACAAGTAAATATTTGAATCGATTGACAGCCCTATAAATAACGCATAGAAAGACAATAGCGTGGAATTGAATGTTTGAGGGGCAAATCAGCTCTTTATGCTGTATAAATGCCTCTGATATGATTTGATATGCTCATAGAAAAGCAAAGAGGAATTGAAAACAGAGTCATAAAAAGGATAAAAGAAAGGACCCATCTGTCCCTTAATAGTCACATCTAGAGACAGTTAACATCAACTGTACAGTTTGGATGTGTTTACACATGATTGTTACATTTCCTGAAGAAAAATGATGCAGAACCCAATACTTAGTCTGTCCTGTTACTACTGCTCACTCACCGCTATTAAATGTTTGCAAGGTCACCGTGATGAATAAAATGCTGCCTTTTAATTGTTGTGCCTGGTGAATGGCAAAAAAGGTTAAAGAAACCAGAAAACAAACATCACGCTCCATTTCCCAACATCCATCCCTTGAGCCTGGAGGCTCTTCCTCTCTGTTTCCTACAACACGCAGATTGGTATAAACAGCTCTTAACTGTAACAAAGCCTGTTATGTGTTCCACAATCTCGTGTTGATGTTAGCCCATGCTTCTGCCACACTCCACTGGACTACAAAATTGGACCATGAACTGAAAAAATTGCTTTGGGTACAGAGAAGTGTGCAAAAAAAAGAAAAAAAGGGGTTGTTTGTGTGTGGTCCGATGTTTTATTCAAGCAGGAGTCAAATTGGTGGCGAGATATGACAGCTTGTGTTGTTTACAAATCTTTGTCAATTTGTTAAGCTCGAAAAGAGCGTGACAACGTGTTGGCTGCTTTTCTGGCAGCTGAAATGGCTCTGACAAGAATTTGGATTGGATGAGGGACTCACAAGCAAGATGTATAAATGTTTTTGGACTGGCTTCAGTTTTCAACCGTTGTGTACATAAAGCACCTCAGTCAAAGTATAGACCCACCTTATACATCTTATTTAACTACTTGGAAGCTGTTCATTCCAAAACTGCACACATGCTTTTAAATCTTTAGGAAGACATTGAAACACATTCTCACTCCCAACTCGTCAAATACCGCCGCTTGATCAGTGCCCCTCTGCATCGGAGACCAACACACGAGGTTAACCTCTTGCGAAAATACACTCGTTACATGCATCGTGTCCTTTCACAATAAACTTCCGATTTCACACGAAGTTAGGTTTAGGCAACACAACCACTTAGTGAGGGTTAGGAAATGTGACAAAATAAGTCAACGTTACTTTTAGTTTCACGCGGGACACGAACAGAAGTGTCTCCTGGTTGAAAGTCTTGTGTTAGTTTGACCCGTCCACCACCCCTTCCTCCCTGAACTGACTCTCACACTATATATACTACGTCACTTGTTCCAACCATCGAATAACGCAGAGGGTGGGTTTACATTGGAGTTAGTTGAAAGTCGGGTTCGTCACATACTGTTGCTAAAGGGTGCCTCCGTGCGTCGGTTTCCGATGCCGAGGGGCACTGACCAAACGGTGGTACTTTACGAGTTGTGAGTGAGAAACAGGTTGCACATACTGACACTATGTCACACACCTCGTTGTTACTTTTCGGTCGCAGTAAACACATGCTTTATGTTGTGCATTAAACAAAGACACTTGCTTAGGTTTAAGCAACAAAACCACTATAGTTAGGTTTAGGAAAATACAACGTGGTTGGGCTTAAAATGATACGTTTTTATAGTGCAAATATGACTTGATGTTGTGTACACAGGACACAAATGAACAGCTGATTGTAAAGTGAAAATGAAACGAAACGCACTGGACACTAATGGTACGTGTCCGCAGCCTCCGTCCTTTCCACGCTTCCCATCCATTGTCTACGTAAGCGGCCTTGCAATGCATTCTGGTAGCGTGGCGGCTCGATTCGAGAGACGGGGCGTCACGTTGGCCGTTCCTCATTTGCATAAAGTTGAGGTCTAGGCTACTTTATTCAAATCAGGGGCGTCCGGCGCGACTCGCCGCCTCTGGAAACTTTAGCAATCATTGTCAATCCAAAATAAGGACAGATTTAGCAACTGCAATGTCTTATTTCTCGCATAAAATGTTTTCAGAAACACATTTCCGTCAACCATTTTCGTGATATAAGAGAAGAAAGTATCCAAACGAGCCGCCATGTTGGTTTCGGTTTGAAAGCTGGGAGCAGCCCCCAACGGCCCTGACAAGGTGGCTGTATTTGATGCCCTGGGAATGAGAGCGGGCTGGTTCACTATATGTCTAGTAGGGCTGGCACGATACAAAATTTAGTAGGCGATATCAATACCAGTGACATTCCACGAATCTCATTACCAATTTGATACCACGGTAAAAAACAAACGTAAAACAATAAATCCCATGTACTTCAACATACACTCCTTTATTACCATTTGCATAGCCGACTGGTTTTTGTTCTCTAGTTTCTCGCCAAAAATACATTTTACAAGATGACATTTGAACACATCATGATGATGTTTGAATTTTCTTTCGCCCAAAACTCATTTTTTACTGAATAGAGTCTGTCTCTATAATGTAAATCAATGAACCAACCGGTAATCCGTACAGTCCTGCACGGACAGTAAAGTTACCTCTCGTCCTGCCGATTTCAACATGGATTTGTTGTTCACTGTGCAGCATTATCAGGAAGAAAATAGGGTGTGTCCCCTGGACGCCAAGGCTTATTGAAAGAGGCTGGGACACGGTGTCCTTCTTGTCTTCAGCTATGTGATCATGCATTGCTACTGGCTCAATTTCTGCGAGTGCACAGTTAACATATTGTACATTTGAAACAAAAAGCATCATGTATGGTCTCTTACACATTTCCAATACTGACTGTGGCCGTAAATGTGCAGTTGCGGAGTTGTGGAGTACCACTCGTGGAGTTATCAGTTTCCTGTTGTTGTAGTAAACATTGCCAACACAAGGGTGACTAAGTGTATTTATCAATAAACACAATTAATGCAGTGATAGACCCAGTTACAAAAATAATAGGTATATTTTCTCAAGACTGTGAATTTTAATGTTGAGCTATGCTCTGCTCAGTACTCTGTACTCAGTACTGCTTCAAAAACATCAAGATAAATGAGCAGGGAGTCGTGATGCAGGCTGATGGAGCGCATGACTATTTGAGTGTTTGCTTGGCAAAGGCTCATTCTGGCCTAAATTCAAAGAAAATGCAAATTTGAACTACTTTTGCATCTAAGACGTGACTCTTCCTTTAAAACTAGTGACATAGACAGTGAGTATGTTCAGCGTGGCTGTGCAGAAATGGGACAACGGATGGAGCTGTTCCACTTCCAAGAAGTGTCATTACTTCTTGGAATGGAATTTGAAATGAGACTTTTCAAAATAAGTCAAGTGTGATTAACGGTGTTAATTCAGTCGGTAGGCTTTAGTGGGGCGATCAATAGGCTAAGAGGATAACATAGTCAGCAGTTTTCAAATTTTTTGCACGATTGTCTTTACTGTGAATAATGTATCCACAAGTATTTATTGTGGAATCGATGAAAACATTAGTATTTCCTCAGACAGATCATCAGACATCAGGTGCATGATTGGGGAGTTTATTGGAAAAGTCTGCTGATGATTCATAAATGATGGGGATGCTTGAAAAATTAAATCAGAGAGGACTGCCCTTGAGAAGATTTTGACTCAGTGATCAATTTGCCCCAGACAAACTCAAATCTATTTATTCTTTTACAGAAGTAACACCACTTGAATCACAATATTTTAATTTGTCTATTGCCGAGGAAAAGCAGACATTTCAGATGAGGAAGAACCACATTTACACAGACTGTACCTTAAAGGTACTGTTGATACATTCAGCCACTAGATGTTGCATTTTCCCTCCCCCGTTCCATTGCATTTACTTCACAACAAGTCGTTGCCAGCAACTTACCGTCAATCTCAGCCATTTATTCGAGACAGACATACCACGTGATATGAACGTTGTTTTACTAGTGGCTCACAAGCCTTGCTAGAAATGGGAACCAAACATCAGATATCTTCCACAGAGATAACGTTCATTTTGGAGCCGCCATAATTATTAAAATCATTAATTCAGAATCATTATACTTTTATTCAGCACTTTTCTAAAGTCTCTATGGATCTATTTTTTTTTTATATTCTTCTACATAAAAATGTTATCAATAAGACATTTAGAACAATTTTTAGGGGTTGGTTTTGCTTTTATGCCACGCAATATTGATGATTTCATCATCGGCCCTTATCGACAGAAGTTCCGAAATCTCGTTGTCTTCCCAGTTAGACATTTTCAATAACGTCTTGGTGTAAATGACCCTTCTTCTTCACCTTTGGATGTTTGTTTTCTTCTGGTTTTGCGCCAGTCACATGATAGAAATGTCATCACTCGCTTTGGATTCTCTGGACAATGACATTACAATGGCTCTATTCACACATGGGCTCAATCGGACATTACACAGACTCGTGAGCTGGCAGGGTAAAGTCCATTAAATGTGCGGTCCAACTGATTCGGACATTTGCGTTCTCACACACACCTCCTCCGGTCTAGACAAGTTCAGGGTTGCAGTGCATGTGTGAAAGGGGCTTCTGTTTCCATTGCACCCAGCAGTTTTGAACATGCCTTTATCAGAACACATTGATAAACATGCCCCAGGCTTTTTCCTGGACTTAAGTGAATTGCTGTGTGAATGAAGAGTTTGTAATGCATGTGCCATGGTTTCCTTTGGCTCAGATCAAATATCCTCCAAATTTTGAAAATTGTCCATAATGCACAGTTGGTTGAAAATCAAGATAAAAGCCCTCTGGCAGTCAGTTCTGATAAAGAAGCCAAATAATAAAAGAGTCAGAAGCAGAGATGTGGAGTGTCAGACAGAGTACATTACATTGCTGCTTTAGCAGTCTACTAAGTCTCCAAAGGCCAAAGACTGATGTAGCTGCAGGTTAAGGAACACATGCTCAAGTTCAGGCAATGGGCCGTCCATGCAAGACTCCCTGTAGGCATGGATGGACAGCTCATGCATCTTTGAAGAAGAAGAGATGAAAGACAGGCAGGGATAGAAGAATAGAGTGCTGCAGGAATCAGTCCTAAAACCCAGAAATGAGTTAGCATTTTAGCACTACCAGTTCCTTCGTCTCGAGGTCAATGGGTTTTTGTTTAGATGCCTGAAATGATGTCTGTGGTTAACACAAGCCTAAGAGATTTTACCTTTGTGATCACACAGTCACTTAGAGGGGAAAAAAACATGTCTTTGATCTTTTGAAATCTGATCTAATCAGCTTGAACACATCTTGGAAATCATCAAGCGGAATATTTAGGAATATTTAGGAATATTTAGCGCCTATTTGGCACCCATTTTGAAAAATGGCTGCCATGGCCCACAGGGCCCAAATTTGTATTGCCCCGATATCTATATATTTTCATAACATATAAACCTGCCAATTAGACTGTTGTCAGGCTATTAAATAGGCGTTATCAGTCGCTATAAGCCCCATAGATGTGGGTCTATAGGGGTCTACTACACCCACTGGTAGGTTTTATCATCTATTCCCATGGTAGATCACTGTTAGAAGGTATAAAAGAACACGACAGTGACCTCTAGAGACCGTAGTAATTATGACAGGAGCAGAAGCGGCAGTCATTCGCTGTAGTATAGATAGTGTGAAACTCCATAAGTGAAGGAGGTTGGGACGATGGAACGGACACAAAACATAGGACTTTGACCCAGGAGTTTGTATCCCATTCGAAACTAGTAATGTGTAGTTGTGATTGTAGTTATTTCAACCCAAAACACAATGTTTTTCCCCTAAACTGTTTTTTTTTAGTTGCCTATACCTAAAGAAGTTGTAGTTTTGTTGCCTAACCTAAAGAAGTCTTTCTGTGTTCAAAACTTGACGTTTCATTCTGTTTTACAACATGTTAGAATGTGTTGCTTTTATGTTTCACTTTTACAACGTAGTAGGCGTAGACGGCCCCTAATGACCCACATCTATGGTGCTTTATAGCGACTGATAATGCCTATTTAATGGCCTGATGATAACAGTCAAATCGGGTGCATAAACCTACCTCTGTGCCAAATGTATTGCTTTCATTGCAACATGCACAATTGTTATGAATATTTCAGCTGAGCTGCCCCACTAAAGTGAGTTTTTAATGATATGTCACTTTAACACACAAACACTAAACTAGAGAATGTTTGGAAAGCAGCCTATAGTGGACACAGATATTCACATGCTATGCCAGTGTTGCCTTTACACGCAGTATGTTGAGATCTTTTAGTGTGTACACCACACTGTCGGTTTTCTATTTCAAGGTTATATTTTCATATAAATAACAGTGTATTGTGTCCTTCCTATTCGTAACCGCCTACAATAGGACAGTAATTTCTTATTCAGGTTCTTGAGCGAGAACAAGCCTAAGCACTGCTATGAACACTCGCAGGAACACTTTTATTCGTCGAAAAGGAGGCTCTCTTCGGTGCACAACAGTCTGAAAACACACACACCTGTTACCTTTGTCATCCAGCCCGAATGCGTATTGATCGGGAGCAGGGTGGTTTTTGCAACGCACAAATAGAAAGCAAGGGATTGATTTTGTGCCTCTTGTTTGACGGAGCGATGTACATTAAAGACAGCTGAGACGAGAGGAACTGGAGGAGGAACTTAATAGGAGGGAGAGAGATCTGGTTAAAAAAAAAAAAAAAAAAGAGACTGTCACTGCGAAGTTAAGATGGGAAAGTGCAACTATTAAGTTTTACATTGACAGGGTGTGAGCCATAGCATGGATTTTGGATCAAATTCCGAGGTTGTGAGTCCTATACGTGTGACGCACATGTGTGATTCTGTGGAGGCCTTTAAATCCAAACTCAGAACCAATCTTTTTGCCCTAACTAAGTTAGTTATTCTACTATTTTTCGGGTGGCAGGTCACTCTCAGTCTCAATGTATTATTTAAGCCTAGTACTCCAGTTGACGAGAATAATATTAATTTTAAGCCACTGCCTCTCAATAACCCTCTGTTGTTTATGTCCCTGCTGTGTGTCAGGCTTCTCTGTGCTGGACCATCAGCCGTTCTGTGACGTCTCTCTGCCTCTCCTGGCTGGTGGTGCCTCATTCCACATGATGGACCTGGACCTCCATCCTCCAGGAGATGTAGCCTCTCTATCCAAATCTATCTCCAAAAGGGCTTATTGGCATGGGAAACATACATTTACATTACAAAAGCAACTGGGAACTAAAGACGAAAATCTTGTCCTCTCTAGGTTCCACGGTGGAGAGGACGTCTTGTTGCTCTGGCTCTGGCTCTATCTATTCGGCGTGGAGAGGTGGTCATGTTGCTCGGGCTCTATCTATCTGGCGTGAAGAGGAGGTCGTGTTGCTCTGCCTCTACCTATCTGGCGTAGAGAGGAGGTCGTGGTGCTCTGGCTCTATCTATCTGGCGTGGAGAGGAGGTCGTGGTGCTGGGACTCTATCTGGTTGGCATGGAGAGGAGGTTGTGTTGCTCTGGCTCTACCTGTTTGGTGTGGAGAGGAGGTCGTGTTGCTCTGGCTCTATCTATTTGGCACCTTGAAGCTGCTTGACATCCTCCTAGATCCATCTCTTTATATATGTTCACATTATATGTGTCATCCATTCCATCCTGGAAGGGGGATCCCTCCTCTGTTGCTCTTCTTGGGGGAGATTTTCCGCATCCGATGAGAGGGTCGCACTGTAGAGAACAGAGGGTGTCGTATCTTGTACAGCCCTCCTGAGGCAAATTTGTGATTTTGGGCTATACAAATAAAATTAACTTGACTTTAAAAAGGTGCAATGTATGAAATCCATCCATTTTCTTTCCACTTATCTGGGGCCGGGCGGCGGGGGCAGCAGGATTAGCAGGGAATTCCAGACGTCCCTGTCCCCAATAACGTTTTCCAGCTCTTCCTGGGGGGACCCCGAGGCGTTCCCAGGCTAGACGAGATATGTAATCTCTACAGCGTGTTCTGGGTCTACACCCGGGTCCTCTTACTTGGATGTGCCTGGAAAACCTCAAAAGGGAGGCGTCCAGGATGTGTCCGATGCCTGAACCACCTCAGCTGGGCCCCTTTAGATGAGCAGCAGCTCTACTGCGTGCTCCCTCCGGATGTCTGAGCTCCTCACCCTATCTCTAAGGCTGGGACCAGCCACCCTACCGAGGGAGCTCATTTCGGCCACTTGTATATCTGCAATGTCATTCTTTCGGTCACTACCCAACAGCTCATGACCATAGCTGAGGGTTGGAATGTAGATGGACTGGTAAATCATGAGCTTATATGTTCGAATGTATAAGATATGGCCATAAATTTGGTTTAATGCATTAAAATAATTAACATTATAAAACTAATTGAAGAAGTAACAGTTTTGACGTTACGCCAAATACATAAACGTAATGCAACCCGTTCTCAATCCCAAATACCGCAGATTGGGCAGCGCCCCTTTGGCATCGGAAACCTTTTTAAATTTTTATTTCATTTCTAAATTTATTGTTGGTGCAACCAACTACACAGCAACTCTTGGGCATAGCGTTAATACTATTAAAGTACAAGTTTGGAGATATGTTTTAACTTCTTCTGTTGACTCTGTTACCATCTATGAGGGACACAGGATATTTGGCGTGGTCATGAGAGCCTACTCTGGATGACATATTAAGCCATTTTTGTATTTGAGAGATTTTTGTACACTGGGTTCCCTCTACAAAAAGCCAATGGGATTTTTCCATTGGGTTTCGGATTATTGCAGAAAATAAGCTCCGTGGCAAACACACGTTTATGATACTTACACGTTTTGTTCAGCAAGATAATCTCCACAAATGAACACCACTTTTATGATTTTTGAAGTGTGAATGCAATCGGCAGAAGTAAAAAAGCTGACGTTAGGCTCGTCGTAGAACAAAACGATAAAATCCCTCCAGCTTGTGTTAACCACTGACCTTATTTCAGGCATCTCACTAAAAAACCATTGACATCCAGATGAGGGAACAAGAAGTGCTAAAATGCTAACTCATTTCCTGGTTTTAGGACTCTTTAGGACACTTCAGTCCTGTAGCACTCTATAGTGCATGTCTGTAAAGAGTTACAGCAGCAGGTTGCAAAAAAAACCTCACATCCTGAAAATTCTGAGGACACGAGTCTGTTGTCAGTGGTATCTTCCACCCTGACATTAATTACATAAAAACATTTTACTCATTCCCTGCAAACTGGCGTGAGGTCTGTATCATTTCCTGCTATTTATCCTGCTCATAACACATTGCTAGCATGCTGTGACTTGTCTTAGCTGCACTGCCTGGCTATCTACAGCAATTTACCTCGGTTATTAAAAAGTTTGTGAAACTTCGTTCCAGTCGCTGTATATTTCCTGCATCCCTGCTGAACAGATATTAATAAAGTCAATTGCTTCCTGCGACGTGCGACATTACTTTCCCCTTTTAGCATTTTAATGTTAAGTCTTGTAAACTGACAGTTCCCATTTACATTAATTCATTACCTAAATAACACAAGATGTAAGAAGTGAAAGTCTCTGAGGAGGAACTTGATCCTTCCATTGTTGTGCTCTCAGATATGAGACGCCGGACGCAAATAGCTTTTCAATGTGTATTATTTGAAGATTAGTTCTTTTCAAGTAGTGGTTTGATCCGTTTTGCCTTCTTTATTGATGAGGACATTAATATTGCAGGCGCCGTTGCTTGCGTGGTTTGCACTGGGTAATCAAAGTGAGATAAATTAGATTAAAAAAAGATTGCTTCAAAGACAATAGGTGAGAGGAAATGATTGATTCTCCCTGAACCCAAACATTAATCTGTCAGTAGTATTTCTATCAGGAGTGTGGGTGTAACAGATCGCAGCTCTGGCAGCCTTGACACCGGTCCAACCGGCAGATAGAGTTCCCGCCGAGGGGAGGATACAGATACAAATGTGTTTGACATTTTGTCAGTTATTGATTGTGGATTTCGAGAGCGGGGCAGGAAATAGAGTCTTGGCGAGGGGTCTGACGTGGGAGTTGGAGGTGAGGCCTCTTCTACGTGGTGGGGGGGCACATGATGTCAGAGGCTCTCACAACGCAGTACATCCACAGGGTCCTCAGGTCCGCCGCAGGTTGCCATTGAGTGCAGCTCACCTCAGTACAGAGTATTTCTGATGAGGGAGAGAGTGAGACGAGGGAGGTGAGGTGTGAGGGATGGAGATGGTAGTGGGTGTATGAGAGAGGGAGGAGAGGGGGGGGCAGCTTACGCTTCAATCAATGACAGAGTCTTGTATAATATGTAAGGCTGTCAATCGATTAAAATATTTAAACGTGATGAATCAAAAATGAATCGCACATTTTTTATCTGTTCAAAATGTACCTTAAAGGGAGATTTTTTTAAGCAAATATGCTGCTTTATGCAAATGTATGTATATATCTATTATTGGAAATCAATTAACAACACAAAACAATTACGAATATTGTCCAGAAACCCTCACAGGTACTGCATTTAGCATAAAAAATATGCTTAATTCATAACATTGCAAACTGCAGCCCAACAGGCAACAACAGCTGTCAGTGTGCTGACTTGACTATGACTTGCCCCAAAACTGCATGTGATTATCATAAAGTGGGTATGTCTGTAAAGGGGAGACTCGTGGGTACCCATAGTACCCATTTTCATTCACATATATCGAGGTCAGAGGTCAAGGGAGCCCTTTGAAAATGGCCATTAGAGTTCTTTCACGCCAAACTTTAACGCAAGTTTGGAGCGTTATTTAGCCTCCTTCTTGACAAGATAATTTAGCATGTTGGTACCAATGGATTCCTTAGGTTTTTGTAGTTTCATATGATGCTAGTATCTTCACTCTAGCTTTAAAACTGAGCCAACGACAACATAAAAAATTGCAAGTTGCGTTGATGCGTTAAGGAAATTAGTGGCGTTAAAATTAATTTGTGTTATTGCATTATTATCATGTTAACGTTGACAACCCTACTAGAAATTCATTAAAGGGGAGTGGGGTATGGGTCATTCATAGACAACAACAGTGGAGGAAGACGTATTCAGATCTTTTACTTAAAGCTACTACAAGCAACTTTCATTTTGTGTTGATTTTGGTGGCCCCTCTGGACAAAAGCGGTAGTTTTTCCATGAGCACCACCAACCCGTTCTCATCCCAAACTTGTCAAATGCCGCCGCTTGATCAGTGCCCCTCGGCATCGGATACCGGGCTTTGCAAATTTCCCCACTGTGGGACTAATAAAGGAATATCTTATCTTATCTTATCTTTCAACTAACTCCAATGTAAACCCATTATTAGACTGTTGGAGCATCTGACGTTGTAAAAAGAGCGTGGCAGGGATGCTTAGGGCAGGCAGGAGGGGCGGTGGATGAGTCAAACAAACACAGGACTTTCATGTGACTCGTTAGTATCGTGAGTCCCGTGAGTCGCTAGTCAGTGAAGTTAACGTCAACCACGACTGTTTCCTAACCCTAACTAAGTGGTTGTGTTGCCTATGAACCTAACTTCCTGTGAAAATGGAAGTTTATTTTGAAAGGACACTATGAATTTCAGTAGCGAATATTGACAGGCCGTCCCTGGCCATAGACTGTATATCACCGTGACGACACCCATTGGTTTGTGGACTGCTGTTTTGAAGCCTAGAGTTCGGCATTTTGTCCGTCGCCATCTTGTTTTTTTGCAACCAAAAGTGACACAAGAGGGTGGAGCTAAGTACAACCGAACGCTAAATAAGACATTTTTAGATGACCAAAAAGGTTATAATTAATTTTCATGAACTAAAAACACACTGTAAAAGGGTTAAAGTTGTAAGACGAAAACTCCCAGACCGGACAACGCCGTGGTAGCGACCTGTCAATCACAAGGTATCCATGCCCTAAAGCATACCCTGCTTTATGGTCTATTTGATTCTAAATGGGACCATAATTTACTAAATGAACATCATGCTATATTGAAGAAGACTTGAAACTAGAAATTGAGACCATAAACTCAGTTTTTACTACAAGAAGTAGGCCCATTTTCTCATAGACTTCTATACAGTCAGACTTATTTTTGCAACCAGAGGAGTCGCCCCCTGCTGGCTATTGGAGAGAATGCAAGTTTAAGGCAGTTCAACTTTGGCCTCATTTCTCAGACCCCAGAGGTGGCCCACTGTCCCTGACACGTCCAAAACTAATGCTAGAGGGGTAGCTAGTGCGTCGGTATATCCAATGCCGAGGGCCACTGATCCAGCTGCGGTTTTTTAACGAGTTGGGAGTGGGAATTCGTTGGCAACACCACATCGTGTCGTAAAGATCTGCAGCTGCCAGAGTCCCTTTAGAAATGGATATTTTATGGTTTCATTTCTAATTCAAGCAGTATAATGTAAAGCTCACGGCAAAGGATGCGATCCATCAGATATGCTAATAATGGGAAGAAAAAACCTTTTGTATTAGTAATGTTGCCCTGTATGTAAGATCTGCTGACTTACCAGTTTAAAAAGGAATGTTGTTTTAAGGTTATAGATAGCATAGCAGTGCAGAACAAAACCTTACAAATCACATTGTGATTCCACGCACATGATTTACTCTGGGAGAACAGTCAGAGATACAGCAGCTAAAGACAAGGCAGTGTGCCACTTTGTATTTATTTACTGTATCTATAAATAAAACCAAAAGCAGCTAATAATTCATCACACCAGCACACATAATTTGTTTAAGGACATTTGTTGCGCTGCACATTAATAAAACAGAGGGACAGGCCCTGTGCACAGACTCATTACACAATGCGCTTTGGCAGTACAAACTACAGTATTCCTCAATGTGTGGAGAAACTGGATCTTATTTCCATTACTGCTACAATACAGAATGTTCCGTGAAGCAGCACTGTAAATAAGCAAGTCCGCTGGGGGAACAACAGGGCTTAAGTAAAACATGAGAAAAATAAATACAAGAAACATTTGCATATGTAACACTCATTTAATGACATGCTAAAGGACAACGTGGAGCTATCTGCCAACTGTGACTGCATGGGCATTACTTCCAGATTAAAAAGAGGGTTTTGGTATGGTAGATTATGAGGTGAAATCACATTCACAAGTAAGACAATTATGTCTGTCGAAGGATTTGAAAAAATGAAATATTTCTATGGTCTTGAAGATTTGAATGTCGAGGGATTATTTTTGTTGGTTTGAAGTCAGTGATTGTCAGGTTGAACAAGTCTAAAGGCCCTATCCTATACCCGACGCATTGCGACGCAGAGCGAAGCGCAACTGTCATTGCTAGTTTCCAACCGGTCAAGTTGTAATTTTTATGCCCATGTTGTGTAATATGCCCGGGGCTCTAAACTAACTTTTTCACCATACTCCCGAAACGTTAATCATCATTCCATTAATCATTCAAAATGGCCTTTAACATAAATCAAACATCAAAAGTGGTTTATTTTTGTTCATAAATTTAAAATGTATCCAAAGCTTTTTATTTAAAAATGTTATTTTATTGTTTATTAATTAAGATTTAGCGGGCAGTTTGCCATGTTATGATTTAAGATAATTTTATGCTAAATGCAGTACCTGTAAGGGTTTCTGGACAATATTTGTCATTGTTTTGTGTTATTAATTGATTATTGATTATTAATTCCAATAATAAATACATACATTTGCATAAAGCAAGCATATTTGCCCACTCCCATGTTGATAAGAATATTAAATACTTGACAAATCTCCCTTTAAGGTACATTTTGAACAGATACAAAGTGTGCAATTTATCGTGATTAACTATTTTAATCGATTGACAGCCCTATTCTAACAAAACTCTTTTTGCGCTCTCCAATCCATGCACTTCCAGCCTAGGTGGCCGGCTCCTGTTTGTGTCTGTCTCTCTGTGTCTCTGTGTGTGTGTGTGTGTGTGTGTGTGTGTGTGTGTGTGTCTCTGTGTGTGTGTGTGTGTGTGTGTGTGTGTGTGTGTGTGTGTGTGTGTGTGTGTGTGTGTGACTCAGGCATCAGAGGTCCAGCACGTTGCTGCATTTGAAGGGAGAGTGTGATTAGACAATGAGCAGCAGCTGTGTCAATCAGCTCACCTGGCACTGCTCTCATGAGCCTTCCCCACCTCTCTCTCTCTCTCCTGCAGCTGAATACCAACCATGCCCACCTCCACTGTCTTAAAATGAGGCGCGGCCAGGCGCTTTGTTGGCGCATTGCTATCTTGAGGCAGCAGAAAGCGATTGCGCCATTGACCAACAAAAACCGGGTCTAAAGTCTGGCGCAGTATTTTCCTGCTATTTAAAGGGCACATTATACAGATAGTAAGATGCATACACCGGCAGCTTCAAATCACATGTACAAAGGGACACAGCAATGTGCCTGCTGCTCAGTTAAATACAGCGTCGGCACTACAACAATGTTTTTTATTTATGTTATGGAAAAACACTACATTCAGGCTGCAGGTTACAATTCAGAATATAATGGAATATAATGAAGTAAGGCTCTCAGGCATTCTGTATCGCTCAACCTGCGAGATTACAGTGCACACACTGTGCCTCTGTGGCGTCTCCTCTCATCATCCCTCTGTGCGTGCGAGTGTAATCGTAGGGGGCTTCAAAGTTTGCCCTCTCCCTCTATAAACGGCGGTGTTTTTTGAGGCTGATGGATCCACATGTTTCGCACCGCGTCTCCGGCAGTGCCTGGCTCGATGCCCGTGTGTGAATGAAGCAGGTCCCGTGCATTCGCTCATGTGCAGTCAAATGGAGTTGTTGATGGAACAGAGGATTGGGAGACGGCGGAGGCAGAGGGTCCACTGGCCATGCACCACATACATCTGCTCAGTCATTTGCCGAATTTGCCTTTTAAATAGCAAATTGCTGCTTAAAAGGCAGATTCGGCCAGATCTTGCGAGAGAAACAAGCAACAAGGTCTATAGAAACAAGCCCAAAAGCAGCAACTCTCCCACCCAAAAAAGCCCAAAACATGCGACCTTACCTACCTACCACAATATGAGACAGAGGCGGCCACTTAATCATTTCATATACATGTGTATGTATGACTTTATTTTGGATTGCACGCATTAGATTGCATTTGTGTATCCATTTTTAGCTTGTTACTTCACATTTGTCTTGTTATAAATTTGAAATTAAAGGTTTCATGTCATTTTTGACATTTTTGTCATTCTTGTCCATTTTTACTTAGATTAGATCTAGATTTAGATCGGGGTTGTCTACGGCTCCTGCAACAGGACCAACTAGACAAGTATAGATTAGAGAGACAGGACCAAGCCCAAATAAGCAACTACACTTCAGAAACAAGCCCAAAATATGCGACCTGCGACTGCCACTCTGATTGGTTTGATTCCTGTTAAGCCCAAACCAAACCTATAATTAATTTAGAGACTAAATACAACCCCTTTTGCCCCTTGCGCCATTCTTTGTGCCCAGATTATGCGCCACTTAACTGGCAAAAGCGGAATTGGACACCCCGAAATGCACTTGCGCCGTGCACCTTAGACCATGCACTATAGATCGTTTAGATAGGGCCCTAAGAGTCAACAGCTAGCAGCTCTATGAGGCTATACTAGCTAAATGCTAAATTCACTCACTCACTCACAGTGACAGTGGTAAGATGCTGATGTTTAGCAGGGGTTGCCATGTTCACCATCTTAGTTAAATGTGTTAGCATGCTAAAATTTGCTAATTAGCACTAAACACAATGTAGCTGAGGCTGATGGGAATATCATTAGTTTTGCAGGTATTTGATCACAAACCGAAGTATTGGACAAACTGAAATTCTGACCTGATGATGGCGCGTGATGAAAAGTCAGAGGATCACCAAAGTGATTCATCCTGAGGGGGACACAAATGTTTGTACCAAATTTCAGAGTAATCCATCAAACTTTTTTTCTGGATATTTTAATCAAAACCACATGTCAACCTCATGATGGAGCTAGAAAAAAAGTCAGACGATCACCAAAACCATAGGATCCATCCTCTGGGAACCATGAATGTCTGTACCAAATCCATGCAATCCATCCAATAGATGGTGAGATATTTCAGTCTGGAGAAGTGTGAAGTGTGTTTTTTTTTTCTTCTTCTTTTTGGCAGTTTTTCCAGGCTTGACCAGTGCCTGAGGCTCTATGTTTTGGCTGCTTTTTGGGGTTCAGCCATGGACAAAGAAATGACAAAGCCACAGTCTTTATTTAAGGATCTTCCAGACAAATACCACACCACCGGTGGCATGTTTGGACTTGGATTGGCGGGGAAAATGTCATCTGTTTGTTTTCATTTTTAATATAAAGGACAGGAAGCCTCCACACTGCCTGTAAGAGTCAAGGAAACACAATATATGATATGTGACAGATAGAAATCTAATTTAAGCACTAGAAATGGCAAATTAAAGTGTAATTTATGATAAAGAGACTGAACATTTATAGCAATATTACCACAGCAGGAGGGACTGGGATACTGCAGACAGTAAAGAGTACAGAAGAGAGTATGGGAGACAAAATGTGCAATGTTCTCCATGGGATGGAAATATTTCTGCTTTATTAAAAGTTGTGATCTTATTCCGTGTATCTTGAGTATTTACCTGGACAACAGCAAGCCAATAGTACTTTGAAACTGATAATTATATTTCTTTTGCGGTCCAACTAATAATGGCCTTTCCTTTTGGGTAACCCATAAAAACGTCTGCGTGAGCACCCTGAAACAGATCACAGGTCATGTGATAACATGACCCCATAGTATTGTACTTCAACTAAATAGGAAATACTTTGATTAGATACAATACTCACAATTGAATTGTTGGGTGCTCACTTGATAAAAGTGGGAGCCAGCAAAAATGAAATGAAATTAAAATAAAAATTAAACTACCACTGTTTTTTGCCACGCAGCAACCTCCGGTGCTAACAATGGAAGCCAAAGCGGAAGTGCCAAAAACTGCTGTTACTCAAATGGCTGGCTCCAAAAGCGAATCAATCCCCATAGACCCCCATGTTAAAATGCCCAACTTTGGTACAAACCTGGTACAAAAAAACATTTTTGGTCTCTCTAGCTAATGTCCCCATTCTGTACAGGGGTGAATTTTTGTATAACTCACCTGTTTAAATTATATTAATGCTTAAAGTTAGGTATAATTGAGGGCGTGACAACTTTGACTGACAGGTTGGTGCCGTCTCAGGTCGCTAGCTACTAGCTGTCTGCTCTGCTGAGTTTTGTCATCACTCCCAAGATGGCGACGGCCGGAACCACCCACTTTGAGCTTCACAACGGCACTCCAGAAACCTATGGGAGACATAACGGAGACTCCGTCCAAATTTTATGCAGTCGATTGCTTTTACCAAAAGTAAAGCCTGGTAAAATAGAAGACATTCTAAATAGAAATTGTAGTTACCAGGTGTAACTTCAATTCAATGAGTATCGAAGCTTAGCTGACTGCTTCTCAGCTCACTAAATTAAAGGTTAGCAGAAGGCCAGACTTGTTGGCAATTTTACACAGCATGTTACCAACTGATTGGGCTCTGAGAGGAGTATGTTTCCGGTTCACTGAGGCGGAGCTTGGAGTGGATTAATGCCTCAGTATGCTTCAAACCATGTGCCTGTGAGATTATTCAATAGTATCCCCAACAACTTTTCAAAGTCACAATTGACAATTTTTGTAACTCTCTGAAACCAACAATCCAACAGTCACGCCCAGGGTTTGAATTTCTCTCTTGCTATTTTGTTTCATTCGTCACATACATACTTCTGTCTTTTCCGGATGTACAACTGAGTGAAAAACCCTGAATGCCTTAGAGACTGCAGAGACTCTCCAAAACTGTGTGCTGTTTGTGCAATTAATGTCATCGAAACTACAGAGACATGCAGCACAGAATTACATAACGTAACTACAAAATGATACGTCTTTCGTTATTTTTCAAAGCATCTCACTTGCTTGTTCTGATTACTCTACCAGTTATAGAAGACAACAGGCAGTGATGTTGATCAGAAACAGGAATCGTTACAAATGGTGTATAAGGTGCTTGTCTCTGCTTTTCAGCTTTACAACAGATCCCAACAACAAAGGACACATTCGTGAATGACATCTTCTTTTCTCCATTTCTTAGATTTACGTAGTTGGTAGGGAACCAGACATTAAAATCCCAAATCAACGCATAATGATCACAGAACTGATTTCAGGCACAGATAATTTTTTAGAAGTACAGATTACTCTTTTTCTTTCTTCTTCAACGTTTCAATACTGAGGCAGAGAAAAAAAGGGGAAGCCTTGAATAGAGGCCAGAGGGCAGTAGTGGGCGAGGCAGGTGCTGTTCAGATCTGCTAAAAGAAAGAAGCTTTTAGAATCACATGTGAACTGTCTAATATTGAAAGAAATGAGGACAAATGAGAGGGAAATTGCAGTCAGTCATTTTGAAGCTCTGAAAAAGCATAGAATTCTCAGAACTGGATACATTTAATAGAGTTTACGGTATGTAATCCACCACAAAATGCTTCATACAGGAATAACATTTCCTGGAACATCCAGTGATTTTACACATATATCGAGAGTACAAAATGTCCCAGACATTTTACCATAAGTGCATTCAGCCTTCATGGGAACAAGAGATAGATGTCATCAACAATTGTAAGTGCTTCCTTCCTTAATAAACTAAGAGCACATTCAATGCTATATTTGAAGTGTTTTTTTGTGAAAGAAAAGAGACATCAGTAAGTGCTAGCATTGGTTGTTGAGGTTATGTGGGTTTTCAGCCTGCGGAGGAAGAAGGGCAGGAAGATTATTCCACCCCTGAGCAACCAGGCTGTCCTCGGAAGTGAAGAGGTGGTCAATGGTCAAGGCAGAGGACCACAACGGTCATATAACGGTCATACAAGTGTGTAAAGTTTGACCATGGCTTGGAGGTTGGAAAGAGCAGTTCCCTTCACTACCCTGTAGGGTAGCACCAGAGTCTTGAAAATGGATACATGAGCACATTCAGTGCTATATTATAAGTGCTTTTTGTCAAAGAAAAGAGACATCAGTAAGTGCTTGCATTGGTTGTCGAGGTGACGTGGGTTTTCAGTCTGCGGAGGAAGAAGGGCAGGGAGTTTATTCCACCCCTTTGAGAAGCAAAGTGGTGTGGGAAAACTTGGGGAGGTTGGACACCAAATGTGTAGTAGCAGGGGTTGGTGGGGGTTGCAGTGGTCTCACGCCTAGATCACCACCTGGGTCACCTCCCCAGTGAGGAAAGGCCAGAAGCAATCTATAGGAGCAGGACTAATGCTGTAATATTTGCAGAGAATGCTGAGAGCATCTAGGGTCACCCCTGAGTTGGCGTGACCAAAGCATGAACAAGATGCGTTGTTGGCATCCCTTTCCCTGAAGGAACGCATGTTCAGTCTCTTTCAGATTGAGGTTGAGGAGATGCCTTGATATCTGCTCCAAGCAGCTATGTGAGCTTCCACCTGACTGTCTAATGGAGGGAATGACAAGAATATCGGGGTGTCATCAGCATAGCAGTGGAAGGAGAAGCCAAGAGTATGACAGTGGCAAACTTCCCTGTGTGGAGGGAGAAGAGAAGGCCCAGAACTGAGCCTTGTGGTATTCCTGTTGCCAAGCTGCGTTCACAGACTGGTTCTTTCTTCGTCATCTGGTAGGAGTGACCTGTCAAGTCAAACCGTTCTCACACTTGTTGAATGCACTTGATTGGTCTCACAATTTCAAACAGGAAAAAACATGGCGGCCTGCTCGTAAACTTTCTGTTATTCCGTCTAAACAATTCACCAAAATCTACTTCTGAAAACATTTTAAGTGAGAAATACGCTATTCCACTGCTGGATCTCGTTTCATTTTAGAACTAGATAGCCTAGTTTCACAGCTTGGTCCAAGTTTCGTGAGCTGCATGCACGGGCTCATTTGCATAAAGTTGAGATTGCGCTGGTGAGTGGAACTGTTGACACGCCCCCCTGAAAAGGTAAACAAAGGACTGTTCCCGTAATTTCATTTTGAAAGAGTAACAGCCAATGAGGACACTCCCAACACTCCAATTGGCCGACATGCATGTGTTGGAATCAGGTGAAAAAATGCTCCAGACAATTACCAAGGACCAATTCTGATTTTCTCTTTAGTCTGAACAAAAAAGTATCCAATCAGATCTGAGTTATAGATATGCGCTAAAATGTCAAAACACGTTCAAATCACTTAATCAGTCTTTTCCAAAAAGATACTTGTGGGTTACATCATAAAATAGATTATCCATGAAAATGTCAAAAAATGGGCAGGAATTCCGCATTCAGCAGGAATGCTCGAAAAAGCTTGAGAATTAGCAGATAGTAATTTATCTACTCAC
This sequence comes from Sebastes umbrosus, assembly GCF_015220745.1. Classification (NCBI taxonomy): domain Eukaryota; kingdom Metazoa; phylum Chordata; class Actinopteri; order Perciformes; family Sebastidae; genus Sebastes; species Sebastes umbrosus. The sequence continues at coordinate 7,935,597 of NC_051288.1, forward strand.
TGAACAGTGTAACCTCTGCCCTATTTTGCTTTATCTGCATGAACCATAAAATGGAGACAAGAATCTTTTCATCTTCGCAAAAATGGACAGCTTCATAATTTCAGCGGCTTAACAGAGAGGGACTGGGCAGGGAGACAAGAGGAAGGGGGTGGGGGCCTTCCTTAAATGATTAAAAAGAAAAACTCTCCAGGGAGGCACGCTCAACGCTTCAACAACGCCAAGAGCCGGGGAACAGGCGTTCATTTACAGCTGAAAAGAAGCATAATTGGTCATTTTCAAAATCGTTTTAATTATTAAAACATGATTTCCGCCCCAAAAGAGATAATATCAGCCTCTTAAAAACAAGAGTGAAATCCAATTTTCCCCTCAGTCCACCGGGAGAGGGAGGATAAAGGAAGATGCAGACTTTGTTATTAAAAGTAGAGCTGGCCTCATTTCGGCACAGGCTGAACTGTGGGATGGCAAAGATGGGGGCTATTATGGCCTTGTTGTCATTTGTCATGCGTAGCGCTCTCGGGGGGAAATTGGGTTGAGAGGACCTATGCTTTATGGTCATATCCATTTGTGAAGTCATTGTTGCGGGGGCTTTAGTGTTGCATTGTATTGTTTTTCTGTAAACAAACAATATCAAGTTTGTGTTTTCACAGATACATCATGTTACTTTTATGTGTTTCTCACATATAATACATACATTAAAACTAAAAGAGTAATGCATATGTTCCTTTTTCTTAGAGCAGCTTATAACAATGTGTGAAATCTGTATGTATTAAGATATATATTGTATTTGCATACCCTGTAAGTAACACTGACTGTAGTACAAACTGTAGTTGCATGTTAGTGACAGACAAGGCCATGAATCTGAGTCCAATGAATAATTGACATGATGCAAACTACCACAGTGCTGATGGTTAACAGTCTGAATAGACTTGACTGTATGTGAACCTTGGACATTACGGCAACCACCAGAAATAGCTATAATTAAGATAATATAAAGCTGTTCCATATTTTCCAACAGTTTCATAACTGTTGTCAAATCAAACAAACACAGACTTTCACCCAGTAGACCGCTTTTCGTGTCCCGTGTGAAACAATGTTGACTTATTTTATACCTTAGTTTTGTCACGTAAGTTATGTACTTAAAGCAAGTTCCGTAACAAACTTATTTTAAAAAACATGCTTACTTTTTTTAACCATAGCCTGTATATAAGAAGTGGATGTAGTCACCGTGATGTCTCCCATTGGTTTGTAGACTGGAGCCTCGAGTTCAGCATTTTAGCCGTTTTTTTGCAACCAGAGGTGACACGAAAGGGTGGAGCTAAGTACAACCGAACGCTGAATAAGACATTTTTAGATGACTATGAACTAAAAACACACTGTGAAAGGGTTTTGGTAGCGACCTGTCAATCACAAGATAGCCACGCCTTAAAGCATCCCTACTTTATGGTCTATTTGACTCTAAATGGGACCATAATGTACTAAATGAACATCATGCTGTGTTGATGTAGACTTGAAACTAACGATCGAGACCATAAACCCGTATTTGCAATGTTTACTGAGGTAATAAATCAAGTGAGAAGTAGGCTCATTTTCTCATAGACATCTATACAATCAGACTTCTTTTTGCAACCCCTGCTGGTTGTTAGAAAGAATGCAAGTTCCGCATTGGCTTCACTTTTCAGACCCTGCTATTTCCTTATCGTATCTTTATTGTTCCCAGTTGAATCCGATTCAATGGTCCTTTCTACAGCAGACATTTGGACTTTTCATAGCTGGAAAAGCATAAGCATAAGCAATGACTGCTTTCCAGGAATTCTTGCAATCCAGCAATCAATAATGTTATTAGTTACACCTGTGTTTGACAAGTCAAGATGTCTGCTGTGAAAAAGGCCTATTCAACTTATTTTTGGAAACACTACCCTCCTTTTATACTTTTAAAGATACTGATTTGAAAACATATCTTAAAACTATTCGATTATTTAGATATTTCATATTTATTCCAATTGTTTAACTGACCCTGATTGTTTTTTCTTTTTTCTTTTTATTCAACTACTTTTCCTTTCTAAACATTTTATTTGTTATATAATGTATTTCATTTTTATATTATTATTGTACTGTGAAATATAACTGCTGAATTTCTTATAATGAAAAATCTGAACATGTAGCCTACTTTATATAACTACTGTATTCAACTTTCTAAATAAAAAACATATTTTTGGTGAACCACTGCTGTGTTGTAGCCTATAGACAACATATAATGGCTGTTACAGCCTAAGCCCAGCTTGCTACTATCTTTTTATTATATTATTGTCGGCTCAGTAGCTCTAATATGGACATTCTGTTATAATAAAGTCTCATGTGAAAAACATACATATTTCTTTCTTTCACTTTTTACTCCAGGACATGTATTGAGAGTGTTTTTTCCTTTGCTCTTTTGATATAAGGAGTGTGACGTCAATTGAGGAGCAGGGGAATATGTGAGATACTGAGACTTTTGTTCAGATAAAAGAAAAATTAATTATTCATCTGGCTCCTCTTCATCAATGTATTCCTTTACATACGTCAATACAGACACCTTTACTGCCACTCAAAACCCAACTACCATCTATGTTTATACAGTATATTGATTGAAAAGTAAAGGTGTCAAGCAATTGAGCAAGAAAAAGGAAATGTAGGCATTTTCTTTTTCCTATTAACTAAAGAAGGCATATGTCTTGTGTAGCAATGCCTTGACAAGCCCAGCTGTAAGTATTTTTTTAGGACAGACTCCCTGTAGCAGATGGGTAATGTTCATTTTTGTTGGTGTTGAAATAGCAGGGATCATTAATTACTCTGAGAGGTCCCTTTGCAGCTCCCCCGGCGCATTAAAGAGTCTAGTGCACATACTGAGCTTAGCGCGGGCCAAAATCTATTTCCCTACCGCTGCTGTTCAGCAATTATGTTAATCACATCAGGTAATGCTGAGCCTTTTCTCAAACTGCACATGATCGGTGACATAAGTTTCACCTGTCATCTTATCACAGTACTGGTGGTTTTACTTGTCTGTTTAGATGTAGATGTCATTTTTCTGATTGCCTTGCTTTCTCATTTTGAGTCCATGTAGCCACACGGACTGGGCTGACAGATGCTCAGTCGTTTCTAAACTCTCACCTTTGACAGACACTCTATATTGGCCCAGGATTGGGTAACAGAGTGCTCCAGGGAGGACGTATTTTTGTAGGCCAACCAGAAGTTAGCATCTCCCTGGTTCCCCTTCGACAAAAAATTGTATTTTTCCATTTGGTTTTGGATTATTGCACAAAATAAGCTCTGCGGCAAACAAATGTTTATGATACTTAAATGTTTTGTTCAGCAAAATAATCTCCATAAATGAACACCACTTTGATGATTTTTGAAGCGTGAATGCAATCGGCAAAAGTAAAATGTTAAACTATAATCGAACGACGCCGCGGTCACATGAGCGCGAGTATACACCACAAGGCTGTAAAGGCGGAGGAGTCGGCGCGATGACGTTTAGGAGTCTCATTTATCCGTAAAGCCAAGCTGTATAGCCGTACATATTTAAATGTAAATATAAACGGTTGGGCAAAACACCCTTAAATCTTCCTGTTAAGGCTTCCTTAAAATGTTCTCATACATTTTATATATATATGCATAAAAATTTGAGGTTTTCTCCTTATCTTGTTCTTATACTTAAGGAGTCCCTTAAACGTTGTAGCACAATGGCCTGGCACTACCAGCAAATGGTCTCAATGAAACTTTACAATTGTACCGCTGTAAAATCTCTTTCTATGCAGTAAATGCCTTAAAGTTTGTCCTTAAGTAAGGACACTTTTTAAGGGACTCTGTGCAACACCCTTAAGTGAGTCCCTCAGCTAACGAGAAAGTAAGCCTTAAGTGTAATGCTTAATAAAACCATTGTGATGTTTGATGTGTGTTGTGTCTGATTTGTGTTGCGGTTTACGGGCTAGGGTCAGGGTTCCGGGGGGTTCAACCCTAACCCTAGAGCGCTGGGATTTCGTCTAGGGCACCAAAAGGGCTAGAGCCGGCCCTAACCCAAATCTGCTGTCCCTGGCTTTTCCGTCAACTGCGTCCTGCACTCCGTCAATACACCTCAATTTGGAGATCATTATGCAAAAGCGGTGTGCTCATTTGCTGATGTGGCAGTTGGATATTCATAAACACATACATCCACCTTTACTGAGGACAAATCCAATCTCACCCCTGCCCGACGTATCAGTGATTTTAAATGAAGAATTATATGCAACCCAAGGTAATCTACAAGTCAATTTGTTCAAAGAAAAGTGTATAAAGTTTCCACTTGCTAAAATTATACTTACAGATAAGGACTACCTTAGAAAGCCTTGAAATGTTTAGCCTGCAGGCTATGGTGAGTACTATAAGAGGTCGGTCTACATTCACGTTGCCACTCGTTGCATCATTGTTGCCTCTCAGTGCTCTCATCAGACACTAATCCATAGATCAATAGAGTGTGATGAGCCTGCTAATTAGACCAGTCTAATATTTGAACGAGGGAGTAACAACAATGAGACAAAAGAGTGACATAGATACAGACATACAAAGGGATCATTTGGTTACTGCGCTTCACATCCTTGCTTACAGAAGTAATACAGCATTTTAAAGGTAGGGTCGGTGATCTTCAGAAACTAGCAAGAGTACACTAGATTTAAAAAAAATTATCCAACTGAAACACCCAGTCCAGTGTTGCCAACTATTTTCCAATGAAAGTAGCAAGCAGCTCCAAAGGTCCCTAAATCTAGAGAGAAAGTCGTCAAGTCGGCAACACTGACAGTCCGACCCTTCAGGCCTCCCTCCAAAGACCCTCCCCCCAAATTATCATTATGAACGTAGACAACGAACATGGCTGTTGTTAGTCCTCACAGCTGTCAGGCTAGCAGCTTGTGGAAGACTCCAGTGATGCGCAATGGGTGCACAGTCAGAGTGCACGCAGGGAGGTAGGTAGACAAGCATGTAGGTTCTGAATGAAATTATTGGATGGGCTTATTACAGTCCTGTGCCACAGATACCAGATTTTTTTGTTTTTGTCAGAGCGTTTGATTTATTGATTGCTTTAAGGGTGTAAATCTTTACCAACCCTACGTTTAATTAAGTACACAGTTTTTTTGTGGGCAACCCTGTCTCCTACAAAATGACATTCCCATACAACTAGGGCCCTATGATTTCCGCGATGCGGAAGACACAGACAGAATCGCTGAATCAGACGATACAAATGGAATCAGCTTTAAAACGTAGAATAGCATAGAATTTGCCAAAAATGTTGATGCAATTATTGAAAATCTGTCTGTCTGTGTTTTACCAAGAGCGAGCTCAGCTGCTGCTCACACACAAATTAATGTCCAAGCGGCCCTGTTTTTGGAGCTTCACTCAAAAGCCC